>NC_045574.1:10734180-11055964 GCF_009819795.1 Aythya fuligula | reverse complement strand
TTTTCTCTATGGGAATAAGCCATAAGTACCTCTCACATGGGTGAGAGTTCATAGCAAAGCAACACAAACACCAGGAGAGCTGAGCACATTTCTGACAATTTTTTTTTTTTTTTTAAGTTGTTGTTGGAAAAATACTAACTGATCAAAAACATTAAAACCCCAGAGAAAGGAATAACATTGTTTTCATATATTTGTTATATGATAAAAACAAAATTTAAGATGAATTATAATACAAGTCTTAAAAAAGGCCGAGGAAGACCAAAATTAAAGTCACCAGTGGGACACACACATAGTGGAATTGTTCTACAGCAAAGTTTAAAATCCGCCGTAAGTTTAAAATTCCCCCACAAGCACACTTCAAATTTAGGCTGAAGACTGTTCCCAAAACAAAAAGAAAGCCCCCACACTCTGAAAAACACCCTCCAATACACTGTAGTAGCCCTGAACTGTCATCATAATTATGAGCAGAGTCTTAAATTGAGACTTGGTACACCCACATGCAGCGCATTAAACAAAATCCAATGAAATCACATCTGATTGTTTGTGTGAAAGGGAAATGCACAAAGGGAAAAACTCATGTACTACCACAAGTATGGAGTCAAATTACTGCTTCAAAGATACAGCAGATGTAAAACCTTTGTCCCACAAAAATTAAGAGAAGTTTTAGGAATTAGTAATTTACCTGATGTCAAGAAATGGTTGAAAAGCAATGAAAGAGAAATAAAATAAATCGAGTAACAGGACAGGGATACCCACATGCACTGCACATCCCTGAGAACACTGACAAAGCAAGGAACTCTAGTAGGTCTAAAAAAAAAAAAAAAAAAAAAAAAAAAAAAACAAAAAAACAAAACACAAAACTGAATGTCAAGCATCAGTCACACTGACCAGCATTCTAATATTGCAAGTAACAGACCAGAGCTTATAGCTTTAAGGTATGTTATCCACATCACAAAACAAAACACACCCAGGCACAGACACACCTGACTGTGCATTCACTACATTCTGTACACCAAAGCATGTGACAGGAGTAAACTCTGGATTTGCTGTGCAGCTTTTCAGCTCTTGATGTTTGCAGTGAGCTAATGCAGGTGTACCTTAAAGATAAAGTAACTTCTCATACAGACCAGACCTGAAGCATTGGTACAGTTCTCATTTAAGTTCTGTCACTCTCAGAGAAAGAGCAGCCACCTGCAGTGTCCTTCACCATTCACACCATTGCTCTGTGTCTGCAGGAGCACATCAGCCTGAAGAGTTGGTAGCACAAGCAAGAAACTGAGTACCTTTTGAAGCTTTTGCCATTAAGCCTACAGTGTCAGGTGAGGAAACATCCCTCGTCTGCACTTCTTCAGCATATTTTCCCCTACCCTAGCTCTATTCCTTGGAAGTAGACTCAGTTGCTGCTTTAAATCCAAGCTAGACAGTCCTGCCCCTCATTCAATTGCAGGTCAATTTCACTGCCCTGCATAATTAGCAGGTGTAATCCATAAGCATGCAGGCTATGTCTCAGTACAGAGATGCTCAGCTACAGCAGCAATACCTGCACATGCACATAATCAACCATGCAACAAACTTCTTGGTCCAGTTTAGAAATAGAAAATTCACGGAGTAACAGTACGAGCGGGATACAGGGAGACGCAACAAGGGAAGGAAGCTAACTAGAGAACTGACAGTCTCTGCGCAAGGCGCGGGGAAATGGGTCTCTTAGGCATCCCAAGATTTACAAGAGGGCCAAGAAGTGACTTCCTGCTATTCAAGTCCAGGCTGAAATATAATAAACCACTGCCAGCATAACACTGACTCATATCCATCAGATTTATAAATCAGTACTTTGACAAAGAATACTCTCTCTTTTGGCTTCACTATGGATAACTTCAAACTACTAGGATATGTCATTTAACCCACTATGTTTAATGTCACTTCTGCAAAAAGCAGCGCCGTGGCACAATGTGCTAGAAGAAACATTAAAAAAAAAAAAACAGGCCACTGAAACATTGCCTAGTGCAAATGCAGCAGCCCATCAGATAGCCTTCCTGACTTACAGGCAAGCAGATTAACATCAGCATTAGTCTTGTTTTGTTTTTAATCTACAAAGAAAGAGACATCCATTCTCACAGCTCCTTCTCCAAGCACTTGTTTACTGCAGAACAGACTTGAAATAAATTAAAAAGTTAAGATCTAAAATACCTGTGATGCAGCCTGTTCTTGAAAGGAGAGCCACGTTGGTCAGAGGTGTGACTTCCCACCAACGCGCTTGCAGCATACAGAGCTCAGAGCCTTCACGCAAGGATCACTTGCTCTGCCCTCCCCCCCAGAAGAAGGAAGACACCTTCAGAAGCACGTATCGCTGTGGCCACATCACAAGGGATCACATTTATAGACCAAAAACTTTTAGCACTGAGACTTATAACACCATCTCAATACTGCTCTCTAAAGCTCCTCAGCAATTCAGCCCCTCAAATACAGACTACAAACATATTGAGTTAAAATAAAATAAAATAAAATAACACCAAGAGGGCCAAGTCTCCCCATTCATCACACGGGGTACCATGCCAACCTCAGCAGGCAGGAGGCTCCCCAGCCTGCAGAAGTTTGAGGCACCATTTGCTACCCCAAGATGTCCAGAGCTCCGCAACGTGCTGTCGGTGTCCCAGCCGAAGCGTGCTGAGGGAAGGGGAGTGGGAGAATTTCCGAGCCCCCTGGACTTACCTGGCGGCTAATGCACGGCTCTGCTCGGCCGTGTGTTGGGAGCACCCCAAGCACCTCTGGCACCCCCTGCAGCACCCCGTGCCCCCCGCCCAGCCCCCGGCCCCGCCGCACAGGCAGGTGCACGGCCCCGCCGGGCTGCAACCAACCTCGGAGCCCCGACACCTCCCCAAGCCGCCAGCACTCGGCGAGGCGACGCCAAGCCACGAACGAACGCGCACGGGAAGACAGATAAATAAATAAATAAATAAAAACCAAACTCAAAAAAGGGGGAAAACCTCCCACAGCCCCCAGCACCGCCCACGGCTGGGGGGGGTCCCTCCGACCCCTCGAGGTGCAGCCACCGCCCCGACCGCCCCCCCCGGGGCGATGCCGAGCCCCCGTCCCCGGTTCGCCCCCGGGGGGGAGCCGCCGGCCGCGTCCCGCCCGCCGCTCACCGAGCAGCAGCAGCCTGTGCGTCTGCTTGTACTCCCTCTTCTCCGCCTTCAGCGTCTTGTCGATGCTCTTGCTCCGCTTCTTGTCCGCCCGCTCCTTGGCCACCAGGTCCTGCCGCAGCCGGTGCCGCACCTGCGGGTCGCCGTGCTCCGCTGTCACCGGGGGGGGGTCCGCCTCGCCCCGGCCGCCGTACGGCACCGAGGGGCGCGCCGCGGCCAGGCGGGAGCGCAGGCTGTAGCACAGCCCCATGCTGCCGGTGCCGCGGCCTCCCGCCCGCCCCTACCGCATGCTCTCCGCCGGGCTGGGGCCGGGCCGGGCCGGGCAGGGCGAGGCGGCGCCCGGCGGGCTCTTAAACGGCCCCGCGGGGCCGGGGCTGCCGAGCGCCGCGCCCGCCCCTCCCCGCCCCTCGGCGGCCGGGCCCCCGCACGTGATGCCGCCATGGCTACCATCTTGTGAGGGGAGCGGCCCTCAGGCGGCCGCCGGTGCTGGGGGGGGGGGGGACACGAGGTGTGAGGCGGGGGGACGGTGTCTCCCCGGCCCCGTCATGTCGCTCGGTGCACACCTCACGGCCCCCGTTACTCCCTCACTCGCCCCCCAGCTAGGCTGGGAGCTGGGGTGACATCGGGGAGTTGGGGGGATGCTGCCCACTGCTCTGTCAGAGAGCTGCCGTGGAGGTGCGCTGCCACAAGATCTCAACCCACTGGAAATAAGGGGGAGATACCGAGTCACGGCCCATTTTCATGCCCCAGATTTTCTTCCTGCTATATGCACTCGTATTTGTGGCTTCTTGTGTTCTCCATCAGTGCCGTCACCCAGCGCAGACGTTAAGGTCGAAGCTTGCTCTGTCGCTCTCCCCCTCTATTCTGCAGGCACCACATCTGACTGTTGTTTTGTTTTTTAACAAACTTCAATTTTACCTCAGTTGCAATCAATTCACCTGGCTGGGAGTGATAATTGTGGTTGTGGCAGTATCCCCCCCTCCGGCAGCATGCTCAATGCACATACTGCCAACTTTGTCATACTGTACTTTATACTCATCTCCGGCCAGCTCTAAGCATTCACTTATAATATGACTAATATTCTCTGGGGCCTGGCCACACATCCTGCACTCTGGAGTTAGATCTTTCCAAGCAGCTCTCTGTGCTGTGGCATATCTGCTAAGAGCCTGCGTGGTTATAACCGAAATCTCACTTTCAGTGCTTTCTCATGAGTTAGACATCTTGATATAAATTTCTCTTTGGAAACCTGTAAGTCCGTGTTAGCAGAACACATCCATTACAGGCTGCAGTGGCTCCCTCTTGCCTCTTCGTTCCTGCCACCCGAACGGGCGAGGGGAGAGCTGCCCCGGACTGTACTCGGAGGTCACTGTTAGCCAGCTCTGCACATCTTTTGTGTCTCATCACTCAAGAGTTTTTATTAGTCTTGGGACCCAGGCTTAAAGCAGGCTGCTTGGTATTCAGAGACGCAGAGGAGGAGCCCTCGCTCCTGGTCCTGCCTCTGCTGAAGGCCACGACAAACACCACGCAGCCCGCGGCAGCACTCCTCGCCTTCAGCCCCATACTGCGGGAGGGAGCTGGGGCTTCTTTGCAAACCTCCTCTCTGGCATCCTGTTCCCAATGTGTTTCCAGGAACAATCAGCGACGGCGAGTGGGGATGCCAGAACAAAGTTCAGGAAATGTATTTAAATGATCTGTGAGTCTGGGCTCAGACAGGGTCATGAACAAATGCTTCGCAACAGGAACAGGCCCAGGGAGATTGGCACCTATTCCATCAGAAGACACTGTGTGTTTGTGTCCCTCATAAGAAGGATGTTAATTATTTCAACACATTTATCCCTATTTAACTGACTTTCAGCCAGACCTGGTAGCTATGGTCAGGTTCTTATCTCTTCACTCCTGCAAGTTGTGCTCCTGAAAGTCAGTGGGTCTGTTCCTGGAGAAAGGCATCACCTGAGCCAAGGGAGAGAACACCTACTTCTTTCCATTTATTGTGTTGCAACATTCACAGCACCTAATCAATACCCTGCTGCCTGGCTGTTACAACAATTAGTAAGTGTACAAATTAAATCATTACCCAGCAGATAAGTTCACTTTAAACATCACTATGAGCCCAAGCTTCAGAAACAGTTGCTGCACACTGCAGAAATTAATCAATCTTGCATTATGCTTGAGATGCCCACATGACTCACTTTCTGTCTCCACTGCTGTAATGTCTTTTCCTCTGTGACTGAGAGTTCATCCTTCTGATGAGCACACCCCTGAGAATGTAATATACCAAGAAAATGTAAAGGTCAGACTAGAGGATTATTAATAGTGGTTTTCTTTTTCTTTCTGTGCTTTTTGGAGAGGCACTAGAACAAGAGTAAGGTTATACTTGGAGACAGGACAGTTCTGTGAAGCATGCTGTGCTGTGGGGATCTATGTGCTGCTGCTAAAGGAAAGGGAACTTGCAAGTGCTGTGGAGAAAAAAAAAAATTCTAAACAAAACCAGAAGGTAAAGTGAGAAACTAAAGGGAAATATTCAGCCTATTAATTTGTTCCCACGGCTCTGCAGGTAGACAACCCTTTTCTGTTTTCCTGCCTGCGCAGTTTATAGCAAGACAAGTTTACGACCAGTCTGTTTCAGTTTCATTACTTCGAAAACTTTTCCGGTTCAGGTGACGAGTGCTGCAGAGCACTCCAAGCTTATCTTTGCTGTAACATTTGCTGCAACATTCATCCTTTCCTAGGTAGGATCTGAAGTAGAAATCTGAGAGGGAAGCAGAATGTCAAAGTGGAAGACAGGCTTTCCCTCACTCTATTTCATTTCAGAACCCCCAAAATAACTCATATAACTAATGAATTACTCGTTTCAGGAAATCAGAAATTGCACATCCTGGTATACTGGCTACGGCCCTGCCTGTAGTTACTGTGTAACTGTAGTTAGTCCTTTCCAGCTGTTAACAATGTCAGAGACACATCAGCTTCCCAGCTTACACCAGTCTTAGCAGCAAAATTTCTGATTGACTTTAGTAACAGCAAGGGTAAGGTCATATATTTCCTCTGGGTAAGGAGTGTGTGACACATTGACAGCTTTTTGAAATCACACCCAGTTTCAGAGATAGCAGAGGGAATTACCTCTAAGAACAAACTATCTTCTGCCATATACGAATACTGTTCATCCACGTAGTACTCGCAGCATTTGTACTGGGGACAGATTCAGGCTTGAAAGTGGTTTGCAGTTAAAGAAAATGATTCTTAAAGCTGCTGGTCATGTCCATGGACACACACTATGTATCTACCCACCTGTGCATGGTAGCTTGCATAGCTCATGTCACAGTTTCAGCTTCTTTCAACCTCCTTAAGCAAAAAACATCACAAGAAGTAAATGTCCACACATAGCGAAGGGAGAGCTTGTAAAGTCCAGCTGGCTGGTGGGACAAGGCACAGCTGCACCAGCCCAGGAGGAATTCTTCACATCAGGGATATGAGAGGGCTATCTGAGGCATGGCATCTGCAGATGTAGCGTGGCTGTAGGGTTCGCTGCTCCTAAAGACATCTCTACATCTCCTCTCCTCTGGCCAGCAAGTGGAGTGGGGATGACTGAAGACCCTGCCTCCTCCTGACTGCTCAGGGAATGAAGGGAACAGAGTTGCCCTTCCCTGACCACTGGGCTGCAGATCTCTCTGTGGGTTTATTGCATTGCTTCTACCATCTGCAACAGGGAAAAAAAAGAAGAGAAAAAAAAAAAAAAGTGGAGAGGTTAAAAAGCAAAGCAGGCCACCTGGGAGTGCAAAAAAGTACCAAAGAAGAGAGAAGAGAGGCAATAACCATGGGACTATATCATTAAAAGAGACATGGACACATAAGCAAAAGAACTTGGATCAATACCAAGAAACATGTCAGCAAGAGAAATGTAAATGAGTAAAATTTGCATTAATTTGTGCCTTGGGAGGGAAACTAATCGATTGAACTCAGGACACCCTAGCAAAACTCCCACCCCCATTACAGTAAGTGATCTATACATGCAATGTTCATTTCTTGTTGCAAAACACCAATGTGTCAGACATGCTTATGAGCTTTCTGGCACTCCCCTCCCACAGGCTGTCCTCTCTCCAGAGCACTGATTCGCACTCAGGTTTTCCAGTGTAGGTGGCTGTAGCCTGGCATCTCGGGTCAAGGCATCTCAAGTAGAGGACTCAGCTTTTCAGAGACCCTGTAATTGCCACTCAGTGCAGCTGGAGGAGCGAAGGGTGCTGAGCACCCCTGAAGAATGCATTTTGCCACCCAGTTGTAACGCAAGGCACTTAGTGCATAAAGTGAGGAAACTAGATTTATGAAGTTTGCTCACTGTCTGTATGACCAAATAACTACTGGGAGGATTTTCCATTAATTTTAGCTGAAGCAGGTTCTGTCTGGTCTCTACTTTTGATCCTTTGTTTCAGGTCAATAAGTAGCTGCTGTTATTCTCCTATTTCCTACACCGAAGTTTAGATTTAAGTGGGTGACTAAGTGCCTAATTTCAATCTTGACTTTCTATATCTCTATGTATATATCAGTCTAAACTGTTAACTTGTTGGCTTCTTTCAGAAGCCCTGAGAACCAGGAGTTTCTAACACCTATAACCACAAAGTTTCTAATACCTATAACCACAGAGCCACATCTCTTAATTCAAAAGACAGCTCTCCTGCTAAATAAGAATCATGATACTCAGATAAGGGATGACAGTCAGAATTCGTAGCCTTTGAATTGTATTTAAAGTACAAAATGACAGAAGTTATTAGTGCTTTCATTTATGGGATGGTGCTCTCAGGACATGGTTAACAAATGCTATATCACTGTTAGTGCACAGCAGGCTTTCAGCTTCCCACCTGGGCTCACAGGATGAGCAAAATCACCTTCACCTAGGAGGATATTCAAGTCCATTCCATGTATAGTGAGAGCAAAGTCTTTACGGAGGAGACAGGAGCATACAGATATGGTTATGGGATGTGATGACATCCTGGTCTAAATGCCAGTTCTGACATCCCTCTGGTCCATCGCTGATTCCCTGAAGCCGCAGAGTGAAGTCATGGACTCCAGGAACAAAGCTGTGCACTGTGTGTGGAGTGTAGCTGAGTCGGTAAGCTTCCAACTTAATTAATATCCTGATTGGCTTTATGCAGATGTTAGCTATTCCGAAGCAATCACCACGAGATCCTTCATCACCTCATCCACCATTTGTCTTCTCCATGGTCCTGACAACGCGGTGAGGGATAGCAGACGGGCCATGGCAAGAAGGGCGTTCAAAGATGGTAGTTCTTGGCTTTTGCTACCTGAGAGTATTGCAGTGTGAGTTCAAAATGACACTGTGGCTATAAATTAAAGTGTGACTGTTTGCTTCTGGCTCCATTCCTCTTGCCAAACTCCTGAAAGCACTCATTTAACTGTCTTTTAGCAGTAACGGCAGCCTGTGCTCTGGGGAGACCCACTGCTCGCTGACAGGTAGGGTTCACTGGGCACAGAACCAGCCAGTAACACCATCCAAATTCCAAAGTACAAGCTTTTCACTCCATTGAATACAATAAAACTTGCTACCTTTCCCCTTGACTATCTTTATGGACGCTTAGTTAGTTTTCAGCATCATGCCTCAGTTTTACTTCAAGAGTACTAAAGTGTGGTCCCCCTCAGACTCCTCCTTTTTTGTTTTACCCTTTGAAGATCATGTGTGATACTCCCTAGTTCCCAACAGTGGCTTTCTGGGTCCGAGAGCTGTCACCTGAACAAATATTTATGGCTTCAGGTGACAAAAGAATAGAGCACATGGTAAAATTCCTTCCATTCAGAAATCCCTTAGCCAGATGACCTACCTAATTCCACTGGTTTCATTGGGCTTCAATCATACCTCTAGGGGAGACCTGCCACATGCGAGGTGCCCCGAGCTGGGCTGGAAAGCCACTGGGATTGCACTTGTGAAAACAGAAAAGCGATATTTTGATAAAGCAGCTTATTTCCTTTTCTTAACTGGCTGTCCTGCAGACTGCAGATACTTCCTGTTTCCCCTCCGTCCCTTTCTAGGAGATAAAGCAACGTGTTTGTTGTTGAGATCATTGTGGCACCTTTAGCAAACTGAGTTGTCATGGGACTCCCTGCATAAACAGAGCAGGTTTTCAAGGATAATACACAACATAAATGAGCAGTCTTGTTCTGTCAACAAAAGCCCGTGTGTTTATAAGGACCCTCGAATACGTTTTTAAAAATACTCGGGCGGATATTTTTAGCTGTGAGAGCCTCTCCAGCCTCCCCTAACACACCGATACTGTTCTTGGCGACATTCTCCCCCTCTCCCAGGCATGCTACATGAGTCTGGTGGCAAAACTCCCACTGAGGGAGGTTCTGCAGAAGCAGAGCCCTGAGCAGCAACACAGCCTCTTGTTATTCAGGCTATACTGACATCTGTTGGCTCTTATCAACAAAGGTAGGAAAAAAACAAAGCCAGTTGGTTTCATACACTGAGATAGCATTCGCTGGCCAAACAAATAACTGGGCGAGCAATCCTGCAACTGGCTTGCATCCAGGCATGATAAGTAATTCATAGACAGGACTGTCCAGTGGGCAGGGTCAAGTTTAAAGCTAGGGGCCTCCTCTGCAGTTATCAATGTATCACCGTCCCTATGAAACACACAATTCCCAACGATCGCCCTTCCAGCTCTGTGCTGCTCCTACATCTCACCCTGAAACACCACAAGTTGCCTTCCCAAAGAAGGCTGAAGCCTGCTCGAAGAAGCTGTGTTTCCCTTCGGGCATGGTATTCGGTCCATGTGACTAATTAAACCAGTAGGACACGAACACTCATTTCTGAATCAGTCTGAAAAGATCACCCAACCTTTTGGAAAAAACAAGTAAGAACTGAGCAAAACATTTCACATGAACTACCAGAGTCTTACTCAGATGTACAATTTTGATAATATAACTTGATGTTCAGTGCAACAAGCACAGAACAACTGAACGCCCTGGAATTCAGCCAGCATCCTACTTTGGTTAGGAGCTCCGTCCTGCAGTTACTGTCCTCATATGTCAGGGCTCTTACTCACAGAATTCATACATGGCTTAACCGAAGTAGGTACCAGTGCTACTCACTTCTCTCAGGCTCACTGGTGAAGCAATTACAAGCCTCTTTTTCTTTTTTTTTTTTTTTTTAAGTGACTGCTGCCAGAAGTCTGGCAAGTGCCAAGTTTGACTGTGCAGCCCAAGGGGTTCTCCGAGAAGCTGCCTGCAAACTCAGTTCACAGCTGGTTCGGGGACTGATTTGGCAGCAGCGCTTTGTGAGAGAAAGAAAGAACAAACAAGTATTGCAGAGGTGCTGTGGGCATGGGAGGAAGTTACACGGAAGAGGACTTGTGATAATTCGGGCTGCAGAGGCAGACTCGGGTTGCCGAAGAAGATTACCAGCTGCTGTTTGTACCTGTTGTACGTGTGGGAGCAGGGCTTTGTGCACGTCCTGTGTACCCAACCTAGGCTGCACCGAGGAGATAGAGACTACCATCCGTTTCCCTTCGGAGTGGAAACAATTCCAGAAATCCCTCTCCTTGCTAGTCTTCACAAATATTTGTTAAATGTTTGGGTCAACAGCTTTTAGTTTTGGCCTCACAAAGCGTAATCTCTTTAAAAAGTCAGATCTGCCCTTTGGTTTTAAAGACAGTTTGTGCCATTTGGTTTTTGAAAGAATTTAAAATAGAATTAGCTTATTTTACAGCATTGTAAATCTCTCCTGGCTGGCTCCAGAATAAGTAGGCTGTTAAATCCTACTAGTAAAGATTTCATCATTTCTCTTAGAACTGCAGTTTAATGTTTCCCATGGAAGCTCGGGGCCAGGCTCACTCTGCCTGCTGGACTTCATTGCTGTCATGCAGCTTTAAAGGAGCAAATGGCAGAGAAACAATGGATCCACTTTCTCGGGGAAAAGAAAAAAGCAGTGAACATGAAAGCACTCGTGGTCACACGGGACAGTGGAGGTAACACTGGTGCCTGCACCGCCGGCAAGCCCCAGGGCAGCTCTGCCACTGATGGGTTCTGTGCCAAGACATGCGTGAGGAGCTGGGCTGCCAGGACCAGGGAGGCTGAGTGAAGCCTAGGGCTTTGAACTCCTCTTCACACCTTCTTTTTGTTATTCTTGTGTTGCCTAAACACCTGCATCTCACCTCTTGCTAGGGCTGCAAAAAACAGAGGTGTCAATTCACCATAGCTGCAGCTGTAATCATAATTCTGGTTATTTGTGCACTGCTTCCAGGGGCAAGATGCTGTCGGTGGCCAGGAGGAGGACACTGGAAATACTCCCCGCAGCACAACAGCTGCATCTGCTCCGCGTTACACACGGTCACTTGACCCTGGCTCCGGGAATAGTGTCAGTTCCCCCAGATGCAGCCTCCTGATAAGCCAATCAATCACAGCCCCGAAGGAACTGAGTTCACCCTTTTTTCCTTTGCCTGCAGCAGTACAGCTTACACCATTAGTTAATGAAATCTGAAACTGCAGCGAAGGCTACAGGATTAAGAAAGCACAGCGTTTTCTCAGGGGGCAGCTCTGTGTGCACACAGAGTGTTTTTTAATGTTTTCCCCTGTTACATCACTGGGAAATTAGTTTAGCTGGCAGCAGAAAACGGCCTTTGGCTGGAGAGAGCATCCTGCCAGCTGCCGGCAGCACAGAGCTGCAGTGTGCCTGTCCTCTAGATGTCACCACTGCCACAGCCTTGCAACAGCCTGCTCCTGCAGCCAGGCGGCCCCCAGTGCCCACCAGGACAGAGGGGCTGCCTGTGAGATGGCCATAAAGCCCCTTTTAGGTTGCTAATGAGGCCTCAGTGTATTAACACCAGCCTCATTAAAAGTTAAAAAAAAAAAAAAAAAAAAAAAAAAAAAAAAAGAACAAGCCCACTTCATTTCTTTTTCACTGAGTTGTTGCTTCACTACTTGCTTTCCCACCTCTGGTTTCTAATGCAGTCAGAGCCCTCCTGCTCTCCTGTATTACCTAATGCTGCAGGTGCAAAAGGAGAGCAATCATTAATTTACAACCTTTCCTCTTCTAGAACAATTTAAAAAAAAAAAAAAAAAAAAAAGGAAAATGCAATGTTCCTTCTCATCCTCCATCTCAATACATCTCAAGACATATTTTGGTGCTATCTCAGTAGTCTTTTTCAACTCACCCCTGGTTTCCATAGGGAAAAAAATCATTAACTCTTTGCTGGGATAGTGCTGAAGCACATCAAGCTGGAACGCCCACGCAAAAGGCTTGTGTCTGTTGGGATGGCACCTCAGGAGGGTCCTTCTTGCTGGGCTGGAAAGTGGCAGTATGCACTCAACTGAGGTGAGAGGCCCCAGGTGACAGGGATACTGTGGTGGTGAGGAAATTAACTTCAGGTCTCACTTTTATAAAGCTCTCCTGGCTCTGCAAAGTGTTTCCAATTCCCCTTTCTGTTATCACTAGTGAAAAAAAAAACAAAACCACATACACACACACACACAAAAAAAAAAAACAAAAAAAAACAACAACAACAAGAGAATGGAACAATGAAGACAGTGAAGTCTTCTCTTGTCAATAAACTTTCATCTGGAAAAAAAATTAATAAATCAAACCCAAAACCAACCAACCAAAAAAACCACCAAAGGCAACTGCATTGTAGTATCAGCAACGGGTATAGCGGCTACAAGAGGAAAAAGACAAAACCCTATAATTTTCTGGACGTGAAAGCACGTACTGCCAAAGGATTCTTGCTTTCAGAGATGAAAGCCAGAATTTTAATATTCTACACCAAGGGGATTATTTTTGCCAAAACTACATCTACATTAGGAATTCAGCTGTCTTTTGTAGTCAGAAGACATGAAAATAAGATTGTTACTACGTGCCTTTTTGTCCTAAGTCAGCCTTTGTCAGAAAAAAAACATACCCACAAGATTTTTTACCAGAGTGTATTTTCCTCTATTTCCTAGCCAGTTAGCTCCAAGTTTCAGTGCAACATCCCAGTGACACTGGAGCACAGCCACGATGCGCAAAGATGACACCTTGCTGGGAATTTATGCAACGTGAAGTTCACAGAGGTTGTGCCTTTCTTTCAGTTCCCAGTTTTTCACTTCCACATGGCCATAAAAAACAACCCATAAATCATCGCAGCATTTGCTTTTAAACGACTTGAGAACCTTTAATCTGCTTCCACAGATGAAAAAACTGTGCCATGACGCTCGAGAGCTCAGCATAACGCCTGCCTGGAGGCAAGGCGCAGGCAGCGCTCCCTCTCCCACCACAGCACAGCAGAAGTGGCAGAGCATCCCCCCTGCCATATGCTTTCTGTGCAAAGGCTTTGCTGGGTTTTTACACAGGCACAGGTTTTACACTTGCCAGACAAGGGATGATGAATAAGGAGCTGTGCTCTCTGCTCTAAAACTAAGAGGTACTCACTGGTCTGTTGTGTGGAAAGCTGTGTACAGGGATCTCCCGAGAGCACCACTGCACTTGGTGCAGCTGCGGAAGGATGAGTTGTCCTTTCTGAACAGACTCAGGTCCCAGAGATGGGCTCAGACTATTTCATCCTAATGCTGAATTGCTTTGAAGATGCCTTTACCTTTCATAGCATAAGTACCCATCGTGAGTAGCTTCCTGTGGCTCCAGGTCAAGTAAAAGTCATGATGATGCATCCAAGCACACATTGGGTGTCTCAAAACTGCTATACAGGAAAGGAAAACATTTGTATTTTGGATTAGAACATCTTCCTATTGCTTTAGTCATTCTTTTGTTTATATAATACAAGAGGCTCTGTTTGCTGCTCCATTTTGAAACATGCTTTCCCTTGTGGTGATGTCAGTCATATCTTAAGTGATGTTTGTCACTGGAAAGCAAAGGAGGTTTTGATGAGCTTTATTATTTTTTTGCTGATGGCATTTGCTTACACTCCTATTATGAAATAATTCTTTCTGCAGCGAGTGCCAGAGTGCAGATCTGTGGTCTTTCCAGCAGGATTTCAGGGGCAGAACGCGCTGTTAACTATCATTCAGACTTCACATAACACAGAGAGGTTTATGGGACTGAATTAAATTTTGTTGAGAGTAGAAATAACGTGGAGATAAAATTCATAAACAGATGAGTACGCCGAGCCTGCAGAGTTTAGTTCCTTAATTGACTCACTCACGCTAACGACTTGAAAAGGACTTGTTCCTCTCCAGGGCTGATGCTCTGCAGAGACGTTGGCAAAATCCCCCTGGACAGACGGTGCAATTAAGGCACCAGTCCCTGAACGAGCTCCGTTACATGTGGGAGTAGCAGGCAGCTGCCCAGCGCTGGAGGAAGCCCTGGGAACCGCGGTGACTCAGGGTACAGCCCGGCCACCTGCATTATTTCAGCCCAACACACGCATCCATTTGCTGACTAGCACAGACATGTTACGGCATCCTGGCTCGTCGCTGCGATAGGAGCTCCGGTTCACCCTATGATTAACTTCCTTGAAAGCTAACAATAACATAAAAGGAGACTGCACACAAGTACCAGCCTCAAAAGAGCTTGTAAATGTTTTTTGTTTGTTTGTTTGTTTGTTTTTTCTTCAGCTTATTTTAAATAGTGCTGCATTTTCAGAGCTGCGAAGTTTATTCACAGATAAACTTGGCAACAAAAATCACGCTCACCATATTCTCTGTTGTATTATCTACTCCAAAATCATTAGCAGAAGATTAAAAACAAAATTCACGGATATATTTCAGCTTTCATAGTTTCAGTAGTAACCAGCTTCAGTAAATAATTAATACAACAGAAAGAGAATTTGCTGCATGAGGCAACAGCACCAGTATTACGCTATCAACGGAACTGTGTTCTGTCTTGCTAGTCAATCCTGTTCTGGGTGTCAGTAAGAATATAAACTCAGGCGAAGCACTGTGCTGGTGTACCTCTGCTATTGCCAGTTTACCTGGAGCTGGGTTTGTGTCTGTGCATCTCTGGGCTGCGTGAATGCAGAGTTCACACCTGGGACTACAGCTGGTAGAAAGAACTCCTGCTCCACTGATACACAGTGGCATAAGGTGAATTGGCAGAGATTTGGGACATCTAATACTGTATCTATTCATCAAAAAACATTTGAGTTAATTTGGGTACAAAATCATGTCCACAAAGACAGCTGTTTTCTGCTTCAATCCAAACACACACTTGTGTCAGTGCCTTTCTTTGGAATCGTCTTTCTGGTGGATAATCCAGGCAGCTGTATGGGGCCTCTGTGGTGCTTGGGTTGATGCTCAGAATTTTCTTTAAAGTCTCTTTAGATGGTTTATTAAGTATTTAAGGATGTGTTGTATATAGACCACCTGCATTCACCTTACGCTCAAGAATTAGACTTCTGAACATAAAGGCAAAAAGAAAAACAGGAAGTTATTTGAAATGTGAAGAACGCTTCCATTCCGTCTCTTTATTTGTGTCTGGGAAGAAACCAAGCAAAGAAATTTTAAAGAGGATGATCTGACAGCCACTTTTAGGAATACTTATTCAGCATTAAACTGTCAAGAGTAAAGTGCAGCATAAGAAATCAATAGTTCCCATTTCGGGGAAAACAAGGATTATTGGACAGAAAACAAAACCCAGCATTTGGGTTGATGATTAGAAATGTTACATTAAAAGTATGATGGGCAAAGCAAATCGATTAACAGTTTGTGTTTTCCATTTGAGAGAACTGAAGAAAGGCAGAGAAATCAGGAACAGCTCAGGTTGTTTCCCTTTTAGTAAGCACTGTAAATAATTGCTGCTGACCCAGATTTTGTGGAAGCCTTACAGGTTGCTACACCAACCACGGAAATGATAACACCATCATGGAGAATAATTTAACTTTTGGGGTGATTTTCAGAATAGTTTTGCCGTTTGCCTTGATAGCAAATAAAACAATTTTATTCATGGCTAAAATAACGCAAGGCGATGGAAGAGCAGACTAAGCGTATTCTTAAAGTGATCGAACAAAGCTCAATGAAGATGAAGCAAGACTGAAGTTGAACCATGTGTTTAAGAAGTAACCAGGTGTTACTAGAAAAACAAATCAAAAAATATATAGAGAGAGAAATTTATTAATAGGATTTTTCAGGCACTACCTTTGCTTAAGGCGATCTCAGGAGCATTACCCTGTATGGAATGATAAGGCATGGTCTGGATGAAAGCACTAGACAGATCTGGAAGAAGAGAGAATTAAAAGGAAGATGGTCTCAAAAACTCTCCTGTGATCAGTAACTGACATGCTTATTTTTCAGATCCTTGGAAGAAGCTAATTTTTTTACCTTAAGAGAATTTTCTTGTAGATAATAACTTCAGAGAAAAGGAACGAGAGTGGGAGAGAATGATACTTGGAAAGGAAGAACTGCTATAAAAATGTCATGGTTTTGGCACAGGGACACTAATTTCGCCTCACCTTCATCAGTAGTTGGATTTCTTTATTCATAAAGGATTTCTTCTCCTTAAAACAGTCTTACTCATAAAATGTACATGGTTAAAATTTTAATGTATCACATCTAACTTCATTTATCCTGCTGAAACTTTATGTGAATGAAACTTAGCATGTAAAGCTCTCCTGGAAAAGAAGGATAACTTTTTCCACTGTTCTATTGTAATAAATTTCACAAAGTTACTTTAAATTCTAATAGCTTTGGTTTTAATTAGCTGATTTGAACTGGATTATCTGTGTTTATTATTTTTGGAAATTTGTTTTGAAGAGCATTCTGTACAATATACCTTTGGTTATTCTTTCCACTTAAATAAAATAGTAGTTTAGTAAACACTGCAAAATAACAGTACAGCTTTATATGTGAAATAATTGGACAACATTAATATATGACCTAACAGATGAACATTGCTTTTTTTGGCACAATAAGCATTGAAAGTAGCACTCTGTAACTCCATTATTAGCCTACTGCAGTGAAGCAGTAGTTGAAACTCATGCTTCTGTGTTAGTTAGCAATCCAAATTCTTTACAGACTCACACCTTGAAAGAAAAACTAACAACAAAAATGTGTTATGTTACAAAACGTGCCAGTTCTTGTTTTGTTTTAACCTGGCATTTTGTCAGTTTTGTATCTGAAGGAACAAAATCAGTATTTTGAGGTTCTCCATGTGTTATTGATTACTTTAAAACACAGGCTTTGTTCATTAGAGATTATTAACCTGATTTTGCTTTTGTTGGTCAGGCAAGAACCACTCTGATATCAATAAAAGCATTTTACATTTTGAGCAGAAGAAAACCTGCTGCCTAATGGTATGGGCATTTTCTATGGCAATTGGCTGCTTGATAAGAAAAAATCCCAGAGCTGCTGGTCAGCTTTAAATCAGGCAGACAAATGCATCATTTTGACCGCAGATAGCAGTGTGTTCTTTGAAAGTTTCTTGACAGTCCTCAACCCCAAATCAGAATCTATTTCTACTGTTTTTTGTTTGTTTGTGTTTAAATGTGCACCCATATGCTAATCTGACCAAAGCCAATAAAAAACGTAACTGGGGGGTTTGAAGGAAAAGAACATTTTCATGTTACTGCTTGCATGGCCACATAGCAGGATGTATCATAATTCAGGCTTCCTTTACAAAAGCACGAAGACAGGAATGGGAAGCACAAGCCTATGCCAAGGATGTGTTTGGATATTTGAAAATAAGGACACATCAGTTCATGAACACATCTTTTTGTTCTTATCTACTAGACTGAAGTTTGGGGAAATTATTTGTCATTTTGGAATTGTAAGGTGGAATACTGAAGCACAACTCTACTTCTGAAATGTAGTAAAAAGAAATGGAGTATTACGTACATTGAAACAGATTCACTGTTGGCTATATAAAAACACACAAAATCCCCAAAAACCAACAAAATAAAGTATTAAATTGCACTATCTGTGAAGCTATCTGAGCTTTTCTCTCAAAGAACTCTAATAATCCTTCTGAAAGAAACCTTTGAATCTTTCCTTGAAAGAGAAAATATTTTACTGAAGCAACTTTATTGCACGTTTGATTAACGTGAGGAAATTCACCTTTTTTAATGCACACCAATGCTTTTTTCTGTATTACTGTAGTTACATTCTTGTGTGGTAGAAATAAGAGATATTTCAATTTAATTATTCAAAAGAATATGTGAAAAATGACAAAGTTTGAATTTTTAAGCACTTCTTTTTGCTTTGCAGGCTCAGCAGAGCTGATGCTGGTAGTATCTTCTGCCTACCAATTTACCAATTCCTGATGTTAGAACCACATCATGATTACAAGAATTTGAAGAAAGAAAAAAAAAAAAAGGAAAAAACTGACAAAGACCAATGTTCCTAAAACAAAGTTTCAACAAAGTTTCATTCTGAAGACCAGGAACAAGAGAAAGAAATGGAGAACGACAAAGAGGTGCACGTAGTATTCCACTACCTGCATTAAAACTCCAGCAAATAGCAAAAAACATATGTAGAGTTCTAATAAAATTTGTTTGCAGCATATACAGGAACTATAGAAACCGTTCTGCAGTAAAGTTTTGCTCTGTCTAGTTGACAGTGTAGCCTAAGTGATCTCCCAGAAGAGGCTCTCCCACTCCAGCTGTGACTGTTCAATGCAGCACTTAGAGACTCAGGGGTACCTTGACCTTTCCGGAGGCTCTTGTGTTCAGTTCTGCACATCACTACATCCAGACTGGATCACATCCACACTAATAAGAAAGTGCATTAAAGACATTTTGAGCCCTGTTTACAAATAGCTTGATTTTCACATTACACTGATGTTTGGCTCTTGTTCTTTTACAGGGCTGTTAACAGAAAAAAAATGTTTTAGGAGTTGATGAAATTCTACTGTTACTCTCAGCTAGTAGCACTGGGACTGGATGGCGTGTAGCTGTTACAGGAACACCATATCCTGGTGTGATATTTAATGCAGGAGCATAGACAAGAAGTCCTCTGGCCACCACCTGAGCGCAGAAGTCTGCAGTAGGATAATGTGCTACAGATGACTACGAAAGAAGAGAGTGAGGTGGGCTACCATTCTCTCTTATCACCATGAGTTCATTCAAAGAATTTCAGAGCTATTGTTTTTCCTTTCCTGCTTTTTCCTTCCAGCCATTTAAGTTTCTTAATAATCAAAAACACAACACAGAAAAATAACACCTTGATAACCGTGTCAATACGCAGGAATTGTGAGTCACTAGGAAGCAGTTCCAGCTTCCTGCACAACTGCCCTAGGAAACTCTGCAGGAAGACAAGTTGCATCTACAGCATCCTCGTGTTTCACTTTCAGACAGCTCATTTCTCAAGTGGCAGCTGGCAGGACAGTCCCTTTTCATGGCCTGTACCCAGCCTTTCCTGCAATGTTCCTGCCAACATCTGCAAAGGACCCAGCCCTAATTTACCAGATACAACCCTCTACGAGTGATAATTACAGAACTAAATGTGACGCAGACCAAAGCACAGTTGCCACTCAAGCCCACGTTAAAAATGGAGGTGGTTTTGTTGTAAATTCTCACCTGTGGGGAAGGCAGGACAGTGAAGGCAGAACCAACACATCAAACCCCTGAGGCAGTCATCCACAGCGCTGTACAATTCGGGCCCCAGCAGTTTTGCAAACCTCTCACCAGGCATTTGCCTCAATGCTGGAGTTCAAGCAGCCTTCTCTGGTTCCAAAAGCTTCCCAACACCATAGAGGGAAGGGATGGGTGATGTGCTGAAGCTCACAGGAAGGACTTTCCAGCCATCCTGTGAGCAGCCCAGGACATTGTGAGGACCATCTATGGCTCCTGAGGCAGATGTTTCTGCCACCAAGAACATGTCTGTGTTTCTACAGATTGTCCAGCTCACTCCAGGAGGTGTTGCTCCAAATAAGTGAATTTTGGACAGGTACGCGGGAGCCTTTCACATCCAACAGAAGGGCTTGGTACACATGCTCTGAGCAGCAACCAGCTGAGAGGACTGCCAGTCTCTTCTGCCTTTTCAGCCAACAGCTGCTAGGTGACATTGTGTAAGGCAAGACAAGCCACCTACTAAGAGAGGAGTTGGCAACCACAGGCATGGAGAGTTATAAAATAGTCGTCAAGACAGTATGGTGACACCATCATGCCCAACAAATTCGCTTTCTTCTTATTACAGAAGGGCACAAACCACATAATCTTCTTTTGGGAATCCTTGGTGCCCTGCTTGAGGGAATGCAAGGTGAGAACCAGAGCAGTCAGCAGCCCAGGTGAGGTGCTGCAGGGACCTGCTGTGCTGCACCATGCTCCCGCAGGGGCCTGGAGATGCCACAACAGCTTTACCTGCCTTGGGCTGGAGCTTTCTGAAGGAAAAATGTCATGGGAGTTCCAAAAAGTCCCAGGCATGTCAGGTGTGGTGTTTATAAAGAGGAAAAAAATACCTCCAATGATAGCAGGATTTGCACCTTTTTTTTTTTTTTTTTTTTTTTAAATCAGCTGTAAGAATTTTCCTTCTATTATTTTTCTTTTATCTTTTAAAACGATCTGGAACCTTAGTGCTGGTTGGGTAGAAATTATTTAAGTGATTTCTGGTTCTGACAGTAGGCTAAATAACCCATTATTTGCATGGCTTTACCGCGGATAAACAGGGTATAAAAGATTCTTTAGAACACAAATCCTGTTTAGACATTTGTGACAGCAAACGGAGGAGAGAGGAGATTTATGAAACAAATATTTTCTCAGCTATCTTAGCGCTTAGTTCTCCGTTCACGTTGCTCTGCCCCCGTCCCCCAGGATCGTAACTACACAACTCCAGAAGCAGCATCCCTTGAATTTACCACTTGCCTGAATCTGCTGCTGTCATTACTGTGGTACTGTGAGGAACATCTTCACACATCCCAGTATTGCACATGCTCCAGGACTATGGGCTGCTCGTGTCACACTGCACCCCTGTTCCCAAAAGCACCCAAGATTGCTGTAAGCGTCCCCAGGCTGGTCTCCTAGAGCAATAAACATAGAGCAGCATTTTAGGTGCTGTGAGTTTTGACCGTCTGTCCTCGGCTTCCTTGGTACTTCTTGCTCAGTGTCATGGTTAGGATTTCCTGATGTCTGAAACCATTTCAGACTGGTCTTGACAGCCACCCAGTTATTTTGGGCCATTATAGGCAATGGAGATGACAGCGTATCACCATGAGCTTGTCTATTGTGTTCGAAAGCAGCTGCCTCTACCCTCAGCAGTTGTATTTGAGAGCGTTACTTGGGAGCACAACTCAGCTGTCAGAAATTTCATCAGCTACAGGCTTTACAAATTTGGATTGGAGGTGAGGAAATATGAGGACAGGGTGCGTCTTCTTGAGAACTGGGCACCAAAAACAGTTTGCTGAGGCACTGAAAAACCTGTAGTAAGGCCAATTCTCTGATAAGCATACACAGCAGCAGAGACCTACAGATGTCTGCTCCTCCTTTGCTCTGTCCTGGTACAGTATCAGTGATACCAGGTGCTGCAGGTGCACACTAAGCTCTGACAGGGGCATTTCTCCCCCTCCTCTTCCTCCCACACAACATGGCAGAAAGTATCAGAGGTTCTCAGAAGCTACTTGGGCTATCACCCGCTTGCATAGAAGAACAGAATATTGCTTTTAATGCTTTACTCCATAAATAATTGCATTGTTTTCTGACTTCTATAAACACATGACTTACTAACACAGCAAAATTTTGTCTGTATAGTTACACTGCTGTGTTTATACATGCATACAACAAGTATAAAGACAGTTATTCCAGGAGTGTTTTGTTTTGTTTTTCTTTTAAGTGTTTCTTAAAACTGTTCTCAAGCTCCACAAGCCAATTCAGGGTAATTTTCTAAAGGACAGTACACTGCAAACTACAAAGCATGCCTTCTTGTTTACTTGGATTGCTGTGTTCTTGCAGATGTGCCTTGCTGCTGCCATTAACGTTATACAGCACCATATGGATTTCTATGTGCTGCTCTGTGTACGTTGGGCAATCTCTCTGCTGTGGCGCCAGAGAAAAGCCGTGGCTGAAATCTGGCCAAGACAGTGCAGTTTCCCGGCCACTGTCATGGCCTTCCAGTATTTGCTGTGTCTTGGCCCCTCTCCTGCTTTCTGCAGTACAGTTGATAGATTTGGGGAACTGAGAACACAGAAAGGACCTAAGATCAACCTGGGTAAAGCACAGGAGAGGAGGGCTGGAGGATTCCTGCCCTTCCAGCTCTGCAAGGGGAGGGCACCCAGATGGGAGGTGGGATCCCAGCCAACACTGCCAGACTGCTCTGGCACTCTCCCTGGGTGCTCCGTAGGCTCATGAGAGCCCCCACACGGGGATGCAGACAGAGACTTGAGGCTCGGGTTGCTAAGGCTGCTTCCTCAGGATTTGTTTTTATCTGCCCAACAGTCAGAAAAGCAGTGATCAGTTGCACAGTAACCACCAAAATCTGCTCACGCTCTGGAAGACGTGCTTTTTTTTCTGTTTCCTTTCAACCAGCCTCTCTTCCTGCATCCTAAGCACCTATGTCTAAAGAGGTGGCAATTCCTCGTTGTAGAAAATCCCCACTCAAATAAAAAATTTCCAAAATTTCATTCAAAGACAGCCAACTGCTAAGATGTTAGACTGAGGCCCACATACAAAGAGGAATTAGCCACACAGCGTACTGTGCTCCTAACAGCTCCATGACCACAATTTTCTTTGCACGTTTCATTCTGCTGGAAGCAAATAATGCACTGTGCATTTTGAGAACCTGTAGGCCAAGCATACAAAACAGTGAGCACTGTTGTAAACCATTCTCCCACCTGAAGTTTTCCGTTCTCTCCGTACACAGCAAACTGAGGAGCGCAGGACTGAGCTCCTCCTTCAGCCCAGCTGAGCCCCCGGGCTCTCTCCCTGCCCACGAGCAGTCCGGATGCTGGGTTTCAAGCACCCTCCCAGGAAGGTGGCGGTCACTGCAATGAAATATTTAAAAACAAGGAAGAAAAAGTGAGGAAGGGATATCTCAGAGCTCAGTTAGCAGTTGGCAGAGCTCAACTAGTGCTGCATAATAACAAGAGACCAGAAAACATCTTGGGATAGACCCTGATGAGCTCCTTCTGTTATATCCCCAGATCACCAGTTGCAGAGCAGTGAACCAGACAGCAGGCATGCAGCTGGGAACATCCATCTGCCATCAGAAAGGCTCCTGGTCACTTTTCCCAGGGCTGAAATCAACTCCCATAGCACCTCCCACCCCCTGTTTTTGCTGTTGGAGCACTGTGAAGGTAGGTGCAGGTTTATGGGCAGCCACATTACCTCTGCACATCTCACCAAACGTCTTTTTCCTCTTTTATAGCTGTCTGCATTTCTACAACACAAGTACAGAAAGTGGCTTGAGGCACTGCACGTGATGAAAACAACCCCTCTGCTAACAGGTACCCACGGAGGAGCTCTCACTGACCCGTCCTTTCTAGCCTGACAAACAGCTCTACCTCATTTTGCAAAAAGAAGTAATTCCAACTTTTTCTTGCATAAATACAAACAGCCTAGTGCCATCCCACAGCTGGAGCTAAACGGTGCCTGCTGTGACAGCAAACACCAGCAGACTAACCTTGCCTGTACGTGCACTGCCATTTCTGGCTCTTCTGCCTTTCTCAAAGGCTTTGGACTCCTGCTTTCTGCCTCCCTCCAGTGGCAAGTCGGGCAGGGGACAAAGCACAGACGTGATTCAATGAAGGTTCCCTCAGCCTCCACAGCCCCACACCAAGCTTTGTGCACTGCAGGTGGGAGCCAGGGAGCTGTTGGAGCTGGAAATTCAGGACCTTCCCATACTGACCAAGGAGGTTACAGAAGAGAAAGGCAAATGCAGCCAAGACTAACTTAGGGACTGCCGGCCTGCACAGCAGATACTATCACCAACTCTTCTTTCTTTCATTATTTTCTCATAATGATTTTTAGGCTAATTTTATATAAGTTTAGTGGTTCTGTCCTTCCCCTCTTTCCCCCCACTTATCCTGTCTCACCACATCGTTTTCTAGGAAAAAAAAATATAAAAAAAATTAAAAAAAAGACTCTAGTTTACTTGAGTCAGTACATTATGTTTAACCAAACTACATCTTCAGCATAAAGTCTTTGAAGAAAACAGGAGACTCTCCCATTTCTCCTGACAG
Organism: Aythya fuligula; assembly: GCF_009819795.1. Lineage (NCBI taxonomy): Eukaryota > Metazoa > Chordata > Aves > Anseriformes > Anatidae > Aythya > Aythya fuligula. The sequence continues at coordinate 11,031,793 of NC_045574.1, read as the reverse complement.
TTCGCTCTAACATCTGATTTTGTTTGCTTTCAATTACAAAATAACCCAGTGCTGTCAAGTTTCTCCAGCGCAGAGCAGTCCAAATATCAACAAACCAGTAGGATGCTCTTGTCTTCCACAGTTCGGAAATAGCCAAAGCACCATCTTCTGGCTGCTGTCTCGGAGGAGCTGTCTGTGCTCATCAAGGCTGGGCTTTGCTGCTGGGAGACACCTGTCCATGCTGTCCGGTGGGATTGTGGCTTCTTGCCTGTTTTACAGCAAAGGGTGAAGGGCTCGGTGATTGGATCTGTTCAGCATGAGATGGAGGCCATCTGCACACTGAGGCTTTAGTTGATACCATAATTGCACTGGTGCAAACAACTAGCACAAACACACTGCCCCAGCGTAAACAGGGACTGACCCCTGGGCTTTCTGTCGCAGGCTCTCCAAAAACCCCTGGCACAAAGACAATGTGTTGTGTAGATACAGCACGGTGAAAGCCTTACAAGAAACAGCTGATGGAAGTCCTTCACTGCAGATGCCTCTATGCAAACAAAGAGAAGACAAAGTACAGGAGCTCCCCTGGAAGACCGGGGGCAGTGTGTCCGATACCAACGTGCATGGCGAGCGATGAGCAGCCTGGCAGGGATGCGACGAGAGCGATCTCCTTGCTATGTTTCTCTGCCTAGGCACTGCACCACCACTTCTTGGCAGAGCACGCTTAGATACAGTACGTGGGCTTTCCGTGCTGGAACAACGAGGCTCATTTTCAGTTTACAGTCAGGCCCAAGTGAATGAAGCCTTCTCAATGCCTTTCAAGATGAACAAAGATGGATCAAACGCTGTGCGTTATCTGCGGCACAATCTCACAGATGTTTCCTTGTAGAAATCTTAAGTGGAATACCAAATGTTTTACCACCACATACAAAGCTGGTTCAAAGCCAATGTTTATGATGTTGTTTTGTGTTTGTCTGTAGTATTGCATGTGCCTGTCAAAGCTGCTTCCTGTTTTGGATATTAGATCTTTGGATGGAGAGCTTCCAAATACTAGGCAGGTCCAAAGTAAGCTGTGCTCAGTAAAAATAAAAAACACTAATATCAGAAGAAATACAAATATTCAGATGAATAATTGTCTTTCTATTATTTCCTGGCTTGCACACTTACATGTGTTCATAGGAGGGGGGCAATCTTAAAAGACATATGCTAAATCCCTGCTGGCTAAAGATATGAAAACCTCTGTTACTCTCCCAGGCTGTATATTTTACAACTCAAAGCACTATCCATTTAAGACCCTACCCTTTTCATGAGCATAGAATGGGCTTTGGATTAGGTTTGTGAGCTTGTTCATTGTGCAGTTTGCTGAAGACAAAGGAAATGCTTTTTTGCTTCACTGGCAGTATTTCAGACAGAAATGAGAAGTGGCTAACGTAACAAAACTGCTTCTGAAATGAGATTCAGAGAGAATGCTGGTGGGATACCTGGTCTTATGAGAAGGAATGTGACAGTCAGATGAGGTAGAAAGTCATGTTCGTGAATGTGAATGGCCATGACTAGTATTTTAACACCACACCTGGAGCCAGTATCTCCTTGGCTTTAGTCTTTGCCTTACATCTTTGGGGAAAATACTTCCAGATTTGCAATCTGAATTTATTCATTAGAGGTGGTTTGACAGTATATAAAAATGTTATAAAATATAGTCAGGTAAAATAAAAGTATTTGACTTGATAAAATAATGAAAACACAACATTGTAGACTAAAAAAAAAAAAAAAAAAGTTTCTCATTTGAGCAATTTCTAAATCAAATGTGAGTTTTCTTATCATTTCTATAACACTCAAGTTGCAGACCCTATGTCACAGAGTTGTCTCAAACACAGTGTTTGTAAGACACTCAATTCAGATAAAATGCATACCTAATCTTTACCACCCATCGCCTTAACTTTGCTTTCAACTAGTAAAATGTAACTATGAATATAAGACAGAACAAATACAAGAGTTTGACACAAACCACTAGCCCTGTGATCCCACCAGAGAAGGAGCAGCAGCTCCCAGCTGCAGGTAAAACTCCAGCACCATGTGGATCCCTGACCAGCCCTCTGCAAAGAAGGAATGCCATTCTTGTAACTAAAGGGAAAGGAAAACCTGTCTGTCTGCTCTGTTATGTTAGTTTTACAATCACCCATGCAGAGGATGGTGAGAGGAAGGAAAATGATGGTGAAAAGAAGTGGTGCCAACCCCGGCTGGACCGTGCCTTGGGTGAGTTAAAATCCAACAAGCCATTGCTAGCAGAAAAGACGATGTGTAGAAGTGGGAACAAGACATCCTGCTGGAGATGTGGCTTTGCACACAACCATGGCCTGCAGGCACAAATCTTTCTGCTCTCCAATAGCTGCATTGAGAGCCCCCCTCATCTAAGAAGAGCACGCGTATTGTAGCAAGATGTGTACGATTTTCCACTCCATCCCTCCCAGACACTACCATTGCCCAACAAACTTTAATGTACATGGAAAATTATTTTCTTCCCAGATGTTCCTATTTAGATCTTAATAACTGCCTTAAACTACATTAAAATTACATTAAGATACTAATAAAGAGAATAAAAACATTAACAGAATGTTCTGTTATGCTATCATTAACTTCTATTAAAATATGTATCTTATTTAAACAGAAGTTAAACATACACACCAAGATTTCCAGCAGCACACACATGGTTTACAGACACACTTCCTTTGGGTACTGAGGAGAACTGTGTTTCTAAATCCTACATACAGCTCTAAACTCCACTGCATTTTATCTTGTTTGAGGGATTCGGACTGGAATTTTCTCCCTCTTTGAGGCTGACAGCGAAGAAAAGGAGGGCAACCTAGGGGATGGGGCATCAGGTGGGGAGCTGTTGGAGCTGTACTTCCAACAGTAAAGTCCTTGAAGACTATTGAATTTATTTTTTTTTCCAAGTCATTAATTTCTCTGTAAAATGGGGGTATTGAGGCTGACTTCTTTAGTACAGCATTTCAAGATCTACAGAAAATGGCACAGTGCTGCTCTTACATATGACAGCCGAGCATCAAAACCCCAAGTCTCTCTCTGCAGCACTCCTCTAGTAGTGCTCTCTGAGCCTGGCAGGGAGCAAAGGAGGTCAGGGACCTGCTGCTGGGAGCCAGGGTGAAGGGATGCGGGGCTGGGGGTGAGAGCAGCAGCACGCTCAGGTAGTGAATGGGTGCATCCAAGGCAGCCCACGAGAAGCAGCACCCGCCAGGCTCCGCCAGCTGGATGGATCTGTCAGCTTCCTGAGCAGAGGGGCTGGAACAGGGCTTCTCCATGCAGCTTGCCTCTGAAGCGTGGATGACCTGCTCTAAACTGGCTCTGAGAACAAGGGAGCAAGATGAAATCAGAGGATGGAAAACGAAAGAAGACAAAGAGCACCAAAGGCTGGCAGGTATCGAGGAATGTGCTCAGACACTTTGCCACTTTCTTACCCAGTCAGACCAATTGGAGCTGCCTGGGAATGAGAAAAACCGGAGGCAGCAGGTCAGCAAGTACAGACAGATATGCAGCTGTCTGAACCCACACGGGTCTGTTGGGAGCATTAAATCCATGCAGCCCTGCAGTATGCAAGCTGCAAGTATTCCTAGGGTTGTATGGTACAAAAACAGGCCAAAAAATGTAAGATGTCTTTATCCTCCACATATTTCACATGCTGCATAAAACCTTCCCATGCCTCTTGCCCCAATATCCTCAGCTCTGCCCCAGTAGTTGTGCACTCCAGAACAGCTCCAGAAGATGACTTGCATTTAGCTTCAAAAGCCCATCCATTTCAGTGAACAGTGAGAGGGGCTCAGCACTGATGTGCAACAGGAAGATGTTGAGGCAAAGTTTATATGCCTGTGTTTGTATTTCTGTATGACACAGGATAGGTGAGAATTGAATGCTGTGCAGAAGCGGGAACATCAGCTCCTAGAGAAAGTTTAAAGGAAGTAGGATGTTACCCAGATTGCAGCAACAGCCCATAGCCCCTGCACTCAAGGTGTCAATAAAAAGGTTAAGGTAACTTGAAATGATTTTTGCAATTCATTACCACCACAGCAAGCACTGAGGAATGGAAACAGCAATAGAAAATCATGGTGAATAATTTCCTGTTTGTAAATGCATGCACCTTGTTCCTTCCCTGCTAACAGAAAAGATTATCCACGGAATGATCAGGATCTTTGTTCAAGGACTGTGAGTTGATATTGCAGGAACACCAAATTCCCTCTGCAAAACCAACCTGGGCATTGCAAAGGTACTCAGAATTGAAAGATGTATGCTGGAGCATGAAATAAATTAGGTAAGAGCATTGTTCACATGCATTCCAGCTTTCCACGTTGAATGGATGTCTGAACTCACTGAATTCTTATTGTTATAGACTGGAAATCCTCGTCTGTCCTGAACTGCTTCTACAAAGAAAACATTGTCAGATGTGAAAATAATGCATTAATTTTCCTACATAAAACTATCTGAAAACCAAAATATTGTCACTGGCCACAACTTCAGCAGTTTGTCCAGCTCAGGACTTCATTTCATTTCATTTTACTCATTTATTCTTTTCTTCATATTATTATTAACTCTGCATATTCTTGGTATCCATTTAAATGTCCGAGTAATCTGGCAAAAAAGAATGCTAAACAATTCTATTCAATTTGTGCAGAGAAGAATGATAGAGCCCAGCACTGTTTCCTGAAGCAGACAAGGAGGAGAAAGAAACAACACCTTGTTTAAAAGTGAGAAATCAAAATGAGAGGATGTAAAAATCAAACCTAGATGCATGTTTTAGAGGTGAGAATTCACATGGGACCTCAGAGGTCTCCTGGTTTGGGATGTACGTCACTATCAGTTCCTTCAGCAAAGGGGAATCTGATTGCCAGCAGACTTCCAGAGACAACACCCTGCTGTCTTCTGAAACAATTGCATCCAGGTGAATGGACAGTGCTAATGATTAAAACATATTATATTATTCTTACTCTACTGACAAGAAAATGGAGAAAAGACTAAAGGAGTTGAAATGAGATACAAAGCAGCGTAACCAGTACAATATCTTAAACAGAGAGATCTAGAAGCATGGGTATCTGAAAATTTTGTTGAAATTCTAAGTTCTAGACCAACCTTACTCTCTAGATTCAAAACAAGCAGCACTCTAATTTAGCAAGCCAGAGACTGCTCCAAAGTGAACACAGAATAATTCAGAATATTCAAGAACAGAAAGATCAAATACTTTGAGTGTATGGTTGAGAAACATTTTCAGATTTCAGTGCAAGATAAATGTTATCAGAATCAAAACGATGGCATAAAGATTCACACAGACATGAGCAGTGCAGGAATTAATGCAAGTGTGATTATTTCCTGTTAAATGACCACCTGGGAACACTTCTGAACAGGCAAGAAAAGCCTAAAGCCAAACCCACCCGTTAAAATATCTTTGTGCTCAGTGAGAGAAAAACAAACACCACCAACAACAACTTAAAAATACAATAACATCTAATAGTTTCCAATTGTTTTAACTTGCTTTAAACTGGACTTGAATTACGTGTGGACTAAAAGGACAGTGTAAATAGGTTGTCCTGAGACAGCATTGCTGCACTCACAGAGAACACGTGCCAGTTGTGAACACGTGTCTGCCTGCTGGGATCACACTTAGCCAGCGTTATCAGCAATGCCATCTGCAGGAACTGATGCTCATGTTCACACCCTGCACTGTGTTTATGGCCTTTTAAAGACCATTAAACTTTTGAGAAAGTAATCTGGCAACTGTTTAGTGTCCTGCTTGATGTGTAAGTGTAAACTCATCCTTGTAATTTAAGAGGGGTTACAGAGCAGGTGCAATTCAGATGATTTAACTTGCATCCATTTAATACCTATAAATCAGTCCTAGGGTTCTGGAATATGATTATCACTGATTGAGTCAGCAAAAGCTTTTATGAAGCCTTGGTTGACATGCTGGTACAGCCTCACACCTGCAGTTCTTAAGATGTTCCATTATGTCATCCCCAGCCTGATTTATTTGATCGTCTGGGTTAAAAATTCCTCTTAACAGTCTCACACCCTTTTTCCTAGAAAATAAAATTGATTCATTTGCTGATTTCTTTTCTTTTCTTTTTTTCTCCTGTGGTTTGGGATATTTCATGACAATGAATTGGAAGGGTCAGAGAAGTTTTACCGGAGTTCGCCATGTGCTTTAAAGCTGGGCTTTGCTTTGTACAACGCTCTGGTATCCAGGTCAGAAATACTTTGCTATTTTGTGAGTTCCTGATTCCATTCTGAAACATAATTTCTACTTCAATCCTCACTTTGGTTTTGCCCATTTTCCTTTTTCTTTTCTTTTCTTTTTTCTTTTCTTTTCTTTTCTTTTCTTTTTCCTCTCTTTCTCTGGGTCATGTTATCCATTCCAAGGCCAACAAAATCCTACCAGCCAACAGCTGTTGTTTATACACAGGTATGTTTTTCTTACTACTGCTAAAGCTTTTCCTTAGTATTGAAGTGAGCAACTTTGCAAACAAGGTATATTTAAAGTACAATGAAATACCCTTTAAGATCAATGTTTGCATGGATTAGCAAGTCTTACAAAAAAAAAAAAAAAGTGTTCATGAACTGCAGACAATTCATTGACTGAAAATGAGAACTAAATGGAGTAAAACGAGAAAATATTTATCCACCAGAAAGCTTCACTGGCTTTCAGGGCAGCACTTTTTCCTCCCAAGTTTTAAACCATTAAGAATGTCTATTGGAACCATCCCCTGTACTTAAAAGACCTGCAAATTCCTCTGAGAATGCTTATATTCCAACAGTTTGTGTCTTCCAGCTAATTTGGTTTCTCCCCCCCACCCCCCTCCCTTTCTAGATAATAGCAGCTGTCAAATATTTTCCCAGGTTGGATCCTTTCCCCGCACCACTAAGTTGTTTTGTGCCATCAGTGCAGAAGAACCATTCGTTCTGCCAAGTATTGTTGGGATGGAGAAAAAGGCTGGCTATGTGCACTTTGATCTCATCCAGCTGCTTGCCTTGTTCTTTCCCAGGACAATCCTGAAGGTAAGCTTCCCTATATTAGGAGAGAAAATGATTTTCTTTTCTAATTCTGATGCACGTTTGTAGTTAAATCCAGTGCTGCTGAATGTGTTTTGTTCTACTTTTTTTTTTTTGGTTATAAATCCAAAGTTGACTTTTTTGGTTTTGCTCAGCAGCTACACTTTGATTTGAAGGTGAATTTAAGAGCTGACTTGCAGCTTGGTAAAAGGCTAAATCCCACATCTAAGCACCACTGTCCCAGATTCTCAAGCTATATGATACGTATAAATGCTGCATATTTAATAGAATATGCTCCTATATCATGGTAATTAAAGGCTTGGGAGGAAAAAATTTTGTCCTTTTGGGAAATTCAATAAGTTCTCCCACTATTTCAAGGGACCTGAAATGTTTATCTAGATCTATGAGGTTGGGTTCATTATTTATTCAGCACAAAATTCTTACATAGATCTCCAGTGCAGAGCCATTCCCTTGTCCATCTTTTTTCCCCATCTGACATACAATTCATGATTTTCATAACTCAAGAGATATTGTATTATCCTTTTCTGAATTAGTCCTCTTAATGCCATGGACTACGGACTTTTGAAGGCGTTATGTTCCTGATTCCAAGAAGAAAGGACTGACTAGAAGGCAAAAGAAAAAGGAGCAGTGGAAGAGGAACTTGGGTGAGGGAGCTGGTATCTTTCCAGATGGTATAATCCCTCACTGAGCACCTTCAGAGGAAGTCAGACAGCCCCAGGGAATGGAGGCAATGGGACTCAAAGCTATGTTTGTACATTCGAAGAGAACTATGTTCTATTTTAAACCAAGATAGAAAGAATTCAATGAAAGTATAAAAGCTGGTGGTTAAGATGTTTAAGGTGTAACTTGAATATTACTTCTGGCATCTCTCAACAAGATGTACTTCCAACACAGTAGATTTATGGTTATGTTAATCTCAGCCTTTATAGGCTGCAAGCATTAAGGACGTGCATATGTACAGATTTACGGTTCCTTAAGAAAAAAGGTCCATTAAGCATTGGAAATTAGCCCCAGAACCCTCCAAGCCTAACAGCCTGTCATGCAGTTCTTCTTTGGTACCATTCACCCAGGCACTGCGTTATGTTTGATGCCTGTGCTCCGATGTTTATAGGTGATCAACTTCATTACCTTTGGATCTGAACTTTTGGGATTAGCACAGAAGTGTTAATTTTATTCTATAGGCTAGAGAGCAAAATCTTTTGTTTCTTGGGGACCATAATATACTCTCAACAGCCTCAGCTAAGACTTTATTTGTGAAGCTGGGTTTTAGGAGAGCTGGGTTTTAGACAGTCTGTGTTAACAAAAAGCAGGGAGTCCATGGTCAGAAGCCTGAACAAGCCATATACTTTACTCCCTCTAGCTGACTGCTTTGCTGTACCACTAGGGACACAATGGGAATTTCCTATGATCTACAGCCACTCTTTCTTTTTTTTTTTTTCCCTTGCTTTTTGATTCAGTCTTAATTTCAGTGAAACAAATCAACTCAGATGAGTATCATGATAACTAACTATTATAGTAGGAAAAGGGAATGCACCAGAGAAGACCATGAAAATGGGATGCAGATGTGGCAACATCACTACTTCCCAAGAAAAGCAAACTACATGCTTTGAGGTTTTCCCAAAGTATTTTCCTTTTCTGGGCAAATTGTGGGGGAGTCCCGTACAGGACAGGAGCAGATCTTTTCAGCGTGGAGGTAAGGCACGTGAAACAGAAATGAATCAGAGGGCCTGGATGACTCCTCAAGGAAATGAGCCATCCCGATTCCACCAAGATGAGGGCTGATGCAGGGCACCACCATGGCAGGAGAGAGGTTCTTTCAGGATTTGGTTGCCAGGGCTGGAGCAAGGAGGCCAGCTCCACTTCCAGACTGCTCTCAATACCAAGTGGGAGCAATAAACTTCTGGAAAAAGTGCTCAGCTCAATCTTAAATGTTGCCAGCACTGCTGTATGCATACTGTGGTGTACTTTTCTAGGCCAAGCCTTGCAGTGGGATGTAAAAAGGAGTTTGCATCCTACAGGCTCTCTGAGGATTTTAGGTTTGGATCACTTTCCACAACTGTTGCTAAAGTGATTGCTTCAAATTAGAGATGTGGACGCCAGTCTGGGAAGATGGGCGACAGTAACAATCAAGGGGTCTCTGCAAAACAGTCCTAGAATTAAAAAAAAAAAAAAAAAAAAAAAAAAAAAAAAAAAAAAAGCAAACAAGGTCAAGGATATGGATATTCTTCATCTTACCAGGCACGACTGAAAGGTACTACTTTGTCCAGTGTCATTTAAGGTACTTCCTGTGCCCTAAAGTTCATCCATTGCTTCCTATGAAGAAACGGGAAAGAATCCATTATTCTAAGAACTGATCTTTGTGTGTGCTATCAATAGAGACTTAGCATATTCTTTTGGCAGACACATGTGATAGGAATATTTGGAAAGAGGTAGATGGACACTGAACTTCAGGTTTTACTGCAATCCACAACTGAGAAGTACAGCATGTTCTGGGCAATGACTATGCAAGGATGTACAATTAATTATTTCCAATTTTTTTCTGCAGACAGTTGCGCCTGTGGTTCATATGTCTGCTTGGATGTGGTAACTGTATTTGATACTGATAAGAAGGCCTGAGCTCCACCAGAAAAAGGCATCATCTGCATATGTATGAACTATGGCAAAGACAAATCCCAGCAGAAGCATTTACCTAAGCTTAGCTAAAAGCTGTTTTCTAGAAGTAAACCCCAAAGTTCTTGGACTTTTTACTGTGAAAAATACAGATGAAATAAGTATTTAGCATGGCTTCTGACTCTTGCATGTGGCAAGCAACTCTGAATCTTGGGTTTTGGTGGGTTCAAATCTGGTCTGAACTTTTATAACGATAACACATTTAACCTCTTTAAATACATTTTAATTTGTTAAAATAATTTTCAGGGGGAAAGAGGAGAACAACAGATCCTATAAATTAGAATATAGGAGGATGAACTTAAGCCAGACCACTTAGCTTTGGTCAAGTGCATGTATTTCAGTTTGTCAGACCATCAGACCAAGCGTGGCCAGCCCAATTGGGTCACAGGCAATGCTCAGACAAAGGGCTGCTGTTGCATCAACCCTTTCTAGTTTCTTGTGTAAGAAAAGCTGAATGTCACAGCTGTTACAGAATACATAAACTGCAGGCCCAGTTCCACCCGAAAGGGGCCATCAGTACAGCTGTTTAGCTCAGGACATTTACAATTTATAGGAAGAACAGCAGAAATCCTTTGCAGGAAATGAGAAAGTGCCTAAATGCTATTGTCCCTGTATCAACCATGCTTCTTACTACTACGCTTGCTTACTTAACGTGCCTTACTCTTTCCTTCACAGACTACTCCAATTCTAAATAATTCCTCCATAAGTAGCTCAGACACATGGTCTCATTTCTGGCAGCCTCCACTGTGCTAAATTCTCTCTGGTGCCTGGAACAGCTGCTTGTTCCTCCAGCCTGGGCCTTTTAGATGTAAATAGTGTAATCCGACTTCAAGAGGCAAGGAAATATTAGCAGAATTTAATGTAAATATTGTATAAATCATCCCAAAATAGCATGGCCACGGGATGAGCCAAAGACACTAACAGAAAGTTAAACAGACTAAGTAAATACAGACTAAATATATTCCCCTCCTGGAATTGCCACTGGAATGAATCCAGGCAGGAAATAGGTTAAAATGCAGTCTTGTGGCAGTGATATTAAAAAGCCATTGGCCCACTTGGTGACATTTATAGTGAATTTTATGTACTCCATACATTCTTAATACATGCTGAGTTAAATATTATCAAATCTATAAAAAGATATGGAAAAATGTCTGTTTTCATATGGGCAGACACTGCCCGGAACTCTCTCTGTGGGTTTTGTGTAGGAGAAGTGTTTGAAAGAAAATATGAAAGGGGAGAGAGAGAAAAAAAGGAGTCCCCACACCCCAACTTTTGAAAACTGTTGCTTGCCCATTCAGCACCTAGAAGCCACCACACACCAAGACAACAGGATTTCTAGGACACAAACTACAACGAGGACTAAGGAATAAAATACATTAATTCAGTCAATGTGCAAGTGGGGAAAAAAAAACACAATAACTATATATATATATATATATATATAAGTTAAAGTGCCTATTATGGGCCTGTGCAGCTTTTGGTTCAGTGTGGTGTAAGTATAAAAGGATGTTTTTCTTTTATGGACTTTCTTCTACAAGTCCCAAGATGCTAGTGTAGAAAACACAATTAATGATAGTTTTGTGCATCGGTACTAGAAGATAAAAAGATGTCCTGATTCACCTAGTGCAGTCCTGGAATCCATACTCTTGTCTTGATGTTGCAAAGACCATTTTTCACAAAGCTATTTTATCCCAAGTTTTACAAACAGGATGGGATTTCCATACCTCCCAGTCTCAGACTGTACCCAAAGCCAGCAGTAGCACCTATGGTTCCTCAGCCCCTGAACACCCTCCACAGCTCAGATACCCAGATGAATTCTGGTCAGAAGCTACAGGAAAAGCACAACACACCTCGGCCCCATCAAGGAAACCAAGGTAAAGGCCTGCAGCCAGGACTCCAGCCTCCAGCAGATGCTCCAGCCTAAAAGGTACCAGCTGGCCCCAGACAGGCAGGGCCCACAGCCTCTCTAGCTGGGCCTGTGCTGAAGATTTATATGCTAACATTTTCTTTATGAAAGCCTGGAGGGAGTCTGAGAAGGTGAGTGACTCCTGTTGTGCAATCCCTTCTCATGACAACTTCTGGAACAGCTGTGGCCAATTAGCTAAAGATTTCTTTCTTTGCAGAAGTATTCTTAACCTTCAGGGCAGAAGAGGAAAATGGTTGTGAAATATGTGTGGGGCTGCACTATCTTCATAGTGACTTGCACTGCATGGTCCCCTCTGTTCCTTATGCCTCTTTGTCAGTCAATGCCAGGGGTGACCACCAGCCCTTGGACACCTCTGCCAGCCTTGTAATGGGCGGTTACAGGGTAAGGGGCTTCTCTGACCTGAGCTGACACAGATACAATTTCAAAACTCAGTAGCCAAGGGACTTGAACAAGGGAAGAAGTCCTTTCACATCACAGATTAGCTGAATGCTGTTCAGTCCCATGGCAGGGAGGAAGATTGAAAAAAAAGCTAAGGGAGAATGAGAAGCATGGAAGTAGCAAGTCCCGTTTAATCTCATTCAGCCAGCGTTTGGCAGTGCCAAGAAGTGGTAGTACATGCAGCTGACTTCACTTGCTCCATACAAAATGAAGCTAGTCAGAAAAATCTGTGGCAAGGTTTGCAAGCTGAAGGTCAATCAAAACATTACAGAGATTTTTCCTGACTGAGCACGTTGGTCTGGGACAACCCCTCAAGCACCCAACTCCTCTTTGCTCTAAGCAAGCCAACAGATCACCAGCTCAGCACCTCTCCTGGTGAGGAGGCAGCCCTCTTGCTCACAAAACCAAACAGAAGAACTCTGCTGGTTCAGACTTGCATCCCAGAAAATGCAGCGTGGGCAGCTCTGTTCCTACAAGAGCTGTTGTGACTGGGCAGCACCACACAGCACTGCCCAGCAAAACTCCCTTTGACTCAAACAGCCTGGAACAAGCAGCACATCCTCCGCCCAGCTGTTAACTTGCTTATTGCTGAGACCCCAGGGTCTGGCATAATGCAGAGCAGGCCTTTCCAGCTCTTTTTGCCTGCTCTGGTGCACCAGAGCACCAGGCCCCAACCTGTCACTGCTGTCCCAAGCACATTGGGCCCTGGTTTCGGACAGCTCTGTTCATCCCACCAGCTCCTTCTTTACTATTGTCCTCCCAATATAAGCTAGTTTTGTTCATAGCAAACTACCAAAAGCAGAACCAATCTGTTGTACAAGTATTCATCAGCCCCTGGAGCCCGATAGCTGTGACAGAGAAGCTCACTAACTCACCCGATGCCTGTGTCAGCTTTCACCAGGAAATCCTCAGCTAACAGCAGCATTGCCCAGAGGAAAAAACAAGAAGGAAATAGTAAGCCTGCTGTTGCAATGCTGTGTGAGACCAGGAAGGAGCCAATATCCACATTTTTTGGGGAAAGCACTACAAAACACACATGGGCAGAGAGCTAATGCCACAGAACAAGCAGGCTTAAGAGGCCTACTCCATTTTCTAAGGTCAGCAGGAAGGTGTGACCTGCACTCCCCAGGTCTACTAGCTTATGCTTAATTACCAATCTCCTTCTGAAAGTGCTGGGCCCACCACATCTGCAGCAATTTAAGCATTAATAACTAGAGAACAACCTAGAGAGATACCTCCTTAGCTTTATGCTGCTTCTGGAGCCTGGTGTCAGGCTCTGCACTACCTTGCTCTGTCTCTAGCAGTTGCTCAGAAGGTAGGTCAGCTGGGAACCTGGAGCTTAGGAGCCCCCAAATTTTACTTCTTTATTTAGATATTAAGGTTATTTTCCACAACCCAGTGAGCCCTGTAGAGCTTTGGTATCTTTGATGGAGGACATAGGCTCTAGCGAAGTTTTATTAAGCTACATAGCCCAGCAGAGAGTGCTTCTATTTAAAGTTGCTTAAGTGGTACCAGAATATACTTCAGGTGTGGTCACCTAAATCCACTGAGGTAAACCTCTGCTGTCTGAAAGTGTTCCCCATAAGTAACGCACTGCTTTGTCACATGGAGGGGACTGTGCAGTTAAATATGTTCATAATCACAAAGCACTTGGTCAGGACAGTAATTGCTGCAGTAAGAACATCAAACAGCTTTTTAATCTGCTCAGTTATTCGCAGAAATGGGCGTCAGTTGCAAATTCCAGTTGCAAATTGTGTTTGATACAGGCTTATTTCTGCTTGGTAACCATCCTGTGTATAATTTCTGACACTGGTTATCTGCTACTTCTAAGGCAGTTTTGACATCTCCCCTTTCTTAGATAGTTTCCAGACTTCGCACCAAGCTACTTCAGGGCAAATGCTGCAGAAGCTAAAATTGTCCTTCATGTGAAAGTAGGTAAGAAAATCCAGGAGCTGGTAGAAGTGTGCCTTAGTGGAGCTAAAATTCTGTCCATTAGGGGGCTAAGAAAGATTGTGAGCTTAACAAGCATGAGATCTGAAACACTGAAGGAAATCTGAAACTTTATCTAGAGACCACAAATCGGTTTAGGTATCTAAATCTGCTGTAGTGGACAGACTTCTTATCTAAACAGAAGGAAATAACAATGTGCATGGGAAATAGTAAGAGATGATAATTAAAAATAAAGCAAAACAAAAACCACCTTGATTTTTATTTAATCATTGGAACAGCTCCTTTTCAAAAAGCATCAAACCTCTTTCTCTTCATTAGGTGTTGGGTTATTTTACTCTGCTTAAGCAAATTTAAACTCTTTTTTCAGTTTTTGATTTCCTAAATATTTATCTCTTCTACTCCTTTTCAAGTATTTCCTATTAGATTTTTTCAATATTAATTTTATTAGATGGCTTCTACTACGTGCCTTCCAAGTTAAATCCAGTGGTATGATGTGCTTTGAGAAACAGTAAAAAAGAAAAATAACATCCTAAGTTATTAAAATCTCATTTCTCTTTTATCTGGACTTGCAGCACTCAGTGAATAATAATCTTGTACACCACAGAACTGCAGGCTACTGTGTATGTAAAAACCTGCCTCATTTGGCAAAACACCATACATTTCTAAATTAGAACTAATTAATCTGAAGAGTGTTTCGACAGCATGGAGATTTCAGAGAACTGAAATTAGAACATTTTGCCGTTAGCTTCAGTGGTCAGACTGAATCAGAAATGAAAATAACTCTTCGACATATTTCCTGAAACAGATTTTGGTAGCAGGTAGTGCTTTACACTGATCATCTAGAATGACTGAAGATAGAACTTTTATTTCTATGTACATTTCCTAAAACCGTGATCAAGTGGACAAGGAAATAAAAAAAAGCAATAGGAACATATAGGAAATAATGAAATTCTGAGCAAGAAAAAAATGTTGCATTCTGCCTATAAATCAAATACAGCCAAGAAACCAAAATGAAAAACTTCTACATTCTGCATCAGGCTTTTCACGAGGTCTTTAATCAAAAAGACAAAGCCAAAACCAGATGCGTACATCACTGTTAGAACTTCCATCTAAAATCTAGCACCAGTTCTCCCCAGAGATCACCTCCGACACAGGGAAAGGTATAATTTGTCACAACTCTGCTTGACTTTATCTTCAAAGCAGCCAAAAGTGTGTGCTGTGTTGGATTTTTTCAACATCAATGCTGTTTGAGCCAAGAACTGTTTCCAAAGGCTGATGCTTGAATTCACCAGGCAGGGACTAACACTGATTACAAGTTGGTCACTCTGTTCCTAACTCTGCTGCTGACATATAAATTGGGGCAAGTCATTTCCCGTGTGTGTCCACGCCAAGCTATTACTTGGAAACTCCTTGAGACTACTTTATACAGAAACTAATATTACGCATCCTGACTACTGTTGAATCAAACAAATGAAATGAATCATTGCAGTTCTTCAGAACTGCACCATACCAATCAATATAAGCTGTTACTGTGTTAGGGTCTGTCTTCAGATGTGTGAGTGCTGGCAAAAGGAATTTGAACAGAGCAATGAGGTTGCACACAAATCTTTGGAACACTCAGTATTCTCAGAAATGTAAATAACACTATGAAGCACCACATGGGATATGTAAGCTGCTTTAATAATAATAAATTTATTAAGTGGCAAGAAGCCACTCTGCTTTGTAAACGGATTTTACTCAATCACAGCCCCCCAATTTTTTCCTCATTTACCATGAATACATTCTGTAATTTGAACATGAAAGATTTATGTAGAGATATGCTCTGGATCACTTAGAGATTTTACTGGTCAGAAATACATTACACATGCGGGAACAGCACCGTATTAAGACTAAAGGCCTTTTCTCATTATATCTCCTTTACTACTAAGTTAAATTGTCTTTGAATATGCCAAAACTACAGTTTTCCTTATCCTGTGTTCAGAGATGTAGTGGGGCCTGCAGAAATGTCTGATAAACCCTCAGGTAAAATAAGTAATTCAGAAGGCTTTGTAAGCAAGAACTGCAGTTGCTTCTTCAGAATAGAGAGAGCTTCTCATGCATTAATGCACTTAGTTTGGTTTCATGAGGTGCTCAGAGGAAGATGTGCCTTCCTCCTGGTACAGTTAGCTGAGCCTGGAGTCTGCACCACTGATATTGTTCAGCAACTGTTTGCACCAATAATTTAAAAAAACACTAACAAAAATGAATCAGGCTGTTTTTATCAGAAACAAGTAATAAATCTTATCATGATAGTAAAAAAAATGGCAATTTCTGACATGTGACATTTTCATTGCTTGAAAACAAATCAGTGCAAAGTGAGGTAACACATGCACCCCGTCACATAGAGCTGGGGGCGCATTAAATCAGGCGCCGCCTTTTGGAATCCCTCTCCATATCCTCAGGGGGAGAGTCTCCATTGCACCCTAGAGGGGACACCATGTTTAGCAAAGGGTCTTCAGATGCCCCTCCAAAGAGAGACAGCAACAAAGCCACGCCATAACCAGTAGCTCGTTCACCCTGGAAAACAAAAAACAATTCACATTTCAGATTGTATAGTATGGGCTGGTTTAATTTAGCTACTATCAAAAGCACTGACAGCACACGGCCATAGCAAATACTTGAGAAACACTGTCAAGCCTGCTTGACTTACGCTTCTGTATCCTTACTGCTATTGCAACCTGTCACTGTTAGATTAAACCAACACATCAGTTGATTCACAAGAACAGAGCTCACACTGACTTGAGGATGGACCTGTGTTAGCATTCTTCAAGAGCATGTTCCATCCAACAGGACCATGGATTTGGAGCATGAGCTGAATAAGTTGGGTTTAAAACAAAGGTGGGTTGGGGGATGAGGAGTAAATTGGATAGTTTTTTTTAGGGGAAAAAATTGCACATGTTCCATCCAACAGAGGAGGAACCCCAAGAGCAAATGTTTTGTGTGAGGGAGGTGAGTAAAATGTCAGAAGTCCTATGAACATACCGCATGAACAGGGGCAGCAATGTCTACATGGACCCAGACTCCAGGCCAGTCGAAACCGATGTGAGAAGCAATGAAGAGCCCAGCACAGGAGCTTGGACTATTGTCTCGGTCCTGCAGAAACAGTAAAAATACAGTTGGTCTTGCAAGAAAAGAAAACGTCAGTGTTGTCTTCTTGACTATAGATTTGCACAACTGTCTTTCCTAATTCAAAGCTTAATGGATGGCTCTAAAACCCAGTTTTTAGTCATGTATACTGTAAATGCTTTGAGTTAATTCCTGGGTAGCAATCTGGTCCTGCTTTTTTCATCTTCTGCCCAAAATCATTTCTGCAGTGTTTTTGGAACTTACTGCACACTGTAACTCTCAAATTCTGCAAAAGCAGCTGCAGAAATCCCTGAGGTCTCTGTCCTCAATTTCCTGTTTTTTCCATTCTCAGTTACTGTCTCCAGTGGTTATATACGATCTGAGGAATGCTTGATTTTATTTCTTAAAAGGTCTCCATCCAGGAATTTAGCATTCATCTTAAGGTTATGTTTAAAAGGCAAGCAGTCCATAGACAACTTTGCAGCAGGCTACCCCATTTAAAATTGATGCTAAATATCAGTGGAGTGGCATTTATCTTGCAAAATCCCCAATTAAATGGTCTTTGAGGTCCTAATACAATCCATTTCTAAAAGATTAGAACCCACAGGAAGAACTTTCAGACAGCTATCAACAGATGAACACGTGATCCAGAATATACATAGGAGCATATTTTTATCTAATAAAAAAAAATGTAAAGAAAAAAAAGTATCTTACTGCAACAGAGTTCTTCATATCAGCTACAGCAGAGGTAAATTCACTGAAATGGAGCTCAGGGCAATACACGAGAGGGTGGACCAGGTCTCCACAGTTCCTGCCAGCTTTAACACATGCCCTTTCCCACTCCTCGTTATTGGTAAGGACAGCAGCATGATACTTTCCTGTAGCAATTCCCTAATGAAATATACAACAAAATCAGGAAGGATTAAGCCTGACAGTGCTGCACACAATAGTTCTGTACTCTCAGCATTAATAGCTGCTTTCCATCTAACAGAACCACCAAGAAGAAAAAAAAAAAAAAAACATCTTAAAAGTACTTGACAAAAAAAGGTAGTGCTACAAACATAGACAAAGACATTGCAGCTACGGCCAAATCTCTTAAAATTGTACATATAATGCACAGACACTAGAAGGATGCACCCCTGTCCACTAGCAGGTCTGTATCAGTACCTGAGCTCCAGTAAGAGTCGCCATATCAAGAATGATATCAGCTCCAAGATCTTTGCATGCGTAAGCTACTCCATCAGCCAGTATCAGCCTTCCTTCTGCATCAGTGTTATTGATTTCCACAGTTCTAGAAAGAAAAGAGGGCATTTAATACAACAATACTTCAGATTACAGGTTACAGGTTAAGACATCTATCCTGACTAGAACACTTGGTTAGAAGGCAGACTCGAACCTTATGTACTTTCTTACTTGAATCTGCAGGACTGTACTGCTACATATTCTACTGTTTTAAGCATTCAGACAGAACAAACCTGGAAAACTGTAATAATAATACTGCCTGCACGGTACTGTCACTGCCTGTCAGGCCTGTATAACACCCAGCATGTCTGGCTGGGATTTTACTAATTACTGCTTTCCACTAAGTATCACACTTGGTTTAAAACCACAGGAGATTCTTAGACAGTCCAAGCCTGCCTCTGTAACTGAGACAGCACAGACTACAGAGGGGAACAGAAAACTGGTCGTACTGGAACAAACACAGGAACCCAAGTGCTTTAAGGAAACTTCATCTCATGACAGATGATATGTGTCTTGATGTGCACTTACATACCACACAGGTCACTCTATGCACGCAGAAAACTCATACTATGGCTGTCTGAAATCCTATTAGCAATCCTTAGGGAAGCTGTTGAGGTTCACAATCTATACAGTATGCAGACAAACAGAACCAAAGATTATTTCCTCTCAGTGTTTCCAGGAAAGATATAGACACAAACTTACTTTCCAGAGTAAAGAACATGAATGTCATCAGGTCTTGTTGCACGTGGTCCAACCGCATTCTCAGCCAAACAAAAAACAGCATGAAGATTGTCTTTAAAACCCTGTAATAACAATAGGAGAGAAATAGGTTTCAATTCACACCAAGCTCATTTATTTGGACTGAAGTCAATGTGGGATTATGATTTTATGGCAGCAATGCCACTAATTACATGGGAAATCTACGATAAATGTCTTATCTTGTAGCTGAGGACAAGAGTTACAGAAAGCAGGCAAGGAGAAAACATGCAATCCTGGCTTTAGACTTCTGAACTCACCAAAAAACTGCTGGGCTCACCAAAAACACCCCTTAAGTCACAGAACTACAGTACCCCTGAATGAAAATCAGCTGAATACACCTCCAAAGATGTGGTACTTTAATTTCAGTACAACTCCAACACAGACTCACAACAGAGATGTATTAACTTTATAACCCTTCACCTTTTGTAGTCATTTTCTGAAAAAGAATGAAAGATCCAAGTAACAGATGCTTTGAGCATGACAATTAAAAAGGCTTGTGACAGCACGTTACACAGCCAGTCAGGATGCCTGGGATTATTTTCCAAACCCTGTTTTTTCCACTGCTTTTATTTAGTTTCCAGTGACAGCAAAGACACAACTGGGGTCACCTGAGAAACTGAGCTCCTTCCCATCACTTCTTCAGCATCACAGGAGAGCTTACAGTACTAATGGAAAAGGATGGAAATAATAAATGCTAATACGCAGCCATTTGTGAACTCTACACTTTCCTAAAAAAACAGCCCCAGATGAACAGATTCCATCTCTGATAATTGTTCTGGAAAGCAACTTTGACCATGGCAACCCTGGAACGTGGTACTCCTCCACGTCTCAGTGGATCTATCAACTGCCAGCAACGCAGCTTGCTGCCCAGAATCAAGCCTGGAACGCACATAAGATATATACTACCAGTATCTACCTTCTCTCTTTACATGTGAAAGTAAAAATCATTCATGACTAGTATTAGTTGTTTTCCATTTTTTATTTTTTTATAAATACAAAATTTCTGCTACAAAGGACACAGCATTTTCAAACTCTTCTCACCCCTTAACCTTCTCTTTTCTGCCAGATCCCATCTAGTTTACTTTGGTTCAAAATCACGCACTTATATAGTTATGGATATTTTAAAACATGAAGATTTTGTTTGTACAGTGACTGTATTATGTGGAAAGATCCTACCAACACAACGGGAGGCAGCAGCACTAAACAAATAAAAGCATCGTTCCTCCTCAACTGGGATAGCTAGTCCTAAAGACATCAAACTCCTAGGGAAAACAGGGTCAGTTTTACTGTCAATCTCTTAATAAAAGTCCTGTAGCCAAAGTAACGTGGACTTGCTGAATCAGCCCATGTTCTAAAGTCCAAAGGACAAGTACATCAATCAAAAACTTTCAAAAATAACACACAGCCTCTAGAAACCATAAAATAACTTTACAGCTGCTTGCCCAGCCAGTGGGAAAACAGCACTGTAGATAAGATACCCTTCCATCTATGATCCTTTCCTCTTCCAAAATTGTCCGCAATGAAAAAACACTCTGTTAAGAATCTCTTACTGAATTGCACCAAATTTTCCTCCCCCGGTTGGGAGATGTGGTTAATCTACTGTCAAAAAATGTAAACCCACTTCCACTATCAGCTGCCTTTTATTGAATCTCATCCTGCAGCTTTTTAAAAGCAGGACTCCCTACGTTAACATGCAGGAGGTGAGAAGGATTTAGAAAATGTGTTTTCTTTTCTTCCTTGTGTTGGAAAGCTCACAATGGATGAAATGCATATTTGAAGGAAAAAATAACTCAGTTGTGTTTGCTATCCAAAGGCTTTTAAAATCACATTGTAAAATTGCTGAACAGCATGTAGGCAGATGATATTTTCTGAAGATGGATAATAACCTTTGCCCCTCTTCCTACTGAGCTTTCTATCCAACAGAAGTTTAAACTTCAGTCTTTTTGACAAAGTGCAGCTAATTTAAACCTCTTCCACATTTATATTATTCTTAAGAGTGTTAAAAAAAAGGTCTTGAAACAGTAACAAAGACAAATTATTTCCACTGCCTACCTGAACACATTTTCTGCAAGGATTTAATTAACAAGTCTTCTTGCATGGGATTGTAATACTAAGCAGCTATAACATTCTCCTGTTTTTAGATACAAAGGCACAGACTTCTTGTGAGGTATGACAGCTTCTTCAGGCTCAGTTTGTCCAAACAGATTACCACCAGTTTATTCATTCGCGTATATGAAATATCTGATGACTTACATTCACAGCTACTGCGATTGTGAACGCAACTTGTCAGTGCAGATAATTACATGCACACATACTTCTGAAACAAGGACTGAATCACTGAGAGAACATACCACATGCATGGTTTTCCCAGCCTCTCCCAAAGCACTGTGGAAGTTCTAGCTTTTGTTCCCTGCAAACATGTGATCTAACTTTCTGAAGGACTTGGTTATGAAAACCTAGCAGTTTTCCTATGATGCTGCTCAGAAATGTGTTTTCAATTTTAAGTCTCTGCAGATAACTGAAGTTAACAATTCTTCCACATCAAACATACTGCTAAGGCCAAGGCACAGAGCTAAGCTGTTGAGAAATGGGAATTTGGCAATGATCATCCCCTGGACAAAGCTTCCATCAGATCTATGCATTAATCTGCAGCAGTACAAGTTCTTTGAACTTTGGATACTCCTTGGAGGCAATAGCTGCTCTGTCAGCAAGACTCAGTGACTGAATTTGTGGAGAGGGCAGGGTTTTATTGGCAGCAGCTACTTCATCTCCCCAGTTCATATTGGGAAAGCATAACGTACTTTTAAAAAATTCTTCATATTTCAATGGTTGGCTTCTTCTCAGCTCCCCTACTACTTTCTGACCACAGGAGCCCAACAAGCAGCTCCCGATGAGACTAGAACTGCCACTTCCCTAGTAGGTTAATATTAGAACTGGTGCAGGAGTTGGAATACGGATAGGCGTGCAGGAGTTGGAATACGGATAGGCTTCATACCCTGAGTTGCTCATCCCTTTCTTTACTAAGGGACAACAGCTGCCCCAAATCCCAAAGCTTAAACAATAAAGCTTTATACCTGGATAACTCAGGTATGAATCTGATTCAAGGAACTACAGTCAACTCAATCCTCAGAACAGACCCTGAAGCTCTAGAAAGACTCATAACAAAAAATCAGCACTTGAGCAACTTCTCACAATTCCCAAGATACCAGCAAAGATTTGAAACGGTTTCCTGAAATAGCATAAAGAGCAGAGTGGCCCAAGATCACTAAAGGCGGTGGCAGGTCAGAACTTTAGGATTAGGCTGGCCCCCATATCTGGGAATATATCCAAAAGCCAGCCTGCTCCTTGGCAATGCTAGGCTACATGATATCAATTAACACATTTTACTTACTTGCTTTACAGTGGCTTTGAAGGCACCCAAAATAGCAGCTGCTCCACCACAGTCTCGCTTCATTCCAGGCATAGTAGTCTATTTAAACAGAGAGAGATTTTTTAAAAAAAGAAAATTTTTGATTTCAGTTTCAAAGTACAGCCTGATAAAACTACTGTTTCTGATGCTTCTACAACTCTGGTCTTGACAGTGTCATAACAAATGCAAGGAACACATGCACGTCTACTTCTACTTGCTTTAGAACTGGAAAATACTAAACCTCTACTGCTAATTTGTTAGAAAAAGGAAAAATGTTCATTACAAGACACGCGTTGAAGTCGACTCAAATGGGTTTTGTATCTTTCTCCAAAATCGGAAATGAAACATCTTTGTTTCTCACTTTCTGCTAGCAGTGTGCAATACTTAAATTGCACCCAGTAGCTCTGTAAAATATTCCTTGAATTCTATATAGTCTTTTCTCATGGTATTTTGTGTCTGCACAGATGATGGTAAATCAAGTGTTTACTCAAACAGATACTCTTTGGTTTCTATGGACATTAACAGAATTACTTCCATCAGGAAACAACACGGTAAGCAAAGACAGCAGAAGTGTTTATGTACCTTTCCCTTAATGCTGAGTCCTCCAGTATCATACACAATACCTTTGCCCACCCATGCAATGGTCTGTGTAGCACCATCTGGAGTGTGACTGAGAACTGCTAGAGCTGGAGGATGCAGAGCTGCCTTGCCAACCCCATAGATACCTGGAAAACAAGACAGTTAAGCCACAATTAATCAAGAAAGACTGCAAAAAGACTGGCTGTATCTTGGAATACTGTGGGCTATAAAACCATTTCAGAAATGCATAAATAAAATATCACAATGGAGACGATACAATATCCCAATTCACTGCTAGGAAAAAAGTGGAATTTTTAACAAGATATACCTCCAAAGCCTCTCTCCTTCAGCTCTTCATCTCGAATAATGGTAGGAGTAATCCCAAGATCCTTGCCAACTTTTTTGATTTCCTTCATCATTAAAAGAAAAAGGACAATGTCAGTCAGTCAGTCATCAGGACACATTTGTGTCATAAAACCCACATGCGGGTTTTACATGATTTTGCATGTACACACATACATTCACTATTTTGGGACTGATGCTGGTTTCCAATGGTCTAATTTCACTGACACCCTTGACTATTTAGTATTGCATGAAATGCAAATCTGACCTTTAAGCTCTGCCAGGAAGAGAAATCTTCAGAGGTAAAAGCCAGCTGTTCACTCTACTGAACCATGATGAAATAGGGCAGGAATATTTTCACCCTCAACAGCTTTCCAGATCCTGATTTGCAAGCATGTCAACTTCTGTCCCATAATTTCAGAAACTTACCACCATAGGGCTTAAGAAAGCACTAGCACTGGCAAAGGAGCCCGTGTCATCACCTCTTCTGACTCCCAGTTCCTTACACCAAGCATTACACTATCTCCTTCCAACTTTGGTAAGTTGTACTAAATATTAATAGCTAAAGAAATAGCCTGAGCATCCTTGAACGGGTTGTTTAATACATCTCCTAGACTGACACAGCAGTTTTGCTCAGAGATAGGCACACTAGTTCTTTATTGCTGTAGTCAAGACTTCCAACATGTAACTCTTGCTCATCAGCTGTATTACCCACCTCCAGGAAGTTATCCGTGTTCATCTCATTGCAAGGGGTGTCCACGATTCGAGCAGCCAGTCTGACTCCTTCTGTAGCACTTGCCAGGCACTATAAATAGAAGCGAAGACACTTAAGGACCGGCCTTGGTTTAGGTGGTTTTCTGCATAATGTTGTACCTAGTCCTAAGCAGCCTACACTGGATGTAGGATTCCCCTGGAGCACAGTAATGCCTAACTGCAACTGATCACAGGTAGCTGAGCAGTACTGACTAATGTCAACCAAGCTAACTTATTTTCCATACGTGTTAAATAGAAGATATTTTTTCCTATGCTCTGATTTCTAAGCAACTGGATTCCTTCCAGTGAATTGATTCTGCAGAATTAGTAGCGTTCTCTGCTTTAAAAGCAAGACCAAGAATGCAAAGCAAGGTGGAGGGCTGGAAGGACAAGATAAAACAAATCCAGGAAGCCACAATGAACTTGTAGACTACTTGGGCTGGAAACCTGCAGCAATTACATAATGTACAACATGTTTTAATACAGCAGGCAGCATGGTTCAGTGCAACAGAGATTAATACCATAAGACGTTCTATATGGCAGGCACATGGGGAAGGTGAAACATGAGCTATCTGTGTGAAACATGCATCGACTGCCTCGCTCCTGTGGCAGAACTGGACTGAGAGCAGACATACCTACACAAGAATGGACTGAACCAAAAGGGCCCACAGCAAGCACACTGAGGCTGTTCCCTCAAAGAAGCATCCTCCTGGAAAAAGGACAATGAAGGCACCAGAGGCTAAGCTTTAACTTTCAGCTCCTGGGAATCAACAACTTGAAGCAAAAAAGACCAGGTGGAAGGGAATTGTTCAAGTTTTCCAGTAGCCACACTACACCAAAGACCACACACACAGCAGAAGGGTGAGTCAAGATGGGTTTCAAAAGAATCTGATGTGTTGGCTAGTTATTTGTGCTGAGGTATCTGAAGTTTAGCTTGGCCAGACTGGCCTAAGGACTCTATATATTCTGTATCCCAGCAGACTCATAAACCTTGGCTTGTTTTGGAGTGGTGCCTGATTCCCTACAATTACTTTGATTGCTTTACTTCCCCTAAAGGGATAAGAACCTCCTCAGGAGCCAGACTAAGTTGGGAGTGATTCACCACTAGGGTCATGCAGGTAAAAGGAGGTGCTCTAACGTTAACGACAAGTCCAAGGGAATCAACATGACACTCACAGAAATAAGCTGTGCCTGGGTTTGGCTTCCAGGGTACTCAAGAGAACCAGGACAACAACAACCTTAAGTAATTGCCCTATAAAACTGTGACAATCCCTCTAGTCCTCACCATAAAATACCATGGACAATGCAGTAGGTGCAGAATATGGCAACATGCCTAGGGAGAGGTTTAGCTAAAAAATGCTACCACATGCCTCTTCCACACTCTACACAAGCTGTCTGGTGCTGGTTGAATTTAAGGGGTGAAAATTTAGCTTGGAGGAAGCCAGCAGTTGTTTTGGCATTGACATCAAAGGGAAGAATGGGAGATATATATAAATATATATATATTTAAATAAAGATTTTTTTTTATTATTATTATTTCGGGGTAAGGGAAAATTCAACGATCAACTGTTGTACTCATAGCACATCTCTCTTTCATTTTCCTGAAGACTGGTCTGGCATCATTTGCTGTAGCCAACTCATTTAGTAGAATAAGAACAAAGTATGCAGTAACAGTTATAGAAGGAAAAAATCACTAAAGCTGCAATTCTGCGAATTTCAGATGTAGCAACAGTCTCCTCAATCAGATCACAGTGTCAATGTGCACTGAAATACAGATCTGGAACACTGACCTGGAAGTCACCTAACCGCTCAAGTGCAATACTTGGAAAAGCTTTTAAGTTAGGATCTTGAAGATAATGCCCTAGAATAGTAAAGGTTACCTGATGAGTAGTTTCGTCTTTAAAACAGTCAGGTGCAAGGGAAACAATCTTTGACTACCTGCTACTGAAAGACAACTTAGACAAACACTGAACTGTTATGTACAGCTCATCCCCAAGCTGAAGCATTTCTTCAGGGGTCTTCCTTCTGGCTACAGTTTTTTATAAAAACTCAGACAAAGAGGTACATCACACAAATACCAGAAGCCACACGTGATCCCAGAATAAACAACTCTTCAGTGACATCAGTGTGATAGTCACCTGCACACCACAGACAGATTGTGCCCAAATAAAAGAGAGCAGCCCACGCACCGAAGATAATAGTATTAAACACTAAAACCCTACTATTTGCATCTGTGATAAATGTGAGAAAAGAGGAATCTGTGTTACTTGTTTGGTGTTTTTCACCCCTGAAACATACATTCTAAATAGCATCTTCAGTCTTTGCTGCAAGAATATGTTCAATATTTCTACTCACTTGTGCTCTGAACTGAACAATTTCAAGGAACTTTGATCTAGAATCATTTCGTACTTTAGATACAACGCCTACGCCATATGTAGCCTGAGGTACACATTTGTGCATGCAACAAACTGAAGAAATTTAAAAAAAGATTTCAGAGAATAATGAAAACAAACGATCACAAGGGAAAGGGGGGAACAAAAGCCTACTTTAAGCGTTGCCACTTCTATTGGTCCATTGTTTTGTCCAACCAGGAAAAACTCGACCGTTACAGTTTTCTTCTCTGTGCGTCTTGATGCACTGGACCGATGCGTAAACAGTGGGAAAGCCCTGGCCAACGCACAAGCAGAAGCAAAAACTTCAGACCGCTCACAAACCATCTGAAAAAAAAAGCCAGAAGAGAATCAAGTCAGGTAACATTAGGTAACATTAGGGACACGAAGACTGCATTTAAAGGGATTCATTACCATTGGCAAAGAGGAAAAGAACTGATGTCTGAATGGAGACACGCTCATACACTGCACTTTGCTTGGGAGGGGAAGCAGTATAAACAGCACCAAACTGAACTCATTCAGCTCAGTTCCCATATGGAAATGAACATTGCTGGACCTGACTGTGTAGAATTAAGGGAACTAGACTGGTTTAATTATAGGTGTCTAATTAACACTGGTTAGCCCAAGGATTGAGACAAAAAAGCAAGGGAACCATCAGTATGTATTCGAAACAAATAAAACAATGAGAGTAATGATATGAGAATGTGCTTAATATCAACCCAAACCTTTTTAATATATAAAATATTTTTCTGACGTTCATTACAGAAATTACTGATGGAAAGAAGTTTCAGTTAAACATCTCCACATATAAGTACAAGGGAAAAAATATGAGTAGAGTTAATACTCTTGCAAATAAGTTTTCCAGGAGAAGAGTATAATTAGATTTTGTTATTGACGCCGACTATATGAGCTTTCCGTAGTAAGCTGGAACTCTCGATTAATCTGGAGAAGCCATAGAAAGAAAAACCACCAAATTCATCCGGCTCATGCCAAAGGTGACCAAAGTAGCGCACCTTTTCCTGCACAAGATTTGTGCTAGAGTACTAGTTTACATTAGGATTTCTAAAACTTATTGACTAAGTTGAGTCACCCAAAACTGGCTATCCTATATAGACAGAGCACTCTGTATGAAGTCCACGTCAATCTTCTAAAGCATGATATGTACCATGTGCTAAAGCCTTAAATACTTTTTTTTGAAAAAATCCACTACTGCTTCCCTTTGCATGGACGTTACTGGTTGAAAACATTTCATACATATCCATCCTTAATTTCTTCCAACTGTTTGAGCATGTATAAGCTATTATACTTAGGTCTTGTTTATGCTCCAGAGCAAAACCATTTATAAATGCTGGTATAATTATAGTGGTAACACTCATCCACCCTTTGTCTCCTTGGATACAGCTAAAATCCCAAAAAGTCAACAAAATACTAGACATTTCACCAGAAGCGTTTTCCAACAGCCACTTACAACAATACATCTGTTGACACCTCCTGGAAGACAATTTCTGACCAGGCGGGTGATGAACTGAGCTGCAGATGGACTATTGTGTCGGCTGACCCTGGAAGGCAACGCGGCCACAGTGGCGTAATTCAGGTAGAGAGGACAGCTGTCGGTAGGGTTTGGGTTCAGAGTGCTTAAAGCAGACTGCCATATCTGAGGAGAAGAATTAAAAAAAGAAAGAATTGTATCAGACTTTGTTTCCAACAACTAAAATCCTTTATTTAAGAATGCCTCAACATAGTTGGAATAAGATGGAAAAACATTATGACACCCTTTTAAATGCAATAACC
Source organism: Aythya fuligula (assembly GCF_009819795.1). Taxonomy (NCBI): domain Eukaryota; kingdom Metazoa; phylum Chordata; class Aves; order Anseriformes; family Anatidae; genus Aythya; species Aythya fuligula. Next base: position 11,003,388 of record NC_045574.1, on the reverse strand, counting down.
TCTACGACAGCAAAGAGGCAGGAAATATAATGAATCCATTTATTAATCAGAAAACACAAATGTGCTTTCCATTCAAGTATCTCTTAAGCCACATGAATTATAATTCAAAAGCATGCCATTAATGCACAGGCTGCTTCGGACGCTTTTAAGTTGATACCATTTTGCTAGTGATAAATACATGGACTGATTTACTAGCCCCACGTTATTCTTTCATGCAGCAATTTAATTAAAAGCAAAAAAGAAGGCTAAATATTGTCATAAGAGACTCAAGAGCCCAACACATAAAACTGCCAAGCATCTAGCAACCTCAGAGCCGCGATGCAAAACATCTATCGTTCTGCCACAAGCCATCAACACCATCTAAATAAAAATAGATCCACAGACTCCGCAGCCGTAGCTGAAAGCAGGGGAGGAGGAAAGGGACGCGATATCTTTCACCCCTTGCAGGCAGCGAGGCTGAGTCCCCAGCTTGCCATCTGCCACCCCAGAGCGTGTATTTCGATGGTTATTGTAATGGCAGGCAGCACCTTGTCATCTGGGAGGCATGCAAAGCGCTTTCCACCCGTCAGAGCGGGTAAAAGGTAAGAAAGAGCCGCACGCTCCAAGGGGCAGCCCTGCCCTCAGCTCCGGCCACGACCCGGGGCTGCCCCAGGGCCTCGGGGACGCCCCGCAGCACCGAGCCGAGCGGCCCCCGGTGGGTTTCGCTTTTCATTTTTTCTTTAGGGCCGCCTCGGGGGGCTTTTAGGGCACCGCTCAGCCGGGTGAAGTCCCTTCCCGCTGCTGAAAGTGCAGGTTTCCCCCGAGCAAGGCCCGGCAGGCCCCGGCCCCTACCCGCCGCAGGCCCCGGAGCCGCAGCCGGGCGCTCCCCAGCCCCCGGGCCGGGTCCGCAGCCCCCCGGGGAGCGCCCCGAGGCCGCCCGGCCGCAGCCGTGGCACGGGGAGCACCACGAGGCCGGGCCGGGCCGGGCCGGGGAGAGGAGAGGAGAGGAGAGGAGAGGCGGCCTCGGGAAGCGCCCCGCGGGCAGCCGGGAGAGGCGGCGGCGGCAGCGGGGCGGTGGCGATGGAGGGGCGGCGGTGGCGGTGTGAGGGGGGATCCGCGCTCCCCCCGCCCGGCCTCACCTCCTCGGTGACCCGCGGCTGCAGCTTGCCCCGCAGCTGGGCCCAGGGCAGGCGGTGCAGGTTGTGGAGCTGGCCCAGGACGAGCAGCGGGCGGCTCTGCGGGTCCGCCTCGCCGGCGCTGGCCTGGAACTCCAGCTGCACGTTCGCCATCTTCCTGCCCGCAGCCCGGCTCGGCTCGGCTTGGCCCGGCCCGGCTCGGCCCAGCCCGGCTCGGCAGGGCCCGGCCCGTCCGCACGGCTCCGCCCCGCCGCCCAGCGCCGGCTCGGCGGGGCGGGCACCGCGGCGGGGCGGGCGGCCTCCGGCGGCCGCGCCGGGCACCGCAGGCGGGCTCGGGGCCCGGATGTGGCTCCGGGCCTGAGGGTGGCACCGGGCCGGCCCCGGGGCCTCGGCCGGAGGTGTGGGGGACACGGGCTGGCCGGCGCGGGGGTGTAAATACGCGTAGGGGTACGGGCTGCTTAAGCTTCTGTGGTATATCTGCGTGAAGTAACGTGATAAGCTGTAAATAAAACCTGAGGGAAGCGTGGTTTGCTTGTTTTGTGTTGGTTAACTAATAAGCACCCCATCACATTTTGCAGCTTGTTCTTCCACTTGTCATTTGGAAGCCACTAAATAATACACACAGACAGAGGAGTGGTGTCCCCCTTGCATCTGCAGGGAACCTGACACGTAAGGACAAGCAACTCCCCTGCTAGGTCACAGAACGGCTCGGGTTGGAAGAGACCTTGAAGGCCACCGAGTTCCAAGCCGCTGCCATGGCAGCGATGCCACACACGAGGTCAGGTTGCCCAGGGCCTCATCCAGCCGTTCTTGAACACCTCCTGGGACGGGGCACCCACAGCTTCTCTGGGCAACCTGTTCCAGTGCATCCCCACCCTCTGAAACACGAGTTATCAGGTGATATTAATAGCCTTCTTTATTTGACCTGAGTTTCAGAAAACACACATAGATCATTTTAGTTTTCTACAATTCCACTGTTCATAGACAACAATGGAAAAAAGATGCTGCAACACTGCAGTGCACAGTGTGACATTCCTCGAGTCTTTCTGCCTCTTTAGTGAAGGTATTTGTACTAATTCCAGCCACCTCCATGTACAATTAAAATGCATGCAATTTTAATCGAGCTGGAACTCTTACTTGCCTCTCATAACTCCATTTAAGGATGGAAATGCTACATTTTGAAAGTGTAGAATCATACAGGGATAAAAATGGAAAAAGCCAAATTCTTTCCTTCATGAAGCTAAATATCAGAGAAAATGTGCTTCTAAAAACATTACAGAAACAGAGGAAAAAGCCAAAATACACTCTAAACTATAATATGAGCAGTCAGTTAAAGGAAACAGTTTTCCAAGCTCCAACTTTAATAGCAAATTTGTGTTTTAAATATAATGGGATTGTTATCCTTATATTTTAGAATTTGTCAAGCACCTCCTATTAATGTCAGGTCAGCAGGGAATCAGTACTCATTAATCTGCAGCTATGTGGAAAGTCTAAATATCAAAAAGGGAGTGCACTTCCATTTATAGTGGAAAAGAAAATGCAGATGCAAATAATGGAAGTACATCTAAGAAGAAAATACATATTAGGCTGAATTCCAGAAAAAAAAAAAAAAAAAAAAAAAAAAAAAAGCTTTCTTAGAGTAAGTCTTACTTGGTCCCAGAAGGGACATTATGGAAACTTTATTGCCCAATACATTTAAAATTAGCTTAAATAAAAGATCTAACAAAATCTATTGCAGAGGTCAATCACGTGTCATCACAGACTGGACAGGATAACCCAATAAACAAGTTCAAACTCCAACACTTGATAACACTTCATGTAGAGATATGAAAGCCAACTTTTATGAGTCTCTTTACTGAGCCAAAGAACATAAGCTGTGTAGGGATTCACTATTATTCCATTACATACGGACAGTGAGCAAAATATGAAAGAGAATAATAGAATTATTATTTTTTGATCAAGACATTCAGAAAATTCCACCAGGTAAACTCTCTACCATTTAGTACAGCTTCTGCCATTCCTACTACTGCAAGATTCATAATACCGTACTGTCCCAATCTGTATTTTCCAAAGGAAACAAAGCAGTAGGAAACGCTCATCTAAATCTAGAACCTTCCATCATTAAGTTAGGGACAGCAGAGGGGTGTCCTAATCAAAGCAACAGAATGACTGGAAAAGTCAGTTCTATGATACAGAAACTGTACTTATTTTCCACTAATAGTAGTTGCAAACATTTCTACTCATGTGAGCCTCAATGGAAGTTGCAGCATGGCCCAATCTTCCATGGCCACTCCAATTGTTAATCCTCTAGAAGTTGCAAGTATTAATGGAATTCAGCCACTCAATATTACATATTCCACCATAATTAATATGCAAAAGCATAATAGATTCCTTGTTTTAATTAAGCTTATATGTAATGTTTCTTAAAAGAAAAATTCTTCCATTTTACTTTTCAGAGTTTCTGTAGAACACTCGCAATAGATATTAATTTACTGTTGCAGTGCTTGTAATACTGTCGTTTTCAGATATCCCTAGAATTAACTTCTACTAATAAGGAATAGCAGCTTCTTGTTGTATGCTTGCATACATTTTAATGGAGAAAGTTGGTACAAGCAAACAGCTTTATAAGTCATTCAGACCAAGTGGGGAACCACAGATTCTTGGGAGATGCTCTAGCAACATCGTGCAGTTCCCCGTGGCGTTTGGTAAGCAGTCAGGCAGAGGCTCAGTACAAGCTGAGAAGAATCCAGCAACCATGAAGAGGCCACAGTCCGCAGAACCCTGTGATGCACGCAGAGGTGATTACAGGGCTGGACAGAAGCAGTCACTTGGTTCAGGCAGCTTTTGCTCCTGTAACACCTGAGTAGGTAGCAGCCACTATTGAAGCCACGATTCTCCTCATATGCAGTGACTTTTTTGGGCACTGAGGCTACCCCTTCTGTAACACTCCATAGAAAGATACTCTTCCAAAGCATTGCATAAGGGTTTATGGTTTAGTTAATCAATAGTTTAGACTGAATTGTAATAAATTAGACATCCAAAGTGATTCAGAAGTCTAGAAGCTTGTTTTGCCTTTTTTTTTTTTTTTTTTTTTTTTTTTAATATTCAGCCTCAAATTCTAGCTCAAGTTACACAGGATAATTCGCATCAGAGTTCAACCTCTTGTGCAGTGCATATTAAGAAAGTGTGTTTCCTTTCACAGAATTTGTATAGGAAATACATAGCCATTTACCTTAGTGGAGTTAAAATATCACTGGCATTTTAATGGCAACTACAGGAGAAAAAAAAAATCACTGTTTTGACAATATAAATTACATAGTGCTACATAAAGTTTAAAAAAAAACAGGTATTTCTTGTCACTGCTGCTTTTATTTAATTTCAAAAAAAATTATGAGACATTAACATCACAAATATTTGCTTCAGTTTATGCTATTTAAAAAAAAAAAGAGTAATTGACCAATAAGGTTGGAAGTGTTTTATTACTTCTCTGAATTCATTAGCCATGATAAAATGTCAAAAGCACCAGTCAAGACAGAAATAAATAACACGATCTCATGTTAGAAAGTTGCAAATACAGTATATTAAATTATAGCAATATGCTGCTTCACACCAACTGATGTAGACAGCACACTAGGGAGACAGTAGTTTTACTCATGATCATTGAAAAGATCTATTACCAAAACAGGGGAACTGCACGCCCACCTAAAAGCATCGTTCTTTCTTTTACGGATTTATTTTATGAATTTAACCAAGGGCTTGAACTGGCGGTTTTGGAAGTTCAACATCCCCTTTGTCTAGAGGTAACAGGAGTGGTACAAAGCTTTTCACAATAAGCCCAAAAGCCACAGCTTTCATTTCTTTCTAGTCTTTTCTTTCAGGCTCATTCCTGCACCGAGTCAGTGTAAACCCACATCTTAGGTCCTCCTTAGTACATGGCAGAGACAAGTTCAGTGCAGGTAGAGGAATCCTGTCTCACATGTGCAACATTAAAATCGTAATATTATTAAACTGCACTTCAGGGGATTTGAGCAGAACATCTATGCAGCTTTACGGGGAGCACGGCATCAGTCAGAAATGAAGGAAATATAACTTACAGTCTCTTTGGGGAAAAGTACATACAGAAAAGCCATATTAAAAATATTAAGGCAAGGCCTTTACAATTGCACACCACTTCAGGCCTGAATTAAAACATGAATACTCTATTACTTAGATGTTTCTCTAATTTTGCTTTTATGGCCTACAGCAAAAGTTTTCCACTGCAAAAAAAAAATAGTGGAAAAAAGGAAAATTCTCTACTGAAGGCCTAGTACATGTCACTTGTATGACATCTATCATGGTCAATAAAAGACCATAAACACGTCCTTTTCTAGGCAGGCATTTGAAAAAAATAATCTTCTGTCAGGGGAAAATGGATGTAATGTATACTGTAGTGAAATCACTTTTATATAAAAAACTAACATTTGGACAGATGCACTGTAAAATAAACATCTTACACAACAACTAAAGTATGAAACATCCAAGACCACTATAGCAGGCCAGATTGTGTAGAAAGCCAAATGGAGAATCTCTACTTTTTAGTTTTAACTTCATCACATCTTTAGTGTAATGGTTGTACTTTAAAAAAAAAATGTACATGTATATACAATGATCATTCTATAGTGAGGGAAAACATTCCCATGATTACTCAAGCTCAGAAAAAAAAAAAAAAAAGTAATTGTGTTAAATTATGCCAGTGATTAAATCATATTATTTACAAGATTATATAGCTTTCTGATTCTTAGTGATGATGCAATATCTAAATTAAGATCAGAGGGATTGGATTAGGTTCTGGTTGTTAAACGCTTTCTTTTTCACCTAATTCCTTGGAGTCTGAGTCTGGAAGAAAAGAAATTAAGTCAAACATTTTTGTGCCTCAACATATTTTACATCTAGATCAATTTCTGTTATCTAGTCCCATGACTCGGTAACACGGTTTAAATTTGAAGCCTATAACAATTGCAACATAATACAGAAGACAATGCATTATTGTTCACAGTAACAAAGGAATTACTGTACTCACTGGTAAACTTCAATTTTGTAAGTATTTAAGTAACGTGTTTCCAAATACCCCTGGACAAAGAACCAAATTATCCATTTGGAACCATCAAATTTCCGGACTTTTTTTTTTTTTTTAAACAAACACTTCACCAGTTGCCAAACTTGTACTCTGAAGAATTCTACAGAAACATTGCACAGACTTTGTACCACAAGGGCTTATACATTCAAAGGCAGCTTTCTGGAGTGCAGATCCATCCATTCACATTGGGGAAAAAAGTTCACATAAACTCCAAAAATAAGAAAATTAAGTGAAACCTAGTGTGACTTTACACCAATAAGAACAACAATAAGGACAATTACTATAACAAACAAAATTAAAATAACAAGCATCTTCCGATTCTTCTTTTGATATTGCTCTGCCTATAGAAACAGAAAAGAAAGAGTTAATACTTAGATTTCTGCAAAGCTCTAAGTATGGACTCTTGTTTAATATAATTAAGTACGTGTACCTCATTTTCTTTGGTAATTTGACTTTTCATATACAGTATATTGCAAGCAACTCCCACAAAATAACTCTAGTCCAAAGACTTGAGTGAAAACAAACATACACTGAAGTCACATTTATCCATATTAAATAAGAGACTATAAAGAACGCATCCTCATGTTGGTTATGCAACCTTACTGTGAATTCTTCTCAGCAGTCCTCGAGAAGGTCCTATGCCTCCACAGGACATGTGAGCTATACAGAAGAATGATATAATTTGCAAGAACTCTTAGCTATGAGGACTGTGGAAACAAAAATCAAGCAACAAGGTATGCAAAAGTCTGAACAGTAAAAATTGGCAAGATGTTTTAAGTCATTTCGCCAACAGAGCATTTCTATATTATAGCTGGAGGACATTAAAATTCACAATACTTCATTTTAATAGGCATTTTGGTTGTACCTGATTCAGCTGTGCATTTTCATTTAATTTCAATTAGAACTGAAAGCTTTCATTTTGTTTTGGTTCTCAGTTTTCTGCTTCATTCCTTCTTTCTTCTAACCACCTTTTCTCATCCCTTTCCTCTTTTTCCCAGGGGAATTAAAACGTGGAGAAAACTCTCCAAAAGTCAAATGAAAGTCTCCTAATAGAAACTAAACAAAACAAAACTTGCATTTAATTCCTTTTTAATTAATAAACCTTTATAATTTTAAAGGGAAAAGATATTAATTCTTTTCCTTTATAGCCCTTGTAAAAAAAATATTTTCATCAGATCTTATAAGGTGGAATTTTTGACTTGAAACTATGTAATACACAATCACTGCAGTTATTTTACTTAATCGGGCTTTAAGTATCACAAAGCCTGACAAAGTATCACTACTGATCCCCGTTTTCCAGTTGAAGCAGAAATTAGTAATTAGTGATTCATAACACCAGACTTCTGGAATGAATTAATGAAATTAATTCATTAATTCAGCACTAGAAAATATATAAATATAAAAATAGAAAAGCACTTTTCTATGAAAGTGCTATCTAGGTAGTTTACAGTAATTATGCCAATTAAAACAGAAAACTGACATTTATTAAATCGGAATAGGGTTAACAACAGTACTAAAAACAGCAGGGTATCTGTATTTTATATTACTATTCAGACATGTATGTTTTCCTTGATAGGTGAAAAAATTTTTATGCTGTACTGAAAACACCTGATCTCCAGTATATATATTGCATCAGAAATCCATTGTCTCATCAGCATTCCAAGCACGGGTTTGCTGACAATTCATTAACTACCACCAGATAAGAAATAGCATTGATTTCACCTGATTCATTTACTTCCAGTTCAGTTTGTGCAAATTGCTTGCAATTACTTTAAGCCTTGTTTGCCAATCGTCAATGCCTTACTTTAGCAACCCCCATTTTACTTTTTACATATAAAAAGAATAAACATAGAACTAATTTATTTTGCTTTTCCTCAAGTGACAGTTTTTCCTGTGTATATTTTACAAGTCTGCCACAATATAAAGTTGAATGTGTAGCAGTAAGATGTCCGCATTTCCAACACAAACTGTTCTACTTAGAAGTTTTTACATAAATCTCCCATTCTAATTTTTCCAGTAATGGGATGACTGGACTGAGCTGACAAGTCAGAACTTAGCTTAAAATCAGAACAAAACAAAAAAGCCAGGAAAACAACCACAGAAATCTGTGTTCTTCTGCCAACTGAAACTTTTCAGATGTTCATAGTAAACATTTAAAAGCAAAAGGCTGCACTTAACTTCTAACAAATGTCACATGGTAAAAGAAAACATTTTTTCTTCTTGCTGCTCATGCTATTGAGATAACATTTTCAAACTTTAATACATTAACTGAGTGACTGAAACCTAATAGCAAGGTACCCAATATCTAGTCCCCTTTCAGAAGTGCTAAGCTCTCAGAACAGTGCAGTGAGAAGAAGTTGTAGATACATTCCACCAGGTCAGCAACATAAAGACTAAAGCACACTGCCTGGATGCCCAGAAAACTATTTGACATTAATAAGCATGATGTTAACAGAAGTTACATGGAAAGTTCCTACTGCAGTACAGTAGGGCATATCGTACTGTACAGCAATCACCTCTGTCAGGGATTACGTATAAATGAAAAGTGACCGAATAACATAATGGCTATTTAATGAAAGATAATTAGATATGCAAAACAGCTTAAATATTCTGTCAGCTTACCTTATGTAGCTGTTTTAAACCCTCTTCAGTTTTGATACATGACTGTTCAACGTTGTAGTCAATTCTATCTAGAACTGTTCCCTAAATGAAATGGAGGGAGAGAATGAGCACCAAATTAAACCTAAACAAACTTCATGGAAAAAAAAAAAAAAAAAATCATTGTGAGCGGCAGGGTAATAATGCTCACAGCAAGCAGCCTGAAACATTCATAGTTTACATAGTTCATTAGAAGACCTAGTTGGGACTTCTCTAGAGGACCTCCTTGCTTAATGCCTAACTGAACCGCTCTGTCACAATCTCACATCGCAACCTGTAATTGCCATAATCCTCGCTCAGGTACTTTTGAGTGACATATTTAACCTAAGCTGAATTTCTGGAAGAAATAACTAACAGAACTCTGTAACTAATAGAACACATGTAGAATGAACAGATGAGTGATTACTTTTTCCTCATTAATTCAACTTCTTACACATTTCAAGCAGAAGAAACTTCGCCTGAATTAATGTGTTTGGAGTACATGAAAACATGATATTACAAAGGAAGAGTCTAGAAACCTTAACACTGCATGGAATCACCCATCTCTTGCTAACATTGTGGTGTTGAGGTACCTGTTCTACTATCATTGCTCCCAGGTCCCTAAATATTTCATTGAGATCGGAGATTGACTGTACAATCTGACGGATTTCTCTTTCCCGCTCTTCCACCAGTAATGTGTTCTGCTCCACCAATGCTAGCTGGTCATCTGTAAAACCCTGTTGAAATAAAAGATTCGTGGTTTTTAGGTGTTCTAGAGTGAAAACTCTAGAAAAAATTACAGCAATTACATGACTCAATAACGCAACGCTCCTTTTGGTATTTCAGTGATAGACAACTATTCAAGAAAAATCTTACTGTATTCATAAACCGTTTTAGGTCTGCTAATAGTCTTAGCATAGAAAATTTAAGTCTTGCATCCTGCCTAATCACACAAACAACTTGTTTTAAAATAAGATCTGTCCTAAAACAATGTATTTTATTGATCTACAAAACACAGGTAGGTGTCCTGTAGTTACGGCACATCTACTGATTGATCAGCATTACATGAAGTCCCAGAATGTCAATGACCATTAACACGTTTAAAGACATGCAGCAATTCTGATTTTTTTTTTCTTTTACATTATAAAAGATATTGCTGTTTGTCTCCCAAGGCCATTTACAACTGCACACTATCCTCCTCTTCTGTGTCCTCATCACTCTTATTTAGAGACCATGTGAAAAGCCTCTTATACACTAGATTAGCTAGATAAGTGTTGCCTTTCTCCATAATTTTTCAGTTGAAAAGCACGCATTACAGATATGAGTATTTTGCTGCACTATTGGATGGGACATGACAGAACAAATTCCAACATTGCTTAGAAATGCAGTATACTCAAACTCCACAACAAAATAAAACTGAGGGTGCCTGATACTACCGTTCAACATAAGTGCACAGAAACAAATCCTTACTCTGTTACTTGCAACAATTTGTAATACTGAAAATCTTCAGTTAAGCTTTAAATTCACTTTACAGAGTGCCACCTTCCACCAAAACTCAGCATCACACCGACACAATTCTCTAATAATTACTCGTGTATGGCAAAAAGGTAGGGGTGACAAAGGACTGCACTGTATTTACAGACCTTCTAGGCCCTGTCAGTCATACAAGGAGCATTCAGTAGCTGCACTGAGTTCCCTCGCACTGCAACACTGAGGCTGATGGCACACTTGTCTAACATCAAGAGCAATACTCATTAGGAAAATGCATCACAAATCTGCAGAAACAGAATTTCCATGTAGTTTGGTACTCAGAGTGTACCATTTTGACATTTTCATACTAAAAGTAAATTAAGAAGTTTTTTTGTACTGAATTTGTATGATAATATCTTAACTTACTCTGTCATAAAGCGTATCATCCTCTCCATCATCCATCAGTGGAACTGAGGTGTCAAAGAAGTGTTTGGATCTTTCCTCTCTATTCTTCATGCCTGTGAAAGACAAACTGTGTTGCAGCACATTGTTTACACACACTGATGTCATTCAGATTTCCTAGCACTTTTGAAAAGTGTGTGCAGGAAGGAGAGTATTTTCCAACTGCTTTTGGAGGAAACATGATAAATATGGGATCTATCTAAAATCTACCTGATAAATGACAAGGAACGTCTAAATTCGAATTGTCACATAGGCTGACTATTTAACAAAGCATAACAAATTCTAGCACACTTACAAAACACTGATTAAGCCAGTAGTTTTAAGTCATTTCATTCCATGAAGTTAAAAAGATTTTGAGTAAGCTAAGAGCCTTAAAGTGTGATCACTGGGCTGTTTTCTAACAGATTCTCTCAGGAACATCCCTCTTCTAAATTGTGATCCTCAGTTCCACCTACACTTCCAGGACAGGAAGGAATTGAAGTATTACATCTGAAGAAGATTTTTATTATTATTTTTTTTAATAAATCAGCTTACTTTACTTTGCCAAAAATAGAATTGAACACAATGTTAGACTTTAAATAGGATATTCCATTCTTAATCTGTTTACTGATGCACAATTTTAATTTATCACAGACCATCTTGTAAAGTTTAATATATCATAAACTCCCAATCTAATATAATCCTGGTGGTCCTGTTAACCATCACTAACCAAACTTTTCTGTACCTTCCCCAACAAGAAAGTAAGTACACCTTAATTAGTGCTTTGCACAGAAAGTACCCATGCATTACAGTATGTCTTATGCTTACGTTTGAGATAGTCAGACTGTGCATGCCTGAAGTTGGTGGATAGGTCCTGAAGGGACTGTGCTAGGGAAGACACTACATTCCTGAGAACACGTGCTTCTTGTTCTGTACAACTACGTGACTTGCTCTGCAAGACCTGGACTGCTCTCTGACACCTGTGAAATAACTGAAAAAACAATTCCATTAGTATAAAAAAAGATACAGCAACACACGTGCTTTAAATATCACATTGCCAAGTTCAAAAGACTAACACTTTTGACCTCTAGAATTTTAAAATGAATTTCTTATTGCCCAGTGCAATGTTTAAAAAGGCATGGAAATACAGAAAATAGATTAACAACCTAAATCTAACAGGATGGAGTTACAGAGGCACTTCTGATCAAAGGCATTTTCTTCATCATAACTGTTTGGACTGGAAGTCATATAATACATGTGTGGATTTCTGTGAGGTAACTGTAAACGTGATTTAATCAAGTCTTCCAATCCCATTCCAAGATAGAAAAGCAAACAAGCAATTGACTCATTGAAAAGTTCACTGAGATGGTAAGTGCAGTACCTAGCATAAGAGCCCAGGACTTCTGGCTCACTCTAATAGTGACAAGAGAAGAAATGCTTTATCCCAAAGAAACTGCTGCCTTATTGTGATATGCATTACAGATATGTCATTGTTGATTCAGAAACAAAAGCGGTCTGTACCTGTGTGATCTCTTGGGTTGTTATTTCTATTGCACGTTCTTCTTCACTGCTGTCATCCAGTGTTGGTCTGTTTAGATGTTTATCATGAAGACTGGCTAATTCTTTCATCTTCTGTTTAACCCTGGCAATATCATACTGAATCTAAAACAGCAAACCCAACAATAAGGAAAGGGAAGTGACTAATATTTCAGGGAAAGGGTTCAGACAAATGCTACACAAAAATAATGAAACAAATCTTTAACAAAAAGCAGACCAAAGATCATTAAAAAAGACACAAAAAGCTGTCTTAGTAACTGAAAACACAAGAGTATGAGTTTGCTATTTTTAAACCTCCTCTTGTTAATCTAAGAGAAGACGGCTGTTTTCAGATATTCTCCATTAAAGCGGAGTTAATATATTTATCATTATATAATTTAGTAAGAAAGATTTAACCAACTTCCAAAAACATAAATGAAAATTCAGGTTACACCTTCAACTCTGTCAAACATGCTACAGACTAAACTTTACAGCTTAACTTAAATTACTTGCTTTCAAACTAGACACTACAATAGATCTGTAAGGACGATTACTGTCCTAGTAAAAAGAAGGAGACTGATCACCTTTCTGAACACGCAAACTGATGAGCTGACCTGTTTGAGATTTTAAAAGGATTTTCTGAAAGTCAAGAAGAACTTCACACTCCAAATGCTGGAAAAGGCTCTTAATTGGATGCCTCCAGATCATTCCCTCATATTTGTCCAAATATTTCTGTAACTTGCAGCTCATCTGTGCTACACACGCAGGAAAACCTCTCCTGCTAAGATACTAACGCTTCTTGTTTTCAAATAGTAAAGTGAAAATCTATGTAACTGGATTCCTCAGTGGGTTCAAAAAACGACTAAAGAATATGCTGAAATTTTTGTACCCTCCTTTCTGTGTTTTTATCTGAGAAGAACTTTGCTTTGCTGAGAGCTTAAGGACTTCCCCAAAGTCTCAAGTCTAAGTGCTCAGATACAGCACGACTACTCTAATGGCCCAGGTATACACAGTGCCAATACTGGGCTCCTGTTGATGATACAAATCTAGTCCTCTGCCATCTCTGCTCCTAGACAATCTCCCTTTATTTCACTTGCAATATATCTTTCAAAACAATAAATCACAGCTCACCTGATATTTTCTCTAAACAGGGGTGTCAGAAGTTAGAAAAAGTGCTTGCTTTAATCTTTCTTCTAAAACCACTTCTATCATAAAAGTTACAGCATTGGCAACGCAGCAGACAACACAAACAAACTCCTACATGAGAAAAAGTCAGGACTGCATTCGCCATTCAACTTACTTCGTCTGCTCCATCCACCCATTTGGGAGGTAAGCGTTTCGTTACTCCAATTGCTGCCTCAGGATCTAGACTTATTCCTGATACCAGTGCCATACGATCATCAGCAAGCTACAAAATATACAAGAAATATCCTTAAAAAGAAACAGCAAATCAACTTTACTCACACTAGATGCAAATCCTTGACAAAAATAAATACTTGTCTGCCTTCCCTTCCCATTAAAACCTCAAAAATGTTTGCACACGATGCAAGTATAATCATGCTCCAATTTTTCTAATGAGCTCTCCCATATACTAATGATCTATATTCTCCCACTTCCTACAGGATATGAAAGTTAGGGTAAATTCTTAACAGATTTTCAAGTAGAAGAGATGTTATTGCAGTAAGAATTCGAGTAATTCTTGTACTGGTACATTCATATTAGGAAGTGATTCACAGCCAACAGAACCCTACCAATGGTTTAGCATGGTTCATATTGGGCCAGACAAGTCTGACGATCTCATTTTGGAAAATCTCCAAATAAAGATGTTTTACATGTCCAAGAAGTAAACTTGCAGGAAAACGGGTGGAATAATTCTCAGAAAGATCCAGGGACTGTCAGAGAGTAAAATAAAACAAGGTGCCAGCCAGCTTTCACACCGCTTTCCATTGATTCATAGCAGTGTTGGGGACGGGGAAAAGGTGAAGAAAAAAAAAAAAAAAGAGTAAAAGAAACCTAAAATCGCAATTAATAGTAGTCTTAATTTTGAGTAACTCTGGTGCCACAACATTTAGTGCTGAGGCCATATCTGCTCAGTCATCTTCCTCCTCTGAGGGGAAAGCAGGAAAATGGATAGTATAGATTTTTTTTTTTCATGTTGTCAGTTGAAGCAAGCTTTGTAACTCCAGAGATTAGATGTCTTCATTTATCGGAGACAGAAAAAGGTGTCAACATAAATGACACCTCTTAAGACATACCCAATTACTTCACTGTTTGTTCTCAGGGAAAGATTTCACACAAAAACTCTTCCTAGTTCTCTCAGATTTCTACTTTTCCCGTATCAGACTTGAAATCTCTGCAGTCCCCCACCCCTTTTAGAAACCAACATTTATTCCTTCCTTAACAATGCTCTCTTGAAAGCCTGTTGTTTTTTTTTATCCCTGGCATTGTTTCCTGACCAAAGTTTACATAATTTATGCATAGCATAAAATATTGTCAATAGTTTCACTGTACTGTGTCCCATATGCATACAATAAGTCAGACTAGTTTATACATATATATAATACATATAAATACTATAGCATTATTTCACAAAACGCTCCTCTTCTCTATGCAGCCTCATCCTTCTACTATATATGAAGACACCCCATCCTGTATCAAGAGATTTAATGAACTTGCAGAATAAGGAAAGGGACGTGTTAGCTCAGTTATGTATGCTTGATGCACCATGACAAAATAAAATGTGAAAAACAATACCTCATCCAACTCCTGAAGCAATTTGTGGATCCCATCAGCCCCATCCAGTTAGAGACAGCAAAAAAATAAAAGAAAAAAAAAAAGAGACATAGGACAGATATAGTATTTTCTCAACTGACGATATCCTAGGCTTTTTATTTATTAAACATGATTGTTTACAAAGAACAAAACAAATTGACTGAAAACACTATTCAATAGAAGTTCAGTATCATGATATATTTGAGTAAGCATTTTGCTTGGTGTACAACCTTTTTGTATTTCAGCTGCTTGATTAACAAAGAGAACGTAAGAGATCAGGTTAAGAACCCGCTTGATTTCCACACTAGCTGCACAGTGAAGTATCTACGTACTAAAATTTCAAATTGAAAATCTGCAATATACTGAAGCATGACAGCAAGGGTAATTGACTGTAGTATTTAACATCCACTGCTGATTTAGGTTTGACTCTGATTGGAGGATCCACATACAGACTTCAGTAGGACATTTATTGGTAAGCATCCCAGTTATCACAGGTTAAAACAGACAGCAAATGACGAAAAGCGAAAGCACACACAGTTTCTGCTCATTCATGTATGAACTTCAGTTATGCTCTAGTTTCAGATACCGTTAGTTTTATGTGCATCCCCAAAACCCCCAAAGACTAGCATCTGCACCTTTGTAACTCATCAGTCCTTGTAGCACAGGGGCTGTGTGTGAGCACTGAGATCTAAAACAAGGACAAAGTACTTGAGGTTTAACAAAGCAGCCGGCTTCAATCAATGGCCTCTTTTATCCTATACCAAGATCTTGAAATATTACCATATTGTCAAGAACGCTATTTTGATTATCTGAGTTTAAGGAGTTGTTGACTGTCAGCATGAGAATGCATCTTCCAGGGCAGACAGCAGTTTCTGACATACAGCTCTCATAATACAGGACTTTTCAGGAGAAGCCTAGAGAATGAATGAAGCTAAGTCAAAGCACTATGCGCCAGAATTAGCAACATTGCTGTGTACACAGGGACTCTGCTCTGGAAATAACACCCAAAAGAAAAAGTAACTAGCTAACAGTGATAAGCACCTTGGAAACACAAAGGTGAAGAGCTCACAGTACCACCTTTACACTTCTTGCCATGCTTGTAGCAGGGAGCTGCTACAAACTTCTGTCCACCAGAACATGGCTGAGCCACTGACTCATCTGCTTGACAAGGCCCTAACAATTTCCAAACACTTCACTTTGGTTACATTTGAATGAGCATCCTAGAAAATGCTTCAGTTCATATCAACAAAGACTGTAAATAAACATCTTACACAAGTGCTAAGTGTTACTGCACTCGCTGTTGAGTAAAAGTAGTTTCGCTGCTCAGCAGCCTGTAGGCAAGTTCAAGCATCTCTTTCCATGTAGAATCGAAAATTTCAAGGATCAAAAAAATGATATTGGCAAGAAAAATTACTGAGAACCAAATGCAATGCCCAATGAAGCACACGTAATACATATCACTACTCATATTTCCTGCTCTGTAAATGCAACTGTATGTATAGCTTGTATAGAAACAGGTGTAATACAATTAAAAATGAACGAAACGTTCAATGGCAACTAATCAGTTGAAATAAGTTTTGCAGCATGAAGCACTGCTTTTACTAAAAAAATGCTTTAATGGGAAGATGGGAGTGCCAACAGATATTTACTGGAGGCTATTACAGATGGTAAGTTTGAGGAACCAGCTTTAAAAGCCAGTAAAGCTGAGCTGCCAGGCTGTTTCATTACTACAATCAACAGTGTTCAAATACCCTTCAAATTGCTCTAAGGAAACTGCTTGTTTATAAACACCTTTTTGTACTTATTTTGTAAAGAATTATTTCAATAATTCTGAACCTTTCAAAGCAACCTTTAACTTTTAAGATTTCCATCCCAGTGTGACCAGCTCAAAACTTAGACAAAGCCACATGAAGTGTCACAGAACAAACAGCTTTCTGAGGTTTCTGTTCAGAGGGATCACACTAGAACCTACTGACACCCCCCTGTCACAGAGGAGATGACTTTGGGTATTACTTGCATTTGGGGAAACAACAGACATTGGAACAAACTATGGGAAAAGTCAAGCAACAAGAGGGACAGTCTACAGTACTGCATTGGACGGTGCCCACACTGCAGCGGATAGAAGAGCTCTGCTCTGTGAAACAGGTCAGTTTTCTTTCCCCACTGGGGAGACAGCAGGAAAAAAAAATAAGCAATGGACAAAAACCTCATGGCAACACCGCCGTGAAGGTATTTGGATTAAGCGCAGAGCCAGGCCTCTTCTATTCGCCTTTTGGGGCAGGGGAGGGGAAGGGAGGGGAGGGGAGCAGCACCGGGGGCTCGGTGGGGGTGTGGGGAGCGGGGACCCGGCTCGGCTCAGCACGGAACGGTAGGATGAAGGGAGGAGACTCACCGCAGCAGCCATGCTACGTGAACTCAGAGGGCTGGAGGAGCCGTAACTACTCACTTGCTCGGCCAGCAGCTGCCGGCTCTGCACCGCCTTGTTCCGCAACAACAAGAACGCGTCCGTCAGGCGCCGGGTGGCCATGGTGGCCTCCCGAGCCGGCGCACCCCCCCCACCCCTCCCTTACCCTCCCCTCCAGCCCCGGGGCCGCTCGGCGCCTCACCGCCGGGCCCTCGGCCCCGGCCCAGCCCCTCAGAGGGCCCGGGGAGAGGCCCCCGGCACCGGGCGCCGCCGGCCGCTGGCCGCGGCCATGCCCCCGGATCCGCCGGCAGGAGCCCGGCCCGCTTCCGCGATGTGCAGCGCCCGCCGCCCTCCGCCCCGCTCCGCCCGGGCCCGCAGGCCGCAGCAGCAAGGTTCCGGCTCCCTGCCGGCTCCCCACACAGGGGAAAGGAGCAGAAAAAGCAGAAAGCCTCTCAATGAGCCCAAACAGCTGGGAAGTGACCCCTCGCACACGGCTGACGCCACCCCAAAAACCTATGGTGGGGGTGGTGAGGGGTGTTAGTGCCTTGTGGTGCTCGCCCTCTCAAACGGCAGCAACCATCTTTCCACACCTGTCACCAGGTTCCCTGGGTGGTGACAGAAAATGTCTCAGCATAAAGACCTAACGTTTCCAGAGAGTTTCCAGTTAACTTTGTACATTTGCTGCTTCTCACTGCCTGATGCGTCTCTAACAGGAACAATTTTGGTTCAAAGCATAACACTGTAGCATGACCATTTTGATTTGCCTCTCGTCCCTCACTTTTTTCCTCTGAGTCCCCAGCATCACCCCAAATGTGCTTTGCTTTCAGTGAAGTCTGTATTGCCCAAAACAAACAAGCAAACAAAAAACTCACACAGATTTTTATGTCAGCTCAGACCATTGAAAAATCAGTACATTCTCCCAAAATAAACACACCATTTGAAATGACAGCATTGGGTTTGACTTTCCAAAAGAGGCTTTTTAATAAAGCCGTGGCTGAAATTATTATTATTATTTTTTTCTCTGCTTTTTGACACCTCTGTGCTGGACAGCCTAGCAGCTGCTCACCCCTGACACGAGCTCCTGCTGCTGCTGGCGCCAGGCCCGTGCTGATGGCTTCCCGATCTCTGGGGTCATCACATCAGCCATTCCCTGGGGCTGTCAGGGCAGCTGCTGTGTGCTGGTCACCAGGAGCATCTCCAGCTTAAATTCTCACCAGAAAAATAAAAAATTAGTATTTACACATATGGAAGGAACAGTGAGTATAATCACAACCACATTTTCTGGAAGCATTACCCCATTTTATCTAACCGCTTGGACAGATTTGTACAATGAGAAATAGAAAGAAGTATCCCTTTGCTGTTGCAAGACATTTTGGGAATTTACTTGAGCAGCCCTTCTGCCTCAGTGGGAGAGACCAAAACTTGGAATTTAGCAAGGAAATAAGCTCCAGCCTTACAAGGATCAACACATGCATTTCATTTTTCGTGGTCTGGTGAAATGTGTTTTCACTTTGGCTGCCTTACAGAGACTTTAAAAATATATGTATATACTTCATTTCTTCATGCTAATTTTTAATCTACTGTAACAATTTTTTATTCTATGAGAACAGTTTCAACTAATGATCCTCCAACCTTCTCTTGGCACCACTACTGTGGCTATAAGTTGAGTGGAATTTCGCATGCAGCCAGAGGTCTCCCACCAATCTTTTGGTTCTGGATGCCTACACAGAGAAAACTGGTTGGAATATCTCATTTAGCAACAATATCTCAATTTAGCAACTGTGCACCTGATGGGATGCCTTATGCTCCTAATGTGCTGGAAGTTGGTGCACACTGACCATTTGTGTCTTTTACTTCCTGATTTTTGACAGTGTAAAAGGTTTTGAATGTTGGGAAGGCTCGGAATTGAAGCAAAGGGTATAAAAAGTGTTTGGGACCAGTACACAAAGGGATAAAACTCTGTAAGGAAGGAGTCCAGACCTAACTCAGTGAATAACCACTTCAAAGTGGATATTAGGAATAAGCAAAGGGACTAGAAGGAATGGAAAAAAAGATTAATCAAAGAAAACTACATCTTAGAAGTTAGGATGTGTAGGCATAAAGGGAAATTTGCCAGAAGTAAAGCTGTGTTAGGCCTTGCAAAGGAAATTAAAACAAATAGTAAAATGTTCTACAGGCATACAGACCAGGAGATGAAGTAGAGAAGAAGTAGGGGTGATGACAGGGGGAAAGGCAGGACACAAATGAATGCCTAATATATAGTGGAAATGTACATAAAGGAAATGAAGGCACAGAGATAGAAATTTTCACATCCAAATGGAACAAAACATAAAGATGAAAATGGGACAATAATTTCTGACCCAGACACCTAACAGAGCTTGCCTGTCAAGAATGTATCTGGCCGTGTAACAACATTGCTGCAGGAGCAGTGGAACACAATGTGAGAGCAGGAAAAATTGTTTCAGAATCTAATACGGGAAAAATGATTCAAGTCTGATCCCACTAACATACAGGACTTTTGGATAAATTTAGCAGGAAAGAATAATACAAGGCATGATGACAGATAGAAATGGCCTGAAATACAACATGAATTTACTGAAGGTGGATAGTGTTAGACTAACCTGATGACTCTGTAACATAATTAGTTTTCTAAACAGAGAATAGCAGAGAAAAGATAGTAGATCTAATCTATCTATTAACAAATAAATGCAGGCTAGAAATTAGAAGAAAATGTCTAACCTTTGGAGGACTGGCATAGCCTTCTTATGTGCATTGCAAGGGCAAACAAATATGTTATGAGGTAGCACTCAATTCATTTATAAAATGGATCATATTTTCTCATCTTAAAACACCACATATATCTTTCTAAGCATATACTGCTAATATTTTGGGTTGTTGTTTCTTGGTGCTAGACCTCACTGCCATATATTTTACTTCTGTTTGGAGTGCTGTGCTTTCCTTTGACCTCTTATCTGCTTTTTTTAATGTTCTTTTCTGCTGTTCTTAATGAACAATGAGGTAGCGATGCTGTGTGCATGCAGACATTCCTGCAGCCACTGCCTCCCACAGCCAAGGCCGAAAATGGGGGGAACTTTCTGGTTGCTACTGTGGCATTTGGATCAAGCTTCCGAAGGAAGACAACAGCACTCCAGATTTCAGAATTCTATTTTGAGGTGAATAGCTAAGCATTTCTTTTTAATGGGCAGATAATCAGAGCCATATTTCAAAAGCCAGCTTTTACTCTGTGCTTGCAATCTCCTTTCTCTCTGTCCAGTTCCTAGCAGAAGGCTCTCTGTATCCCCACTCCAGCTACTCAGGCTGAATCAAGGGCAAACAAATCTTATGCTTCAGTGATCAGATGCAAGTCAATCCCCATGACATTTTATCTTATGTAATTGAGTAGATAAATGGAGGAGGTGAAATACTGCCGTCCTTGGAAGCTCGAACAATTGGCTTTTGCCAAAAGTAGGATTAATGGACCATTAAATGCATTTTGCCATGGCAAATACCACCATCCTTGAGCAGCTGGGACACTTGGCTGCTAGAACAGTTCTGCAGGAAAGTTTCTAAATAACTAATCAGCAAAGCGACTGGGTTAGCTCTGTCACTGCTAGAGACACTTTTTCTGCATGGGAATTGAGGGACCTCCGGAAAAATGGACCACATTATTGCCTTTATCCTGTAGCAGAAGATTTTCAGGCTTCAAGGCTGTGAAAGTCACAGTTTCTAAAGTGTTTTAAACAGTGGAACAGGATTTGTTTGGCCAGTGAACTGGGAGTTTCCTGAATTTTGGCAATAGATGTGATTCTGACAGCCTCTCTGTAGGTGGTGCTACAAGGCAATGAGATGTGAGTAAGAATTGTCTAAGCTATTTTTGAAATTAAGTCCCTTGGTTTCTTACCAGCTCCTGGCATTTGAACTTTCTTAAAAGAAAATTAGACATAGTTGCCCATAATTTCTTTGTTTTGCTGAGCTATAATCTAAATGCACCCAGTGGAAATACAGAGAACTGTTATTTTCTCTGGGTTCAAACTGTTCACATTATGTATTTTTCCTGGAAATACCATTGAAGAAAACGTCTTTTCATATTGATCTAACTTTACTGCAAATTTAACAACAGAATGTTGAATATAATGAATTAGAGAAGAACATCTGAGAAAAAAATAATTTGTTGGCTACACAGAGACCCAAGTAATGGATGTTTACATTATAAGGAGAAAGAAATTCATGTCTCTAAGTGCTCTACACTGAAAGGTTCCCTTGAGTTCATCTGCTCTTCTGCATGCACAAAAACAGTAGAATGGATTGTGCAAATGTATCAGTGCTCCTTCCCACTGAAATGCAATCAACTCTGTGGACCCAAGTCTTATTTAAAGCTGGGGTAGGCAGTGAAGACTACTGTGTCTGCTCGGAGGGGTGGGAGGAATTTTTAAATCAAAATTCAACTGCAAAAACTGCTGCTTGCGGGCAGAGATGTGTCACGTACATAATAAGACAGACAACCTTGTGCAAAGGCAGATGTGAGAGTTACGGTCTATGAGCTCCTACCCTGGTCTTGTGACAGGCTAATAATGCCTGTGGTACTTATACAATGGAACAACTCTGTCATCTAATATTGTGCAAAATTCCTTTCCTCAACTGGGGACTATATTGAATCTTCTGTGTCACCACAGTGTCAGGTCACCTCTGTAGTAAAGATAAAAGATTGCTCATTGTAGGCTTTTGTATCTTTGCTTATCCTAGTTACCTCTCCAGTTAGGAGAAGATGAAGATACTGGGTTTAAACTGATGTATCGAATGTCAAGGTTAATCACCGGTCCCTTTCTTGTATGAAATATATTCAAAAATTTTAGATCAAGATGGGAAGCCTAGCTGTTCTGGATGTACAGTTTAGCTAAGCAAAAGCTTTGGGGCTGGATGCATAATAGTGATTGGATGTCCGTCTGCAGAAATAGCAGTGTGAATGTAAGGTGTTCCTGCCCCTAGCTGTTTGCTAACTGTGACAGTAGCAATGATGTTACCCTGCAATTTAGATGGTACAGTATGCTCTGTGAGTGCCTCTCACGTGCTTTATTGCAAGTCAGTTGGTTTAGTTATTCCTATAGCAGCTTTCCTTGAGAGGTCAGGGTGCCAGAGGTGACAAGCTGGAGTGCTGCAGGAGTTTACCTGAGGCAGTCTGCAAATCCAGACTCAGGGGTCTGACAGTACCAAGTCTGGAGTAAGAGAGGAGGGAAATGTACTATTTCCACATTTTGGCAGAGTCCCATAGTGCTTCAAGTACATGCATACATAAAGAGATAATAATCAAAATAAGGAGACTAGGGAAGTATTATTATTCATATTATGGAGATGAGGAACCAGCCTATGAAGAGATTCAGTGAGCAGTTCCCCTGCACATATGCTTTAATGTAAGAGCTGGCAGCAAAACATAGGATTCATCACCGCTACCATTTTACAGATGGAAAAACCAAGTCACAAACAATACTGGCTTGCTCAAGGTTGCACAGGGCATTTATAGCAAATCCAAGACCCAAATCTGGAGCTGCGGTGTCCTGGTCAGTGCCTTTCCCAAGGGAATCACTGATAAGGAGATTGATGCCAATATCTTCCCTAAGAGCAGCAGAATTTCAGAGAGAGAAGGGAGACTGTTCCAGAAAAAGACGTCTGTGATTGTGTTAGAAAGAGAAGCTTGGACTTCAGTATTGCCAGCAACTCATACCTATGTTCTTGTTATCCTAATTAGTGGCAATGTTCCACTTCCCGGAGGTTTTATCTCTTTAAATTAGGCAGTGTTTTTTTTAGCTAATAAAATTAGGGAAGGCAATTCAGAAAGATGTATTACAGTAGACCATGATCTGACATTCATTCCAGCAATAACAACTGTTATCAAAGAAAGATCTTTTTCATAAATGTAGGAAATAAGTCAGGCTAATAAAGACATGAATAGTTTTTGCACATTAAAATATAAAAATAATCAGTGAAATACTGAATAAAAATCTAGTCAGAAAGTCTGCATAATGAGTATTATCTTGCACAGAAGTAGTCTGTCTCTGCTTCGTAATGAAGAGCATTTAGCCATAAATCATTCTGGAACAAGAGGGAAAGAAGGAATGACCCTGATAATTTCAATGCCATTTGGGAGCAGCAGAGGGCACGTAAGAGCAATTTCCTAGTTAACAAATCTTCACTTTTTTTTTTTTTTTTTTTTTTTTTTTTTGCCTAGATCTTCCTGCAGAATCAGAAACTGTAAATACTGATTTATTTATTTATTTATTTACTTATTTATTTAATGAACTGGTGCCAAGTGGCTAGCAATTGGGTATCCTTTAAAGAAGGAAAAGTAGATAGCCAGACTGGTTTTCTGACCCTAGGATTGCTGCCTGCAGCTGACATGTTATGCCAAGATACTGCCTTACATGGTGTTTATTGCTATTCTCAGAGGTACTTAGAAATGGGAAATGCTAGAATCTGAGATAAGTACAAAATGATGTAAGAGTGCAAGGAAGGAAACTAGACCAAGCAAAAAAAAAAATGTTTATTAGACAAAGTGGAGCAAGGTTGGGGTGGTAGTGTAAGAACTGCAGCTGAGAATGGCTACAGGGAGATGATGAAATCCCCTTTCTGCCTTAAATAGCATCATAGTAAAAAAGAAGGGCAAGTCATACACCTGAAATAAAATTAAAAATAAAAAAGGACAGAAGAACAGCAGCTCCAAAAAAGAAACTGCTCCGTTTGTTTCTCTTTTCTTCCCGTTGCTCAGAAAAATGAATCAGTGTGTCTCTAGAAATGGTTTCACCCCAGCATCTGTGAATTTCCCCTCCATGGAGCAAGGCCTCATGGGGAAGCAAGCCTTACTGTCCCTAGTTTATACATGAAGAAACTGAGGCAGAGGAGTGTGATGCTGCTTGGACAATCAGTTTTTCCCCAAGCTATCCTTGCTTGATCCCTTCGAAGATGTGGATGTCCGACCTTGGATGACTCAGGCAGCCCAGACTCAGCTTATTTACCTCCCACTGATGTCCTTCTGCCCGGCGATTCCCAGTGCCTGGCTTTAGGCCAGGACCCTTCAGCTGTTGCTTGTGGCCTCCAGCTGGTCTGCAGCGGTCGTGAGCATCCCCCTCATCGGTTGCACCCTGAGCTCCTCACTCGCCCCCGCTGCTGAGTGAAGATCAGCCAGCAGCGAGGGATGAGAGCGGTGCTCGGTGTGGGTGGGGGATTATTTTGATCTCCCTCCTTGGTGCTGCCATGTGTAGGCTGGGTTAGGAGACTCTGTGATCTTCAGGCTATACGGCCCCACCTCTGTCCACTGCTGTCCTTGTTGCATCTCAGCTGGCGGGTTAACCTGACATGGCTACCCCCTTTTTGGGATTGCCTGCTTTATCTTCTTGTTACTGTCCCCCACTTCAAATCAGTAGAAGAGGCCACTGAAAGCATTCAGCCAGCAGGAAATGCTGAGTATGAAGACTGTGGTGGGATTTAGGATGCCTGAATCTGGCTTATTCTTGCATGTCACAGACTGAGCGGTGTTTGGTAGCAGGGCCTAGGTAACGGTCCAAGTGCTGCCCTACTTTCACTGCAGCCTAGCTGTGGACGATGGTGGGCTGGGAGAGGTTAATGGGACATACTTTGGCTCCGTGTGTTTTCTTGAGGTATTCAGTCTAAGTAGGCTCAGCAGCTTTGCCTATCCCCATCTCGGTTTCCTGACCAAAGATGAGGTGCGAGGAACTGAACCACATTCCCTGGGAAGAGCTGATAGAGCCTCCCCTGCCTTTCCCCCTCCTCTGGTGCTTCAAAACCAAAGCAGCTGCAAACTTCTTGTGGCTGGAGATGTGCTGAGTGGCCTGGCAGGAGTTCAGGGAGAGGTAAAGGAATCCCACCCAGCAGTAGCAAGGGCTCTGCGCCACCACCAGCCCTTGTGTGCCCTAAATCCTGACTTCCTGGTAACTGCTATCTCCATAAATACCAGTCAGCCAGCAGGAGAGGGGACTTGCATCACTGGACTGCGTTGTATCGTGTGAAATATGAGGTGACACACAATACACTGGCATTAGGCACAGGAGTTGTCTGCTGATGTGGTGACACACTCGAGGCAAAGCTGGAAAATTTGATCCCTTCCTGCCCGCGGTCTCCCAGGCTCTGTGGTAAGGCACGCTTGACTTGCTTTGCTTGGGGATGTCGAGGGAAATGGGAAAATGAAGCACATGGGCCAGAACCATCTGCAGTTCACGAACTCAGATGTGTCAGGTTGGCAAGTGCCCGCAAGGCTGCTCAGTCTGCTGCAATCAGCCCCTGTCACAGCGGGAGAACCTGGGCTAAGCACAGCATGGCCAACTGTGTCCCTGGTGAAGCTCAAGGGAGGTGAAGAATGCTGAGCTGCTTTTGGCAGAGTTGTATCGGCGATGACTTTGGCCAGTAGTCAGTCTTGGCTCCAGATCCAGCTCAAAATGCCTCCCTGCTGCACTGAGTGCCTCGTACCCCTTTCTGCTCCCCGCAGGACCAGCCGCCTGCCTGCTTTCCTATTGAATCAAGGACAGAGCTGGTGTTTGATTCTTCTAAACGTGTGGTCCAAGCACTACAGAGACCTGCAAACATCTTTCTGTACTCCCCTGCCTGCCTTTGCTTCTCCACCTTTCTCTCATTTCAGATTCCAGATAATATCTCTCCTTTTAAGCAAGACAGCAGCTGTGTTACTAAGGTCGAAGCCCAGGATGTAGAGGATTCCCCCTCTCCTGCAGCTCTGCTCTTAGCTTCTTTCTGTTTTCATGGCTCCAGCTCCAGAATGATGCTGTGTATACCGTGACTGTGAGACCAAATCAGTGCAGTGAGAGCCAACGATTTTAGACCCATAATTACATACCCAGCCTGCACACTGTGTGACAGCGGAGCAAGCACACGAGGGTAGAGCACACTGAAACGGCTGCTGAGTCAATGGGCAATATCCCTCCTGAGGGGACCATGCCAGGACCTGCACCTTGGTTTGGTGCCCCATGCAGCTCAGAGCAGTCATGCAAACACCCGTCCCCCTTCAAGTGCCACTCATGACGGTGTCTCTGTTCCTGATTTATCCAGGAGCTAGGCAATTTTCTTCAGGTTCCCATGTGGATTTTGTAAAAGCAATTTCAAAAAAAGCCCAACAAAGGCACACAATTAATATTAATTTCTGTCAGTTCTAGCACAAGACTTGAACAGGGAAATGAGAATTTCTGACAAGCCTGTGATGTTCCCTGGGGTGGGTATGTATACACACATGCATCTAGAAGGGTTTCTGGTTGTTTGTCTAACAGAAGTGTCTTGAAACAGATCTGTTTGCTCTGAAGAGCAACGGATTAATGAATAATGTGCAATTAAAGCCCACACAGGGGGCAGAAAGTAAGAATAGCTCCAGATCTGCTCCTTTTCCAGGGCTTCTTTCGTGTGCACTTGAAGAGGTACTTATTTAAAATAATACCTTTCTTTCTATTCTCTGGGAAAGATTTTTCAATGGGGTTTGTAAAGGCAGCTACAAAATAACGCTCCCCTAACGCAGGTGGTGGCCACTTGCGAGGTTGATGGGCACCTGCCTGGTGGGGGTACGGAAAGGCTTGGGGTTCACGTATATGGCCAGCCTCTTGGAGGGAAAAGTCAGTCTCATGGGGGAGTGTTTGCCTGGGCCAACCTGTCAGCCTGCACGACGATCTGCTCCAGCACACATTTCCTCTGTGACCACGAGGGAGCTGTTTGGGATGCTGATGGACGAACTGTGCCAAATCTCCCCGGGGTGGTGAAGGTGTAAACCTCTGTGTTTAAGCGGAGGGAGGCACAAATGTCTGCCAGTTCCTCGACCTCTGTAATTCCCAGTTGGCTGCAGTACCTTATGCCGGTGATTTAATTTACTGCAATGAACACAGCCACAGTGGCTTCCAGCTGTGATTTCTGCGATAGCTGCTGGGCTCTGACAGTAGCTTCCATGGGAGAAGCAGTGACCAGCCCCTGTGCCACCACCTCAGGCTGCCGTGATGGAGCCTCACAGCACCTTTCCCACTCTGCAGGGCCCCTACACTGTATAACCTGGGTCCCCAAGAGAAAGGAAGTCCACAAGAGAAAGGGGAAAAACATTGTGTCTCTGTGTTGCTTCCCAATCAGCATACACAAATGTGAGCACTTTGGGAATGTTGTGCTTTTGAGTTATAGAATCATAGAATCATAGAATATCCTGAGTTGGAAGGGACCCTTAAGGATCATCAAGTCCAACTCTTGACACCGCACAGGTCTACCCAAAAGTTCAGACCATGTGCCTAAGTTCACAGTCCAATCTCTTCTTAAATTCAGACAGGCTCGGTGCAGTGACCACTTCCCTGGGGAGCCTGTTCCAGTGTGCAACCACCCTCTCTGTGAAGAATCCCCTCCTGACGTCCAGCCTAAATTTCCCCTGCCTCAGCTTAACCCCGTTCCCGCGGGTCCTGTCACTAGTGTTAATGGAGAAAAGGTCTCCTGCCTCTCGACACCCCCTTACGAGGAAGTTGTAGACTGTGATGAGGTCTCCCCTCAGCCTCCTCTTCTCCAGGCTGAACAGGCCCAGTGACCTCAGCCGTTCCTCGTACGTCTTCCCCTCCAGGCCTTTCACCATCTTCGTAGCCCTCCTCTGGACACTTTCCAACAGTTTCATGTCCTTTATTATGTCAGTTTCATTTCATTATGAAATGAAACACTTCCTGAACTTCTCAATGCTACCGGATTGTCAATGATAAGTTGGTGGTAAATGGCCAAAAAGAGTGAAAAAAGAAGCAGGGATCGTCTTATGGAAGAAAAACAAACTTCATGCTGCTGTTGACTGCAGAGAGGGGCAACCTCCATGGAATCTGGAGCCAGGACTTCCAACCCAGCTCATTGGCCAGAAGATGAATGCATGGACATGAGCTTCGTTTCCATTTTGCAAGTGGGAAAACCATGGCACAGGGAGGTTGAAAGATCCCAAGAGGGGGGTGAGGCAAACTTTTGGCTGAGTGCTACAAATAACGTTTCAAGTCTGCACCTCACCTCTAGATCAAGGCCTCTGGATCACTTGAAGAATGTGCTGCAGCATTCAGCGCACGTATTGTTGTCCCTCAAAGGAGCAACAGTGTGCACATCATTAAAAAGAAATATTTTATGCTGATGATTCCCAAATGCCTGCTCTCTATCTATCTGGGTTCTTAAGCAGCACCCATTCTGCACATAATCTCATGCATTTACATCTCACAACGAAGATCAGACCTCCTTGGGCTAAGGAATTGTGCTCTAGGCCCCTGATAAAACCGTTTTATGGAGATGAATAACTTGTGTGGTTTCATGCTTCCTTTCCCTGAAATGCTATTAAATTAACATGAAGTACTTGTGTATTTATTTGAGAGAATTTCCTTCTTGACTCTGCAGGCAGAGAAAATGGGGATGGGAAGGGAGCTGGGACTAAATTATGCAGCTAACTGGCAGTGCCTCAGCGAGAGCCGAGGAGCACGGCATGCCGCCTCATTTTACTCCATTGGTGGTGCCACGAGCTGCAGACTGGGATAAGTTACCTTGTCTGAAGGGTTGAAATACCACATCAAAGCACTACGTGGATCAAAGGTGAAAGCAACAGGCGTTCCTGGCTGGCTCATCTTTCAGACCTTCCTCTCGCTTTAGTTTTCACTTTGAATCTGATAACGCAGCCTGAACACGGCCTTTCATATGCCTTCATTCCTCAAGGCACAGGTGGGATGGAGCGTGTATTTCCTTGTCAGCAGGCTACATGGGGCACAGGATTTCCAGAGCTTAGCTCTCCGGCATCAGAGTGATGGAAAAGATCTATCAGCTTGAACAAGGCAGATGCAACACCGATGGTGTGGATGCATCAGAGCAGGGGCTCTCCTGCCCCAGGTACAGAACAGCAATGAAAATCTAAACTGCTGCTCAATGGCTAAGTATCGGTATTAATTGGTAACATGTAGTGCTCAGGGCCCTCCAGGGAATCAAACCCATGATTTAAGACTTTATACAAAGACACCCTAAGGATTGTATGAGGCTTGGAGATAACACATTGAAACATACAGGGTAGAACTGGGAGGAGGCCACATCTACTGGCACATCCCTCCCCATGGCCATTGGAAGCGCATTGAAACTGTTTATGCTAAGTGAAGTAAATATAAAAGTAACTGACCTCAGAGACTCTGAAAGGAGACTTTCACCCCACAGGTGTGTGGCTTCCATCAACCAAGAAAGGGTAGGAATTAGATGTTGCTCAGTGCTATGAAAATCTGGATATTAACTCATCTGCACTGTTGGTTCCTCCTGTAGTGCTGCTTGTCAGGAAGGATCAGAGTCATCACAGCACGAAGGAAAGGACTCATGACAGGAAAAATCTTGATTCTGACATTTTACATCCTTCATCCTCTTTCATTTATGTCAGAAAACTTTTACTGAATCTGTAGTGGCTCTCTCTGGGTGGAAGTCTCCATCTGATAGATGTTCTCAGCTGTGCATCCATTACTGCACTTTGGTGTCTGAATCAATATATGTGCTTAAGTGAGATTTGTGCAGGTGTTGTGTTCTGGGCTCAGAGCTCTGTACTAGTACTTAGGACCCTACTGAGGTTCTTTTGAAACTGAGACCCTCCTAGATCTGGGGGTTCACATAATATGAAATATTACCCTATGTTCAAGCTGAACTGGATTCTTTTATGTCAAGGTTGATCTCCAAGGTTTATAGTGCCATTCAAGCTGACAGTAAGATGAACAGGGCAATTGTCTAGCTCCTTTCCATACTCAGATCTCCAAAAAGAAAACACTGTGACTCATTAGCCAGAAAAGCTGTGTTTTCTTCAGCAGGAAGCTTTGTAGATTCTCTGATCCCTGATCTCCTTACACTCTTCCATCCCACTATTCTGGAAAAACTCCCACGAAAAGACAGACAGATATTTTAATCAAGAAATGGTCCTTACTTCCATTAGCAACAGCTGTTTTCCTTTTAATTTAATTCTACATTCTGGATTCTGTTTATGAAAGCTGCCATTAATTATGTTTTTCATCAGTCAATGTTCAGAGATGGCTAATGGCCCAGCACACCTAATTAGTCCTTCATGTATGATAATGTTTCAGCAAGTCTATAGTTAGTGTGTAGGGCTGATATCCGCTGCGCAGTGGAGTTGCGACTGGGGCTGTGCAAACTCCCCTGGTGTGTGTCAGATCGCGTTACAGCTGCCTTCCACCGCTGCTTCCAACATGTGGCTAGCTGTGGGCTGCAGTTACCGGGACGTGATGATAACAGCCAGTGCCAAAACTGGCGTCTGATGTCACTCAGAGCATGCTAACAAAGGGGTGAAGGATTCAAGCTGCCTTTGGAAGCTCTTTGAAGACAGGGTGTGCAGAGAGTGCAATTACAGCTACTCTTATTTCTGTTTCAAATGATGTCCTAGTAAGTGCTAGTGATGGCTAAATGCACTGTGCTAGAGGTGCTTTTCTTCAGCTTCTTCTGGGCTTAAACCTTCTGGACATCCATGCTTGGGTATTCTCAGCTGACCCATACCTCTTAAGTCAGGTCTCAAGTCACACAAGCTGCTGAGGCAAAGCTGACTACTTGTGATGCAAAGTGTGTTGCAGTCCTTAATATCCAGACTGTTCGCACACTGGCACGACCTAGTCTTGGCAACCTAGTGAAACCTCTGGGCTTAGGCGAGTCTTTGGCTAGGTGTAACAAAAAGCTTGACTCAACTGTCCAGAAACTGTGTACACAACAAACAGCTCATCTTTGTTCAACAAGATGCATGAGCAGGTCGATTGAATTCATTGCATGCCTTAGAGGTGGAGTTGGAGTTTGAACATCAGACTCAGCTGGAACTTTGCCTTCATTCTGAAGGTGTTTGCAGCTGCAGAGAATAGCAGTAGTTATCGTATCGGCAGGTAGCCTCAGGCAAGAAACGTTTCAAATGCTTCAGTACACAGATAGCTTTGAAAAATATCCTCATCTGTCACAACTGTGTATTAAAATCACATCGGTGTGTGTGCACAGAGCTGGCTCTGTTCCCTTGCCCAGGCTGTCACCTGCAGAGTTCACGGCATTGTGGAAAATTACATTCACAGAGTTCTGTTTTGTTTATCTTGGTGGAAAAGTGGCAAATGACCAGCTCAGGATTTGTAGTCATGTACTGCATAAAACAGTCAGTCACCTTCAGCCCCTCCTACACCTGAAGCAGCTCGGTGCTCACGATCATTCTTTGCTCACTTTGGTTTTGGTGTGAGCCCCAGGGGAGGCTGCAGGAAAGCAAAACTGATCTAGCAATGTTCACTCTGTATAATCTTAGCAGCATACCTCAGTGAAATCGCTATCTTTGAATAATGAGAGGCCCTAATATTCTGCATGACTCTGGAGGTACTTCTCTGTCCTGTAGAATTACATCAGACTTATGCAGAGGTTCTTCAGTGCGTATTCAGTTGGCCGACTTCTGACTGTGTGACCTCACTGAGCTTAAAACTTTTTGACTTCAAGAGGAATGAATCTGCCATGCTGCTAAACAGACAGAGGATTTTTCAAAAGGCATCTACTTGCAAAGCAAATGAAATTTTCTTTGATTTTCATGGCCTGTTGAGGAATGAGAGCAGCACTGAAAGGAATCATGCAGGGCTGGCTCAAAACAGTTTAAAGGAAGATACAAGGGCACCCAAAGAGTTGTCATTTGAGAAGAGAAAGAAAAAAAGGCAGGTGACCTGTTAAAGAATATGTCCTATTCCCCAAACCTACAGCTCTCCTGCTCCAAAGGTGTATGATTTGCAGACAAAATAGATACAGAATAACCCTGTATTTAGAATGACACTAACTTAACACATTTTTGGATAGAGGAAGCAAAGTAGTGTCCTACTGCAGTTCATTGTTCAGTAACCTCTTTGATTACCTCAACCTTGAGCTCTCCTCTGAAATGCCTCAGCTGGAAAGTGCCAGATTTACGGAGTGCTGCAATGGTGATACAAGAAATGTACTAGCAGGGTGTTATGGTCCTGCTGTCAAGTCTCTCACTGGAAACCCAGGGTAATTCCAGTGCAGCTGATGGGTTACTGTCATCTAAGTGAAGCAGCGTTCATCTCTTGGACCTCACCTTTTGGCCTCTTCTATTGGCAAATGAACCTGATGTAATATTGCAAAAACACGTCCTTTGAGTGAAAGTGATAAGAAAGACAAATGTTTGACTTTAGCCAGAGAATTTAAAACTCAGAATCCTTTGAAGATGGCCGAGCTCTGTGCTGTGTTAGTTGTCCATATCTATCTAAGAAAACACTCATTTCATCACGGCTGATGACATAAATTCAGACTTGTGAGCAAATGGCTAGATTGAGTTAAATCACCTCTCTATCTGCTAATGGCATTTTTGCCTTTACTTGACGATGAAGGTTATCTCGCTGTTTGGAAATTATAACCTACAACTGTTGGGCAGCATTATCTGGAGACTTGGGTGAGATAATTTGTATGAAAAATCCAGGGAATCTGAAGCTTATTGGCTTCCATTCACAGGAGGCTCAAGTGCTTCAAGACTCCCGCCGCCTTCACAGACCATGTGCCTCCTGCTACACAGAGGAGAAAGAATAGCAGCTGGCAGATGATGGATAGCACTGCCGCAGTCCACTGTAGGGTTAGGAGTGACATCACTGATAGAAAGGGGAGCAGCTTGAGCTGTTTATAAAACTGCAGTTGGGAAGTTTGCCCCGGACTGCATTAGCCTCTCTTCGCTGCCTACCCTGCTTTTCCCCACTCAAATTCCAAGCCCCTTCAAGGGAAACAAACATCTGCAGAGACACAGTGCTAATTGTTGTACTTAGTGCTGCTGTTTACATTTTTGGTGCAGGCAAGTCAAAGCACGTCAAGGCTATCCCAATGGCTAAAACAAGGCAGAAATCTTGTTCTGGCTGAAATAATAAGGGGCTGGATTCTGATCTCGTGTACCAAGGCGTTCTGTGTTGGCCCCAGAGGGTGGAAATCAGGATCAGGAGTCCCAGAGGGTGTAAACGAAGTAGCAGAGAGGCTTGTAAGAGGGTCAATGTGATAGAGCCACCGGGGAAATATTACAAGGTTAATGCAGTTTTCCATTATCTGAAACAGTTGGGGATTACATAGTATTTGTAAGCTTAGAAAGGCAGGCTTCCCTGGGTCCTGGTCCCTTCAAAATCCAGCCTAATGGCTCCTTATCAGGAATGATGAATCACTCTGGTGCCTGCTCTTTAGTACCTAATTTCCACTTTTCTTGAGTCTGCTTAGAGTCCTTTTTAATTTTAACATGTATGGCCATCTCTGAGCCAAGCGTGCTTAGAGTCATTCTGGTAATTACTGTACTCACCAGGTCCCTTTAGGATGCAGTTTCAATGGGGTGTGACTTTCACAATATTTTTTTTTTTCTTGTTGTTGCTTGAGCCACTCCAGGAAGGAGCTGTTAAACACGAGTCTCAGCAGGATCCATCATGACTGAGGACAGAACAGAATGTAATGAAACAGGGTGAATACGTGTCTCACCAAGCAGGATATGTTCTCCTAGTTATATGGTTGATATAGCTTTGGCTGAGGTTCAAAAAGGTGTTCAGCTTTCATCTCTCTGTCTTCCTTCCTCCACTCCCCTAAATATTAATGGCTGCACTCATACCTCCCGTGTTCGTGGCCTACTTTAATTGTTTACAGACTTTTTTAATAAAAGATTTGACCTTTTGCCTTTGCAGTTACACAAGCTTCTCTCTGTCTTCGTGCTGATGCCCCCTCCATCACAGCTTGTCCTCAGCTTCCCTGCACCCCAGCTGCCTCAGTCCGCTGCAAAGCAAAGGAGCAGACACTAAATCATCGCAGTCAGGAATATTTTGGTGGAGTTTTCCTGTTGGAGGGAAGGAGGGATGGCATGATACCATGCTCTGGTCAGGTTGTGACCCCAATGGGGGTCACACGTGTGGGCAGCAATGTGTCAGTGTCACTGGTGTTCTCACCCTGCAGTTTGGGAGCCAGGTCCTTTGGTGACTGGTGCTTCTGGCACCTTGGGTTGCTGTTTGAAATCACATTTGCTCCGTTTTTCTCCTTTCTGTCTGGGTGAATGCTGAAAGGCTGTGTGGGAAGTGAAGTTCACACAGGAAGCCTGTGGCAGTGTGGGGAACTGAACTCAGATCTCGAGTCCCCACCTGGTCCGTTAACCACAAAGCCAGTTCCCCTCATTAATTGAACACAAAGAGAGCAGTCTTTCTCATGTTATTTACGTGCTGGGAGAGCAGAGGCAGCTCTGTGAGAATGACATGGCAACGGGAAGCTAGCTGGATCGTGACGTGCCAGGTCACACTGGGATGGAGGTTTTGGGAGGGTCGGGGTGTGCTTGTTAAATCCTGAGCATCTCCGCAAGTGCAGCCTAGCCAGCGAGTTGTAAGGAAATGACACGGCATCCAGAGCGTGCTATAAACAGATGTATGTCCATGCCAGGAGGAAAGGGAGGACGTGTATCCCCTTTGATGCTGACTCCCTCCCGGCACTGGAGGGTCCTTTCATGGAATTCTATTGTCTCAAGACAGATTTCACATGAATCACAGCAGATGGGAGTAAAGGAAGAGGAAAATCAATCACACTGTTCTGCTTTGGTCGGCTCGCCTTGTTATGTTTCTGCATCAGCCAATTTCTGATCATGAAATTCTCCTTTATCATACTATTGGCTGTGTTTGCTGTGCAAAATTGTGATATTTGAATTAGGGCCTGTGTTTATGAAAAGAGACAAGAATGATTAATATTAATGTCAGCATGAATTAAACCAGTATTTTTAATCCTATGGCAATTAATTAAAGCAGGGTAGTGACAAATAAGACCAGAAATTCCCAATTAGGCACAGGCGACTGGAGAAAAGAAAAATCTGACCTCTAAAGAGGTCTGGATCAGACCCTTTAGAAAGAAGAGCTTTTCTGCTTTAAATGGTTATTAATTTAACTGCTATCAGAACAGGAATTTACTACAGTGTCTCTGGCCAGCCTGTCTTCTCCTTCTGAAGAGACTGGGTTCCCATCCTCTCCAGAAGTGCCTGTGTGTATATTCAATACCATTGTAAAAAGTTGTGAATGGAAAAGCGTTTATTAAGTATAACCTCATTAATGGCTGGGAAGGGCTGTGCTGGTGGTGAGATATAATGTTTATTTTCCTTCTGGCTGCAGCATGCCTAGGGATAACCTCAGTGTGCCGGGATGAACTGGCTGATGCCCTTGCTTCCACAAGGGACCTATCAACAGGGTGAATTAATTTTATGAGCAGCATCTGCTCATTTCAGACAGGACTTTTATTTATTTCCCTCCCCTTAGTCCCCTTCACCCCACCAGCTCAGCCCTGAGGGCTGGTACCTTTGCAAGGCAGGAGGGCAGGGGAGCTGCTGGAGCTGGCTGGCTGTGGTGAGGAGGGCTGGGGCTGGAATGTGGCTACTGGAAGCCACGGCAGGAGCACGCTGGCAAGCAGCGAGCACGGGGCCCCGCGGCTGCGGTGCAGGGGAAGTCTGCTGGCAGGGCGGCACCACCTGGCAAGGAGCAGGCCCTGGGATTAGTCCTTGAGTACTAACTGTACCCACAAAGTATTCAGGAAAATAAAAGGAAACCATGCTTACGTTTGGGCTTTAATGGCTGGCTTTTTGCATCTCTCTTTCTTATTCTTGGTCATGAAACCAGCCAGTCTGCTTAGCGATTCGGATCTGAGTTCTTTAACCTGAAGGCATTCTGTGTGGTGTAACGTCTCCCAGCCTAAGAGCAAGTCAAGCATCAGCGCATCAGTGCTCTTCATTTTCCTGGCTGTTAATTCTGGTTTACCAAAATGAAGAACAGACACTGAACAAGAAAAAGGAATAGGGGAACAACAGCAAAAATGACAAATGGAATGGACACATGGGTTGAAACATCCCATTTCTTGAAAAACTGATTTTGAGGTATCTGTCAAAGCAATCCCTGCATTTCTTATGATTATTATATCACATGGCCTTGGCGTGGTTTTCTGGTATTTCGTGAGGACCACCCAGAAGTGGACCAGGTTTGGTTATTGGATTTACTAAACAGAACAAGAAACACAGAGCTCCTGCCTGCTATTCAAAAATAATATCGCAAGGGAAGCAAACCACAGGGAGACCACAGGGAGGTGAAGCCCATTTTCCACTTGCTGAGGGAACTGCCCTCGCTTGCTGCAGAATGCAGTCTCCATATGCTGGGAATGATTCCCAAAAGCACTCCATCCTTGCCGACTCTGCTTCCTTTCAGAAGCTGCATCCACTGGGATGTAGGGTAAGGAAGTGGCTCTGAACAGGATACTCTGGGGTGTTTTCTCTGTGCAGTGAGGTGGAGAGAACAGCCTGTAAGAGAAAACACCAAATGGTGTTGGACTAGAACAGAGAAAGCCTGTTCCTCCCTTTCAGTGTGTCTCAGATTTTGGATCTTGGACCACCCGATGGCTCGAGAGAGCTTTCTGGGGCTTTGCACACCACAGAAAGTGCTGCTTCTGTGCCATGAATAGCTCTGTGCTCACTCCCCTGTTGGTCCACTGCTCCCTCCTGCCTCTCCCAGCAGGATGAGGAAGAGAAAGGTGGAGAGAGAGGAGAGAACTTCTCCCTCCCTAAGAAGCCATTGAAATGCATGCAGAAACTAGGGCAAGAAACGGATAAGAAATCTGCAGTTACTGGAAATTTAGGAAAGGCGGGCTTCTTTTCGTGATCTGCAGGGAGATACGATATGATAAAGGTAGACAGCTATGAAGTAAATATGGCAGAGACAGAGATAATTCTCCACACCTAGGCCCTGAGGGTGTTTGGGTCTGAAGACACAGACAATCACATAGATTGTGTAGTGCGTGTGAAGGGCAAGGTTTTGCCTAGCAGAGAATATAGTTGACTTTTGTGGGTCTTTTCCACAAGAGTAGTAGACACCAGCTGAATAAAACGGTGCATGTGCTAATGGAGGTGTAATACTGCTATACCCCTGCTGTGTGCTGTGGTTCAGTGGCAGAAACAGAAGATGTAACCAACAGGCCAGAATCTTTCAGGTCTTGACCACTGCACGTAATGATCTCGAAGACTCTTGGAAAAAGACACATGACATTTTGCAATATCAGAAATCCCTGCTTACACTGTTGTAAGATTCTGGTATGGATGGGAAGAAAGAAGGCACTGGAGACCTTCAGCTCTCTATACATTGACTAAGTGACTGTTCTTTTCAGTTTATCAGTGCCTAAGGGGTTAATGAGAAAAGTTCCCTCTGGGGACCTTTCACTTCCCTAACGTGTTTGTTGATTTCTTGTCCTCCTAGGCACAATTTTTGTTTGGGAATGAAATGTGCTTACTCACTCCTATGCATTTATTACATAGACATCGTGTTTGGGTACATCATCCATCAGTGGGAATGTCACATTGTGTAAAAGCTCCGTATCCAGAGTGACAACTGAGTTAGTGCTTGTGTTGGGGAGCAGCCCTCTTGCCAAGTTTCTGCAGCTGGACATTTTTAAACAAAACTCATTTACAAATAGATCCGTGAGCAAAAGAATCTGCAGTCGCATGCTGTTCTTGTAGACGCTGCCAGCTCCTGTGGGCCACCGGCTGCCCCACGGGGCACTCCTGGACGAGCCGGTGGATCTTGGCCAGTGGAAGTCCACAGAAGGGATTGTGATCAGCAGCTCTTCTCAGCTGATCGGGTTTTGAATTCTCCTGCAGAATGACTCATTGGCCTCAGTTCTGCTAAATAGATTCAAAAGGTGCCGTTGCTAATTCTGCTGCTGAGCACTGGGCTGAGGATTAAATGGCACAAGAACACGTAACTGCCATTTCTCTTGGACGGAGCTCAGGTTGGAGGAGTGATCTTTGGTATATGGCAGTGATGGCATGCTTACTAAGGCATATTCATTTCTCAGCATGTTATTTGCAACTTCTGCCTTTAGTCTATTGTACAGACGTCTATTTTTTTAATGATGGTTTGGAGTTTTCATGGCAACAGCTGTGGAAGTCAATGGCAGTCATACAAGTCAAACTTCAAGCAACACTTCGCAAAGTAGGCAGCAATCTATCTCAGTGCACCACATCATTAATTAGAGGAGACAGACTAGGCAGTTTGGAAAATGTGATCTCTACTGTTCAATTTCTAAAAGGATTCTGAAACGAACATTGGAATTCTGTATATTTTCTAGCCATGGAAGAAAATACAGCTAGAAAAATTAGGTCATATATCGATTAATCTCAGAATTGAAAGAAATTATATTAGCTACCAGCTGACTCTGTGACATTTTTTTTTTCTATCTGTAGGCTTATTAACTTAATTTGGTAATAATGGAAGAAGCAGAGAGGGGATTAATACCACAGGAATATTGAAAATCCAAAAATAGTTTCCCAGTAGCTTTGTGCTTAAAAAAAAAAAAAAAAAAAAAAAATGATTTTGATGTTCATCCACCTAATTTTTAAGACGTGCACTGTTTGTGATAGCAATCATTTATTTAACTCATGTATTGAGACATTAACATCTCAGTGTGTCACCAGGCAGTGTTAGCAATGACTGTAGGTACGGTCAGACTGGTGACAATATTTTGGGACTACACTTTTAAAAGCTAGGCTGGTATTTATTTGAAATTTTTGCTTTTATAAGTAAGAGCGAATCCTATTTTCATGAATTTAGAAGCTTAGTTTTCTCCAATTCCACATTTTATCTTTTTTTTTTTTTTTTTGCTATTTCTTTTTCCTCATAAAATTTTGTAACTACTTGAATTCTTACTTGCTTTTTTTTCACCTTTTTTTTTTTTTTTTTTTGGAGGTGGGGGTGGGATATCTAAAGCTAAGAAAATGTTACTTCTGTTTCAACTGAAACTATAATTAATACAAAAATCCAAACTGTGTCTGAAAAATTTTAATTTATTTTTAGTAATTTTAAAAAATGCTTTCCTAAAGTTGTATTTGATCCAACTTCCATTTTTGCTTTGGAAAATTTTTAAGTGAAAAGTTTCCAACCAACCTGATTTGTATTTAAAGAAGCGGTGATCATTGCAGTAGGGTATAATCATCTTTAGTTCCAAGATCTTTGATCACAGCGTGTTCACATCTAAATCTGAGTTGGGATCTAGATCTCTTTTATGCCTTAGGCTATAATTTGTGGTGTTTCTCTGACAAAAGAATTTCTTTCATAAGGCCTACACACACAAGAACAGCACGATGATTTTTTCACTATGTGGGAGCATTCAGCCTTATAAAAACTGTGTTGTGATTCCCTTTGGCGAGAAGGGAGAAGAGGCCAAATATTGCTGTCCTGGGATTTTGGTGTCAAAAACAGCACCAGGTGAGCATCACATAGGCAAGGTTAAAGAACCTTGTGTGCCATGGCAGTCTCTCTCTTTTTTCTTTTTGTTGCAGAAAAAATAATACAGAAGTGAAATTGAGAATTTAAAGAGAGGAGTGGGCTAAGATCAGTGCTAGAGGGTTGCCAGAGTTCATAGACAGCTGGGATAGATGTCTGTGTGTATGTGTTTATCTGCACATCTCATTTGAATTTGCAAAACAACTGAGGTTGTATATGGTGTAACTGGAAACTATACAGAAATAATTTCAGAAATTGTCCAGTTGTTCCGCCACTGTTTGCACAAGAAATTGCTGCATGTGTGGGAGTATTCTCTCCTGTTTAGCTTTAACTCAAGTCCCTAAAATAGACAGCTCATCTTGCCAGACTCCTCCCAAGGGTGAGTCAGAGGGACAGAGCCGTCCCCAACTGCTGGATCCATAGTGTCTGTGTGAGGCTCTCCACTACTTCTGGATAGCCCTTCAGGAGTGGAAATGAACCTTTTCACACATCTGCCATGTTCGCAGGATGTTACCGATGTGCTTAGTTTGATTGACGAGCTCATAACGTCCAGTGAAAGCGGCTTGTTCGAAAGCAATCGGGGCTGGGATTCTAGGCCTCAACTAGGCCCCAGATTTTTCTGTACTTACACACTGCCACATCTCAACTAACAAACTGTAATGGGAAAAACCTTTATTTACTGAGTCCCCAAGCTGTATTTAGTAATTCCATATTAAAGCTTACTTTTCTGAGTAAATAACTGAAGCATGGCTAATATGTCATCCCATCATCACCATTATCATGATGATGGGTGATGAAAGCAACTGTGTTCCTGAACTATTGCCTTAAAAAAGAAAGGAAGCAAGCTTCAGGTGTTTGCTGTATTTTCATATATCTTTATACACAATGACTGGCTTCAAAGCTTACCATCCTCTACCAGGCAGAATGTTTTCATTTCTTCTGCATACTTTACTTAAATCGTTGTCTGTTTATACAAAGATGTCAGATGACAGAAGCAAAGAGAGGTAAATGGGAATAAGCTGGATGCTATCCATTTTGACTGAGAAGACACAATAAATCTAATTCTAGCAGGAAGAAAATTGTACTGTAAGGGAAATGGTATTATCCTGCCTCTTCCAATATATTTTCACCTGACGGATCAGGGAAGAAAATATCAGTATTAGCACACAACATATTTCCCCTTCAAGTGAGAGACTTTATATCAGAAACACATGCTAAAAATGTCATTTGCATTCCTGCTCATTTCTCAGGTCCAGCACTGGGCATTTGCCCCTTATCTAATCTTGATTGCTGTATTAAACTAATGCATGCTATTCTACTTTATCCTTTGCATAATTTCAGACACAGTTTCTATTTTCTTTGCACTTCACCAAG
The DNA here is from genome assembly GCF_009819795.1 of Aythya fuligula. NCBI lineage: Eukaryota > Metazoa > Chordata > Aves > Anseriformes > Anatidae > Aythya > Aythya fuligula. The sequence goes on along the minus strand of NC_045574.1, from coordinate 10,962,234 downwards.
GTAGCACATAACTGCTTGGAAAATGTTAACGTCTGTTAAGGAAAAAAAAAAAAAAAAAAAAAAAAAAAAAGAAGGAAAAAGGGAAAGAAATTAATCAAAGCCCTGAGATTTATGGGCTAAATCCTTGGACTTTGGTCCAGGTAGTAGTTTTCTTTCTCTGCTGAGGCAGCAGAAAGCAACCAAGACAGAGCAATTGGGGATTGTCCAGCACAGGAGCTGTGGGGCAGAGCAGAGCTGCCCTGGATGGCTTTCTGCTGCCTGTTCCCCATCCCTGCCGTCACACATGGGCACCAGCACGTCCTGTGTAGCCAGCCCCAGTGCTGGGCCAGCAGCTGGCTGCAGCTGGGCTATGCTGCAGCAGCCCCAGGGCTGCCCTAAATCATGCTGGAAACTCTTTCAGCCCGACTTTTGTTCAGCTTCAGGGAAATGGAAGCCAAGCCTGCAGCACGGTTGTACCATTGCTGCAGTGCCAGCAGTGAGCTGTGAGCCTTGCCTGCAATGGTGTCACCTGCCTTGACACATCTAAAAATATAATTAAACACTCGAATCATTGGTGCCTGAAAGAAAAGTGGTCCTGACATGCAGTGGGTACTTCCTCTTCAGTGTTGCCCTGAGGCTTGCGGTGCTCCCTGGGACAGCAGCACGCTGGGAACCTCTCCTCTGCTCGTGGGCAGCTGGGAGGATTTACCTCTGGGATAAACAATTAGTACAGAAAGGATAAAACTTCCTAAAGAGCAAGGCCTCGGGAAGAGCCACAACTTGAACAAATCTAAACTTGTGGTTGAGGTGTGTGAGGAGGAGGGGATGGGGCTGTTTTCATCTAAATGTTTTTCTAAATTTCAACGATCAAGTTTTCAAAAGCTACCCCTCATTTTTCTTTTCTTACGTTTTCAGGCATTAATGCAGCTGCAGGCAGAGCAGGAACAGCGTGTATGCAGATGTCTGGGCTATTTCTGGGGAGGTAAACAGGAGGCTCTGATAAGGCTGATTGGAAACCCTGAAGGCGTGGACTTGATTTCCTCTGTGTGTGTGGTAGAAGTGTCCCATGGCAGAAGTGTGGCAAAGCTTCTGTAGACCTGGTGGCACAGAGACAAGTGAGAATCTCTGAGATCTTTGAGAACTAAAACCAGAGTAGTCTGCTGATGATATCCATGGTTTAGTCATCAAATCCTTGGGCCTTTGAAGGCAGTATTGGCAGGATGAATAGGTCTGCCGCATACAGAAATGTACTTGTGTGGTGATGTATTGCTGGAAGACACTTCACAGTTACTCTGCCGTTGACTTATTCTTGTATCGTTATGATTATTATTGTTGTTATTGTTACACCTTTTTAGGGAATAGCAAGAAATTAAGATCTGAAGTGGAAAAGTCAAAGTTCTTGGGAATGTTTTACTATTCACACAAGATTACCTGCGTGTTTGTGGTTTCACAAGAACCACTGGTACTTTAGCAGTCATACTGTTATAGTCTGCTAGAAACATACATTCAGACTGGATACCCATTACTGGAAATGATAGCGGGTGTCTGGAATGGAAATTGTATGTTCTTTTGGAAGTTTCAGTTGTCACTATATGTTACTTACAGCATTAATATCGCAAATTGGAGTACAATGTAGAAACATAAGGGGATTTACTACTACAGAACTGGATGTGTTATGTGATGTAGTGCTGTGATATTAGACAACGTGACATTTTATGAATAAAACAAAAGATCTTACAGCACTCCTTATAAAGGGAAAAAGGGTTTGAAGCTGGTCACATTCACAGGGTAACTCTCTGAGGACTATTTCAAATGCTAGAAATTTAATGATGGCTTTTTAAAATCTAATTTTATGATGGCTACAATTACTAAAATCCACAGGGTTAAGATAGGAATTAATCATATCAGATCCATGCATATATAAGGATATACAAAAGCATGCATGTTAACATTTTAAAATTAAAATGAAGCACTATCTAAAGGCACACAACACCTCATTAATGTAACTTGAAAGATAAAATATGCCACAAACTAAATAAAGATACTTCTCCTCCTTAGATTGTGTATATTCTAGCAGTCCAAACATACGCACAGCACAGCATGGAGAGGAGAGGAAGCAGTAATAGCTACCCTTGCTTTTTCATTATGGCTATTTGACTTGTAGTGTGACTGGGGGGTGGTGGGCTCTCAGGCAGAAGTGAGGCATGGCCAGCAGTGCCCTTCTCCTTCAGCATGTCCCAGCTGAGCCTTTTCCCTGCATGGTGTACAAGAATTGTCATGTACTGCCCCTTATGCCAACTGCTCCTTTCCTTTGTGCTGCTGTATGACAGGACCTGGAGTCCACGATTTGCCCTATAGATCTGGATAGAGGTGGTCTCTGTGGCTACCACAACATTTAGCTGGTCATCCTTGGCTAGTCCTGAAGCCTGGGATGTCTTCTAATTCCCAGAACCCTGTGATCATTATTGCTCTTGCATGCAGTTTGGGTTCAGCCTGGAATGCACAGAAATCCCATCTGCCCTGGTATGCCACTGATGTTGTGGCCCTCTAGAAAAGATTTCAGGCAGTCCTGCCTGACCAACGCTGACTGCGTGGCATCATCCCACAGGCAGGCAGGGCAGGGGGAAGCACAGAGCATGGACAGATGTGGAGCTCTGGGCCTCATGCATGCTGTGGGACTGCTGAAAAGTGCAGAGAGCACATGAAGTTCTCCCCTTAGAGAAGAGCCAGATGGCTCAACCCAGAGCTGATTCAGGTTGCTACAGCGGCAAAGAAGTGTAGGTGAACTGCAGAGCTGGCTTTGAGCCCAGCCTGGGGTTTATTTCTGCACAGATGCAGCCACTGTCCTTATTTGCCACTTCCCATGCAGTACCGTGTAGAGCAATGCATTATTCTTCCCATTATTTTATTACCAGAGAATCATGCGGGAATATTCTCATGGCTGAACTCAGACTCAAGAGTATTTTGGCCTCTCAAACTTTCACTAGTGTTGACATGGAATAATTTCCCCTTTATTAATCTCTGGATTTTGTGATTCTGCAGTTGCATATGGAAAATATTAAATGCGGTAACCTGTCTGGCTTTCTATTATTTATTTTTTGTTTAGAAAACTTTATATCCACATTTCTCTGAAGCCACCTGTTCAGCCCAGGACTCTGTATTTGCACATTACCATCTGTATGCACTGCCAGGTGGCACATAAGACAAAGCATACATCTCTCTGCACAACTAGTAGTTAATTGCTGATTGCTGTTACTTTTATTAGCAGACCCTGCTTGGAAATTACTTTCATCATAAGCATTTTCATAAATATAACCAATTTTCAGCATTATTATTATCTCAACCCAAACAGCACTATGATGCTATTCAGTTTATAACTCTCCATTTTGAACATTTCTCTGCTAATTAGCTACTTTGCTGAAAATATTTGGCATTACCACAGACAGCAAGTCTGATGCAGGCTCTAGCCTTCATATGTGCAGTCTTCCACCTAAATCATGGGGCTATGCTGAGAAGGCTTTTTCCTAGGACACACGTACCAGAGCATCTAATTACACACATACACCTGCTTGTGCTTAGTTAGAAGCTGACATAGGTTCATTTGTAAAGACAATCTGCACTGTGTATTAGCACCTCTGCTTTTATTACCAGCACGTAATGCACAGCCCTTCAGTACACTGCACTGAATTGCTTTAATTACCTTCATTGGGACCTGACCCTGCAAATATATTTCTCATGCTTTTATGTTTTGCCTGTGTCGCCCCATGGGAACTAGTGTTATCCTTCCCAGTGGTAAATGTGACTAGTACTGGCACTAGTGACATGATTAATATGATCAGTGGCACCTGTCTGCAAAAAAATTCCTCCGGTCTCCTCCGTGATTACTGAGTTGTGGGGATGGGATGTGTTCAGAGGTGCTGGGGCAGCCACACCAAAGTGAAGAAGCCCTCAGGCTTTGGCATCAGGAAAATCTGTGTGGCAACAGTTCCACTTTGGAGGTTTACTACACACTAAAATATAATTAATGGGACATCTACTAATTTTTGATCTTGAGGTTCATCTCAGCCATGTTCAGCATTTAAAAAAATGAGACGATGGATGCTTGATGTTGCGGAATGGTGCCAAAAATGTAAGTTTGGAGCATTCCTCCTCCTGATTTGTTTTGACAGCTATTTCATTTTCTGAAGCTGCAGTTAGAGCAATAAAAACAAAATTCACCACAGAAAAACAAACACCAGCTCCCTTTCCAGCAAAACTGATATATTTTTCAAATGCTGGAAAATTGTACGGCCAGAGCCCGCTGAATTTCCACAGGAGGTAAAGCTCATTAGCAACCACGTGAAAGACAGCAAGCAGATTATTGTGAGAAAGATGTTTGTACAGTTCCTTCAGCAGCACTTTATTTAAAGTTTCTGGTTTCTGGCACTTAGACAGCGTGTGTGACCTTGGTTAGTGACTGGTTGCTGCTGCAGAGCAGGCACCCTGAGAACCACTGCGGCCAGCCAGAGAGCTGCCAGGAAGGCATCGGTGAGGAGGAGGAAAAACTGCCATTTCTCTTCTTATTCCGCCAACAGGACATCCATTTAAGGAGGCACACGGAAGAGGAAAAATCCCTGGAGTGGGAAAAGGAGGGATGGAAGGGAGCGTGCCTGGGGCTGTGTGCCCTACGGGGGGTATCTCTCATTTGCCCCCCCATCAAAGATTTGTGCTAAGCTGGTTGCTTAAGGACGTGGTCACTGTGTGCCAGAGGAACACAGAGGCGCTTTCTGTTATGACTTCCTGTTCTTTGTTTAGGAAAATACATTAACTGGAGGAAGAGAGTTCTCACTACAACCCTGATTACTATTTCCTTTAATTCCATCAAAATGACTTCTTCCTAGCCCAGTCTCCCCTGCCAGACGCTCTCCCCAGCCTGGGGAGTGTTTGAACTCCCTTCATCTTTTCTGCAGTTAATGTTTTGCAGATTTCAGCAAGACTCCTAGACTGTGTGTATAAAAGTACAGTTTAAGCAGTGACAAATAGAAAGCACATGCTTATTAAAGCTACATTACACAACTCAGTACTGCTTTAATGTCATCTGCTCCTAAAACAACAAACCTGTGGGGACTTGTGCCTGTGTGTGTGTCTTGGAAAAGGGAGGCAGGTCTGAGGTTATGATGACTCAGGAGAACAAGCTGGTAGAGAGATTTGGATCCATCCAGAAAATGCCAAGACCACTGGTAGCTTGGGGACTTGACGGCCACCCTATTAATGGACACATATAGAGATTATCCATGGTGGGCTCTAGGTTGGACAGCCTCCGGCTTGCCTGAACACATGACAATGCCTTCACCATGAAAAATGAGGCAGAAATATAGGATGCTGGGCTGAGAGCTGATGCTTGCCTGATTTCCTTGTTAGTGCTGTAACAAAACCTACATGCTTGAGCTCTGGGTTAGCCTGGGTTCAGATACACGAGCCTAGGTTTCGCAGGTCAGGTTCACCTTTAATTCATCTTTCCTTTGACAGTGAGCGGAGACCCACTGGCTGCTGGTGGTGGATGCTGGCCAGATCCTCTGCCAGCACAGTGCAGGGTGAGCAGGGATGACCCCCACGGTGCACATCCTCCTCGGTTTTCATCCCTGGGGTCAGGGGAGCTGCTGGTGGGGCAGACAGCCCTGCAGAGCACCCACACAACTTCCTCCTCCTTCCTGCTCCTTCCCCCAGGCTCCCTTGGCCTGTGCCTAGCAGTCCTTGAATATTTTCAGCCCTCTAACTTTGTTTTACTTAGAGTCTGAGGCAGGTTTCACCAGGCAAACTTCTAATCTCTTTGATTTGAGCACAGAGCTGGTATGCAGCACTGGTAGCACTGACTGAGACAAATGCTCCCTATGTGAACTCAGAGACTGTGTCTTAGTTAATTTTGTCATTTTCAATTAAACTTTGCCTGTGCTTCTGTTACCACGTTGAGTCCTGCTTAGTGCTAATCGTTAATATGCATGCAAATCAAAGTGTTTTTCTGATTTCAGCTACATATTTCAAGCATTCTTTCAAAGATAAATATAATGTTTGTTTTTAGCTTCTTGTTTTCTTCTGTAACTTTTGTTGCTACACAATTGTTGACGGTTCAGTTCACTTAACATCATATCACTATTTTCATATATCTGGAATGGGAAGGGAGGAGGACAGAAAAATAGCCTATGAAGGCACTGAACACTGCTACATGTAAAACTAATAGAAGAAAAGTGAAATAACATGGGGTATTATCACAAGTTTTTTCAAAAATGCTTTCTGAAGTTATCTGTATATTTTAAGTTTCCCACAGTGATACACTTCAAGTTTTTAAAACAACACAAACATTTGCTTTGGCGAACAGCCTAGTGTAAAGAATAAAAATTATCAACACAACTAAATGGCCTAAAAAGACAAGGTATTCTCCCCAAGGAGGAGCAGAGAATGTAAAAGTAATCTGTGCAGGCACAATCCTATTCACGTGCAGCCAGCAAAAACAAATGGCTTGAGTGAGCTATCTCTTTTAAATGGAGAGATTACTTTCTCTACCTGTCCATCATCTCTCTAGGATGCTCACCTACCACCTGACTGGACTACTATAAGCACAATTAATATTTGTTTTATATCCTGTAGGTGCTTTTCCAGTAATGACATGACATTTATTTATTGCTCTTCTTCATGAACTAATAAAAAAGCCAAAGAGGCTATGGAGTCTCATGAACCACTGGCAGAAGGTTGTGAGCAGGTTACCTGAACTGTATAATGCCCCAAAGGTCTTTTTTTTTCATGGTCTGGGGCTTAGTGCATTAGCACAGATCATTGAGATCTCTCTCTCTCTTTTTTTTTTTTTTTTTTCTCCTTCTCCATTATTTGTTCTTCAGCCTTTCTGTGAAAAGCAGCAATAAAGCTCAAACCTCTGCCACACTGAATTCTTTGGCAGCTTCTTAAAGCTGCCCGGAAACTGTTGTGAAAGCTTCTATAATCAGATAATGACTGATATACAGTGGGTGTCGATGGAAGTGTTCGAAAATAAAATGCAGGGTTGCTATAAAATGGGTTTACTAGATAGTAAATAACATTTCAAATATGCAAGAGAATCACATTCCAGCCCTGCTTTCTCTCTGTGGCCTTCATTCCCTTCAGGATCTGCTCTACTTGTGGGAAACCCAGTGCTAACTCAAACAGCTATGACTGCGGGGAATACTCACACCACTTCATACGAGGTGTAATTTAGGTTCCTCTCCTCTCCAGCCAGACTCCCTGCCTGGCTGTAACACCGCTGGGGACAGGCAGACCCCTCTGTGCCGTGCTGCCTTCCCCTGCTGGCTGTTGTCCTCTTCTCTGTACTTGCAGCCTAAGAGAGAGGGTGAAAGAAGTGAATTCACAGCTGGTGCCCCCATTTGGTGCCCATAATGAGCCGCGGTGCCCTGTCAGTGCCCGCCCCCCCCACCGGCTGTCTCTACCCACATTCTGTCTCTTATCCAACATCTCAGCCCAGGCTCTCTGGGGGTTGGATGTGTGCTCTGTGTCTGTACTGGGCTGAGAATAATACCCCTGGAACACAGCTTCACTCTGTGTGCTACCTCACTGCGATTTCCAGGTAAACCTGGAGATAACCAGGTGCATCGAGAGGATTGAACCGAGGCCGGGGGTGGGAAGGGATGCAGAAAAAAGCTGTGGCCCAGCCCTGGCACCACGGTGCTGTGTGGAGCTGGCACGTGGGTGCCTGCTCTGCTTGATCCTGCAGTACCTCCTCGGCTGCTGGCTCTGATAAACATGAAGTGATCTGAGATAATGTAGTCCTAATGAAAGACGGGTGCACAGAGTTACTGTAAAAGGTCTTAAGAGGCTGTTTTGTTGCCAAAAGGAAAAAAAAAAATCCAATATCCACAGCACAAAGCAACGTCTGATCAAAATGAAACTGTGAGGGCGACCTTGCTCATGCAAAGGACTTGCATGAAGCTGTAGATGAATGAACAACCAGCTAGGGGAAAAATATTATTTGCCTCGGAAAACTTAACATTTGAATAAGGAAAAAGGGCTGCTGCTTATCTGTAGCAGATCACTGTGCCCTATTGAAAACACTGCTATGAATTTTTCTCTCCCCTTCTTTGAAGCTGGTCTTTTCAGATAGAGTGGGAGTGAAAGAAATGTTGTCTCATACTTAATCTCTAATCGCAATTTCAGTTTAAATAAGTAGTAGCCCTTAGCAGAGGAAGAGAAAAATGCAGTTGTTTGGAATGAATATTTGGTCTTTGAATACAGAGACTAGTGTACTGTTCACGTCTTGTGCAAAGGATTCGCATGACTTCTAAATTGTTGATAAAACAAGTTGATAAAACTTGTTGATAAAACTTTAAATGTTTTTTAACTCACAATAAAAAATTATGGTATTATCTTAGAGATAGGAGCATGAGAAGTAAAGCAAATTCAGTGGGATTTTTGCATAGAGATACAGGACATGACTGTTAAGTACTGGTGAAGGCATTAGTTTCACCAAAGTGCATAGGCTCATTTCTGACTATAAAAATGGAAAATCTATTGAAGTTAATACGAGTACTCTAATTTTAAACAGAAGCATGCTTAACTACCTTCCAGAGGCATTAAACATCTGTCCCAGTGTTGGCTGAGCTTTGGTAACAATGAAGTTACCCTACTTGATGCATTTTGCCCTCTTAGTGTGAAATTACAAATGGTTTTCAAGAGAATTTTGTGAGTTCCTTTGAATGCAAAATCCAGCTTGTAGATGTGTGGATGAAAGGCTCTGTATAAATGTCAGCCTTTATTATTGTTACGAATTTCCGGCTTCTGTTACTGAGACATTTTATATGGATCTTTTTGTGTCTCCCTGTCTGTGAGTTTGGACTAAATGCCTGCCACAAATCTCCCTGGCTTCCCCTGGAGGGGATTGCTCTAACTTGGTGCTCTCCTAACCTTTCCTTCTGTTCAGGGAATAAACCTCCCTTAAAAAAATGACCTCATAAAAATGGAGTAAACTCTGAGCTCTTTGTTTTTCTCAGGTCTAACCTCCAGGAAGACCATAAATTCATTTATTCTATAAAACACAGAGAAGTAAATCTTCAGCATAATGTGTGGGGAATTAGCCACTTAACTCCCATTAACATTAATGGGAACTGAATATTTATTTACCCCACAGCACATAAATCTTTGCCTTGTAACTTCTACAGTTTCTAACTAAAATGTTTCCATTGTTCTAAGGATCATGGTTATCCTGAAGGAGTGTTTACTAGGTTGTCAGCCTACGGGAGATATATTGGATGTTTCAGCCCTTTCCCTTCAAGTAAGCTGTAAAATGCGTTGGGGTTCTGTAATGTGAACTTTCTGAAACCTCTGTGTGATAAGCTCAGACGATTCAAACCTCCTCTGCTTGGTGCTGGTCCTATCATTCCTGCTGGGAGCTCGAATTGTTTGACATGAATAAACGTTTGTGAGTGATGGACTTCTGGTCAGCGCCTGGGGTCACGCATGGAGGGGCTGAGGCTGTCAGTGCTCTACTGAGTCTCCACCTCTTCCCGAATCTGTATTTCTCCTTTTTCCTCCAAATCTGTGTTTGTGGATTGTCAGAGAATTACACCCTCAGCTCTTTCTTCTCTACTTGAAGTGAAGATCAGGCAAATCAATCAAAGCTGATGTGGCCCTACTTTGAGGAGATTTTTCTCTTCCCCTGAGGGAGGTGAAGGGGCCGGAGCTCAGCAAGAGCTGTTGGAGGCTTCATGGTTGATCTGTGTATCTACCTGGAAGACACTGAAAAGCTCTCAGGATGGATGAGCTGATGGATGCTAGCAGAGATGAAAATGAAAGCTGCCAGTCGCTGAATGACATCCAGGCTCTGCTGTACGCGATGGCAAAGCACCCTGTGACTGCAGTACCCCAGGACTAATGGGCATACTGAAGTCATGAGTTTATACTGCATGAAACTGCTTTCCCCTAAAGCACTCTGTAGAAAGCTATTGCTCTTTTGTGTATGCATTTGAACCACTCCGAGGTAGTTAATAAATCCTCCAAATTTCTGGTTAAAAATAAATAAGTAACTATGGAAGCAGAATGGCTCCATCTTGCCTTCTATCGATTTATGAAGTATTGTAGTATAAAGCCTTCCTCTGCGCCTGAGTGTATTGGGCAAGAATCTTATTGGGCTTAAACTGCAGCTTGAGTGTTTTAGGCCAGACAATAGCAAAGGCTTCCCAGGGGTGAGGGGTGTGAAGCACAGCTGCAGGCGGCTGTCCCTAGGGGCAGGGCAGACAAACGGCGAGGAAGGACCTCTGTGGTGTAATCTGGGCTGGATGGTTGAAGAGGAGGAGATGGGAGGCTGCTCTGCCAGCTCTGTCACTCTAATGGAGCCAAGAGGAGATCCCTCGATTTTCATGGTTGTTGGATCAAGTCTGTTCAGTTCTGTAAGGTTTTTCAATGAACTAATAAAACTTTATCCAATATCCTGTCCTTCAAATGGCAATGGCTCTGTGTGGGGCAGGAATTACTGAGGAATATGGTGTTAAGAGAGCAGAAACCTTGGGCTGTGACTGACCCATGGCTGAACTCCTGTTGAGAGTCCCAGCAAACTGTAAAATAATTGCAAAGAAGAAAACGTGTGGAAACCCAATCCCCAGGTCCAAGTTTCCTGTGCGAACAGTTCACCTCACCTTCTGATCTGACTGGCCCCTGTTCCACCTGGCTATGACCTCGGGGGCTCTCACCTCGTGTCGTGTCATGGACAACCTGCCTTCCTTTCCCCTTCCCAGCATTTCCGTGGGAGCTGGGCCTGTGTGAGCACAGCACACACCAGCGGTGTGGGACCTCGCCTTTTTAGGTGGTTTTACAGACAGCCCGTAACTGAGCTAAGCATCCGAGCCGTGCGTAATGCCTGCTTTAATAGCATATTGAACCTATGGCTTTTATCATCCCGAGCAGCTCGCTAACTGCACCTGTCAGGTTCCTCCCGAGACTGAAATGAGAGCGGTCTCTGCGTCTATTTTCACAGCTCCAGAGCAGAGACAGGGATTTGTCAGGAAACCATTAGGCAATACTACCCCATTTGTTGTGGATCCATTTTCTTTCCTGAAACCAAAGTATTTGTTTTCAAGGTTCAGGGAACAGGATTCTGGTGTGAGTGATGCCAATATAAATGCACAGGACCCCTCCAGGCAATCAGTAGAAAGCCTTCTGATTTACACACTTTGCTGCACGCTGATTTACACGTGTGAGAACCGCATCTATCTCTGGAGCTTTCAAGCCACAGAGACTGGATGCATGGTTAGAGACCTATCAAATATTAAAACATCAAATTGTTGCTGCTGTTATTAGTACCAAAGGTATTAAAACCACTTGAATTATAAACAAAGGGCAAACAATCATGTGCAGCATGCTAATGGCGTGGTAAGCGTAGACCCAGGAGACAGCTTTGATTTCAGGTTTAGCTACCTTGAAACCAATTTCTTTACTTGGATTTTTTTTTTTTTTTTGTCATTGTTTTCACAAATGTGGCACTATTAATCAAAATCTTAAAAAATACCATAGCAGTTTTATCTGTGAACACATACAACCAATATACTTGTATACCTAAATGATCCATTAGCAAACTCTATCCCCTGTATCAGTTACTGAAATATACAAATCTCAAGGACAGAAACAGAAGCTGCTTACAGAATCACAGAATCACAGAATTTCTAGGTTGGAAGAGACCTCAAGATCATCGAGTCCAACCTCTGACCTAATGCTAGCAGTCCCCACTAAACCATATCCCTAAGCTCTACATCTAAACATCTTTTAAAGACTTCCAGGGATGGTGACTCCACCACAAAAAACGTTCAAAATCTTTCTTCAAGAAACAAGGTTAGCAAACGACCAAAGTGAAAACTAGAGGAAAAAAAAATATAAAAACAAAAAAACAAACAAACAGGTAATTGCAATTACCCAACCTTAACTCAAATGCTTCCTGTAGGGAAAAAAAAAAAAAAAAAAAAAAAAAAAAAAAAAAAAACAAAACCAAAAACAAAACAACAACAGAAAAAAACACGCTTGCTCATGTGAGGGAAGGACACTGCAGCTGGACTGAGCCACCAGAGCATCCCTCTGGAGCAGCCTGTTTTGCCCAGACACGTGGCTGCAGCCTGACCTGGCTTATACAAGCTAATGAAGTCCTAGCTGCTGGTGGCATGGCCATAGCAGCAACATGGTGATGTAGGAGCATGGAGCATGGTTATGCTGTTGGGCAATATCACTGAACTAGTCATACCGACACACAGCCAAGCACTAGACAAACAAACAGAGGTATCAGATATAACCATATTTCCCACTTTTTTTTTTTTTTTCTTTTTTTTTCTTCTGAAGTGCTGGAGGGGTTTCCAGCACTAGATAAAATCATTTTTTTACAAAACTGAGATGCAACATTTGTTCCGGAGCTTGTTAGGTCCTGAAATCTGTAGGTGGGGTTGGGAGAATGACATTCTGAGCTCTTCGCCAGCAGCGAAGCTATTAGAGCCTTTATAAATGTCATCCAGTTCAGTGCTGCTGCTTGTGCCATATTCCCAACAGCAAATGCAAGCATCATCAGGATCCAACAGGCTCCCAAGAATAAGACCAGCAATTCAACTAAAAATAAATATAATTAAACCATAAAAAGAAAAATGTCTGTGAGATAATCATCCTTGCAGTGAGTTGGAATGTACTGGAGAAATGTTTTTGTAGCTAGTTATGAATAAAATATGTTTTACATGGAGAGAATGTTGCCAAAATATCACAACATAGATTTATTAAATTAAAAATGAAAACGTAAATAGATAAAGGAAACATAGAAATCACTTTTTTTCACATTGTAGGACAAGTTGCTTCTAAATTTCACCTCCTTCTGCTGGAACCAACCATTATTGTCTGGCCTAAGGTTGTGTCTTGCAACCTGTCAGACTGGGAGAGTAGACAGCAAACATCAGATGAGTGATGCAAGGGATTTACCCACTTTGAATTTGTTAATCCTCCATTCTTACAATGTTTTAACGCTTCATGACCTTTATGGCAACCTATCCCCTCCTAAAATTTCCATTGCTGGTATGCTCATGAATTTGCTCATCTTGACCACATGATATTTTGACTATATTGTTTAAATCATATTATATCATTTCTGGTAAACGTCTGGCTAAGTGAGACTTTTTGTACAGGACAGTAATGAGGATCACATAAAGAACATTATAACACCTCCTCCAATTTCTGAAATAACTGATCTGGGAGAATCATTAGTAAAGGCTTTACAACATTTCTGAAAACTGAAAAAGTTTTCACAAATATATCAGCTAAAATTGTCTCAACACTGATAAATAACTAACTTCATGTAACACCCAAAACTAACTTCAGAAGGAAAGGAGTCAAAGTGCTCAAGGTCTGAAGGACAGTTCCTCTGCTGCCAACCTCTAATCCTGTTAAAGATTTCTTTCTCATATTGCTAGGGGATGATGTCTGAACGTACTCCCACTGTTACGTACCCGACGACTCCTTGTGAAGGGCAGATTGGTATCTGTGCCTGCATCCCTCCAGCAAGAATGAAGAGAATCTTGACTTTCAGCAAAGTGAATGGTCTCGCTGATCACCTCTTGTGAATTAACAAACATCTCACAGGTCTGGGCTCATTAGCAAAAACTTTAATTATCTCATTGGTGTTATTGGTGCATTTCTTATACCATCTCCTCGAGGGCTCCCAGTGTTCATCTGAACTTGTTGGTGTCCGGTATATTGAATTCTTTGCTTGCTAAGGGTGCAAGTAGGCAGGAATGCTAACATATTAGGCAAGAGTTATTTGCACAAAACAACAAAAGAAAAGCCCAACTATTGTAAGGTTTGGTGGACAACTGAATGGGAATCTGACAGGGAATTCATTAGAAATCGTGTCACATATGCCCATTGCAAAGCCACTACTGGCAATTGGCTTTGTTGGAAGTAAAAGTCTGAGCCCAAATGTTGCTGGAAAACTCCCTAAGGCCATTTCATTTATAAAAAGCCCAGGATTTTGAGAGCATATAATTATCCTTCATCCCTGCCATCTTATCCTGCATTAAGTTTAATTGCTCACAAAACTTGGCAACATTCTCACACCCATTTAAAGAAATTAAGTGGTTCTGTCATTTTTAGTGCTTTTGATATGAAAGTGTTTCAACTCAGACTACTTGTGACTAATTCACCCTGTGACAAGAACCTCTGCCTCCTCCCCTTCCCCCAAAATATACATTCTTCTTGAGAGAACTGAGCTCAGAGGGAACAGATGAGCTAAAAATAGTTGATTTTGGCCAAGATGGTCAAAAGTTACCAGTGGTTTCCAGTGCCTCTATTTTTAGAGGTGAAAGCTGACCACTTTCTGAAAGTCACATTCCCTCAGTTTTTCAGAGCTGGGCACCCCAAATCTTGTTTATTCATTTCCAAGGAAATAGGTCCAGAGCGATGGTCACCCAAGGGCTGTGGTGGGATTGTCACCCTGGTCCTTGACCCTTTGCCAAGCTCGGCCATCCCAGCTCAGGAGAAGCTGCCCAGAAGCTGCTTCCCGGTGGGTCCCTGACCCACTGGTGCTGTTCCATCATGAGGGCACCAGCTGCACTTTGTGTTTCCTCTTTCCACCCTTTAACATTTTTGAGCCTGGTAGAGCCAAACCTGCTACCTAGAGATGAAAAAGTGCTAAAATATGAACCAAGAATGGTCCTAATGCTCTGAGTCATCCATACCCAGTCTTTGTTGCTGGTAACTGTGTTAGTTCATTAAAGCTGCCGTCCCTGAGAGATTGATTCAATATTTACCTGCCCAGTATATGAAGTCTTCTTTTTAGAGACAACAAGTCATTTAAATACATTTCAGTAGGTAAAAGATGAACATTTGCTCCTTTCTATAGATAAGGCACACTGTATGGCAATGTGGTTAGAGATGGGGTGGAAATTTTGAGTTCACCAAGTGAACGCCTGCTCACATTTGCTTTTCTTCTACGGGCTTACTTTTCAACTGTGAAATGCAGTTAATCCATCATGAAGTCTTGACATGTGCTTGGTAGTTATATGTTTTGTTGTTCTTCAAATGAAAACAAAAGAATTGGGGTTTTGGAGTGGATGGTGTGTGACGGAAATTCCTCACGATAAAGTAAAAATACACTGTTGGCACTTGTAACAATTAAAAACCATAATTAGGCTTGTAAAAGCAGGTTTTTTCCTAAGATACTGCATACCTACAGTTCCTGCTGTCTTCAGTGTTATGTTCTGGACTTAACTGGACCCAACACAGCACTATATTAAGTAAATGCTGGGTTTTATATCCAGCATGAAAGAATATCATCTGTGAAGCAAAGGTCAATGAAATCAGATTTTCTGCTGTGTTTACTGGTGATAAATATCTTGAGAGAAAATGTGAGCATCTACAAACACGAGGTTATAATGCTAATATGGCCCCTTATCACCATATAAATGATCTACATCCTGACACAGGAAGTGAGCGTCAGTCCCAGCTGAATTATGAAGCAGTGACTCCCCAACATAAATAAAAGCAGAAGGACAGGCCTTGTCGAGTGCTCTGAGCACACGAGCTGGAAATAGGAGCCAGGAACTTATCTCAGCTTTGGAAAGTGATCTGCTTTGGAGTCCGGTCCAAAGCTCAGTTAATTAAGTGGGAGTCTTTCCAACAACTTCAGAGGACTTTATCACCCTTTATTAGGGCTACCATATGCCCACCTTTTTCTTACATTTGTCTTCTTTTTCTGTCCCTAAGTCCTTTTCCACTAGATTTTTGGTAACTGCAGCCCACATCCAGGTTTCCTCAGACCCTGAAATGTGTGTGTAGGAGTGGATTCGGTTTGCTTCAGTGGGCAGACACAGGATATTAGTGGACACAAGTGGCTGAGGGAGGTGGGAGGTGACGGAGGGCTGGGGCAGGATGAGAAGTGTCGTGGGTGGGCAGAGGGACCTGTGCTGGGAAGGCTGGTGAGGGGGAGAAAGTGGGATTTGGGGATGAAGAAATGGGGAAAAAAAAAGTGGTTGGGGAGGATAGATGGGAAAAACAGATTGGGATAAGAGGCCCTGGGGAGTGAAAAAGGAGGGGATATAGTGTGGGGGTCCTAGGGTAACTGCTCTGGCATGTAATCCTTCATCAGGGCTCTGAGAGGGGATTCCTATGGACTCGCCCAGGCTGCCACTGCTACTCCTCTGCCTCTGTCCACTGTCACTGCCTCCCTGGGCAGAGGGAGAGGACAGCTCTGCTTTTTGTGGCCTTGGAAATGTCCCCAGCATCCCTGCTTCAGCACCCCACCTGCACAGGGGGGCAAGCACCACGCTCATCCTCACGCAAAGGGAGCCAGGAGGGGAAGGTGGCCCATAGCCACCTCTCCTTGGACTTTGCCACTGTACGTGTCCCTCTTCTCTGCACCGCAAGGTGTCCGATGACTTCATCCCTCCTCAGGGATTTGCACAGTGTCATGGTTGAAGCTGAACTCCAAATGCACACATGTCTGGAGCTGGGGCTATTCTTTCCTTTGACAAATTGTTCAGACCTCACACCTCTACAGCTAAACAAATGTAATCCAAGCATCAGATCATAAAATCTTGGAAAAAATTTATTTGAACTGCTGGCATGGCTTCTAGTAGCACACTGGGGGCAGCTCTCCTTTCACATGTCTCCAGAGGCATGTAAAACATTTCACTCCTAGTAACTGAGCTATAAATGTAGGTCTCGAGCAGTGCATGCTCTGTGTTACAATGTGAGAAACCTGAGGGCTTTTGCTTTTTGTGCAGGGGATTATCAAAGCACCTTTAAAGGGAGCCAGATTTCCTGCCTCACCTTTCCTCACCCATTGCTCTGACATCCACTCTTCAAGAAACCAAAAGGTGTCAAACTTTCTTCAACACGTACAAATGAGCCACACTGCCTGGGCAAACTGAGAGGAAAGATTTGGGTCTTGTGGGTGCTTTTTGCTGGCTGCTTCGCAGGCAGGTAGCAGCGGCCATGCTCTTTCTGGCAAGGCAGCTCTCTGCTCGCATTACAGTTACAGCAACAAGGAGACGAAGACACGCAGATAACCATGGGCAGACAGGCTCACTTCCCTAGCCCGCTTATGCTCCACTGCTCTGAAACCCCGTGTACTGGAGCAAGCATGCCCCTTCACGTTTTAGGGTAAAGAATGTGATTTTGCAACTCCCTATTCTGCTTTTCCCTCTAGTTACCTGTGGCGCACACTTGGACACGAAGGAGTAAGAGCAGAGGACAGTCAGGAAGGACAACACACAGGTCCAGTATTCATTCCTCACCCAGGTCTCCCAATTACCCGAACAAACTGTTATTAATTAACTCTGAGGAATGGATTGTTATTAAACACAAACTTCTACCTCATCTTTGCAAATGAGCTTGGGAGTTTCAGATGTGCCAGGACTGATGGATGGGGAGAGCTGGTGCCAGGCCGTGGGAGAGGCTGGAGGATACAACAGTGGGTCAGCAACGCTTCACCCCTGTCATTCCGCAGGGGCCAGTGCCAGGGATAAATGAAACACCAAGTTATGTGTAGTGTAATCTGCAGGTGTCAACATCTGCTTTGTTCTTTAAACAAAAAAGAAATAAAAAGTACTAATTTTCAGAAAAAAAATATTTCTTATTCTGAATGACCATCTGAGGGGCCAGATTATTGTATCCATCTCCCATGGGGTAGAAACCAGTCATTTTTTCAGTACTTCAGCCATTAATTAAGATATCAAGTGAAAGATTTTGCATGATTTCAGAAAAGAAAAAAAAAGGACTTGAAAATAACTCTTTACAGTGCAATTGAAGACCCTGGACATCAGGTACTCTCCTGGATGAGCATGGCAAGGGAAACAGAAAGGAGTATGCTCCCTCTCTGCCTCCTTGCTCAGTCACTTTCTGCCTTGTCTTGAGTTAAATTTGGTAAAGCCAATACATTTCCACAAAACATTTTTCTTCAAATTACCTGCCATTTTTTGAACAACACAAAACCTCAAGGCATTGAAAACTTCCCTATGACTTGGTTAGAAGTCCCAAGGGTTTGACGGTGCTTATGACATAAGGCAGGATCAAACTCGGTAGTGGAAAGATAAAGAATCAATTTGTGCATGCTAGCTGAGCAAAATTTCAAGCTTTCAATGCAAAAAGGCACCTGAAGAACTAGAGGCTGACATTCAAAGCACTGGAAAATTTGACTCTGAGAGAGGGCACTGAGCTTGAAAGAGCAAAGAGAGGTCACACAGCATTTTTTGTGGGAAGACAGTCACTGCACCTGCCAGCCATCTCATCCTAACAAACGCTGCTGAGGCGGGCGGATGGAGCTCAGGATGTGCCAGTTCTTTTCTGTGTGGTGGCTTTCTGCCCACTGCAATTACAGAATGAGGAAAACAGCAGTTTTGTGAATAAAGCTGGCAGCTATCCAACACCGCCTGAAGAAATAACCGTACCTTGGAGAATCCTTTCTTTTTGTTTCTGGGTTGGGCCAAGCTCTTTAAAGAAGTTTAGCATTCATGCAGACATCTTCATTTCAAGATGCTCATTACTGATAAAATCTATCCTGAGCCCTGTGCAGTCACCAGCCTGTGCTGGTCTGAAATGCCTAAGATGTTGGTGTGGGCGGTTCACCTGCTCTAGACACTTGTTAATCTGGAGTGGTTGAAGGTCAAGTACGCTCTGAAGCTTTAGTTTTAAAAATTCTTCTAGGATTTAACAGTAACCATTATAACTCTGGACAAATTTATTATCCTATATGGTTGCTGAACTTAGCTTAATTCTTGACCACAAAGGCTTCCTCTGGTGCTAAATTCTGACTTTTACTCAGGCTTCATGCAGAAAAACCATCCTTGGATCAGTTTTGACCACACTGCATTTACTGTGGCTGGATGCACAACGACTTTGTTTTCTTAGTATGAGACGTCAAGGATAGAGCTCCACAGCTCTGTGGATCATGTTGGTTTAAAAGCAATGTGTGTGAGTCGTTATCCGTCCCTGCCTGTATCTCGGTCATTACCATGCATTTTGCGGCATCCCCAAGTCTTCCCCTGGTTGCAGAGCTTTGCTAAAGTCTCTTTATAGCATCCTTAGGGCTGCAGACTAACCGCATACACTTTGAGCTCCTCTCCATCATGTATTTTAGCACGTTCTTCTGCAGAGGCCATTGGCCACATCCCAGACATCTCCTGACAGTGGAGAAGCAAAGCGAAACACCCTGAGTAGCAATCCCCAGTATGCTGAGGCTGGAGGGGGAGGAACAGCCCTGCAGTTATTGCTGCATGTTAGCAGCCTCCTGACAAGAACAAAGCCTTCTCCAATGGGTTTGCGAACAAAACAGATGTAGGAACATTGATACCATGTGTTTTTTTAAAGCAGATCTTTGTTTGATATGGTGAGAAACTGTATTACCAAAGCTTTACAAATAGAAAAGACACAAATTCAGCCTTCCAGAATAAGAGTTTTGGCTCATATTGAGCAAAAGCTGACATCCATTTGCTAAGAGATCCTTCAGGTTTCACCTATTGAAAACTAACAGAAAAAAGCATTCAACGAGAGTAGAGGAATCACTAAGAAGAAGAGATGAAACAAGAAGGAACAAGAAACAATACAGAATGTTAGAAAGAGATCACTGGAAACAAAAGTGGCATAAAGGTTAAAGTAAGAAAGTAAGACTTCAGACAATAAAACCTGTTGTGTTTTTTTTTTTTTAATCCTTTTATGAAATTATGGCAGAATGACTAATGTGAAGAAGAACATAATGCAAAGAAAACAAATATTGTAGAGAAAAAGGGTGAATCGAGGTTAAGGCAATGAAAATAGCTTTCTGAGATACAGAGCTTTGCTTGAAAGAGCTCACACTCTTCATGTCAGTAGTTCCCTCTGAACAAAGGTATTATATTTTAAAGTCAATAGATATGTTTATGCAAGTCACTCCTAGCACACTTCATAAGAAAGGCTTTGGGGTTTTTAATTTTTGGTTCCAGACAAAGTCATTTTTCTTTTTTTTTTTTTTCCCCTTTAGAAAAATGTAATACATTTTTCACATTAAGAAAACAAGAGATTGAAAGATTACTTTTGGCACTTCCCCTCCGTGACCCCATTTGTTGCTTATGTGAGGAAAAAAACACAGAAGATGGTTCTTGCTGAGACTGCAGCCCCTACACTTACCAGATGAGAGTTCAGAGAAGAATGGAGGCTTGTTAGGCTGCTAAACCCACCCTCACCCAACTTCACTGCATTTGAAGACACCTGTGAGAGCATTGACCCTTTAAGCACCGCCAGGTGCCACCACCTGAAGTTCCTGCTGTTTACTGCTGAATTTTGTCCTCCCAAGTACAGAGCTCTTGCCTGGGCATCCCTGCCAGCACACCTCTGCATACACAGCCAGCCCCATGCCTCTGGTAGTGAGTGCTTGGTGGGAGCCACATGTCTTATTCTGGGGAAGTTTGTGCCTTGTCTCTTTACAGAGCAATGGCAATACATTTTCTCACCACTTGCCCTGGCACAGATAGCAGCCAAATGCAGCCACCCCAGAGGGAAGCAGCAGTACCGCCCTGAAGGCAGAGTACCTCTTCCCCAGCACTCCTGGATGCATCCTTCAGGCATTTTTTATCTGCATTAGGAGAAGATTACCTTTTGTCTTGCTCAGAATGACTTAGCCAAGTAGATCTTCCCAAAACAGCACTTCTCTTATCACAAGACCTTTTCTTCCTTTTGAATCTCTCCCCCACTGTAATTCATAAAGCAAATTGCACAACCCTGATTACAGAATTCCTGGTGTGGCCAGACGAGGGGAGCAGTCATCTCCTCTGCTTTGTAACCAGTTCCCCATCCATATATTCCCCAGACCTATTTGACTTTAATGCAGCTACTGTTGCCAGCAGGTCTGTTTTCTCTTTAGTTTCCTGATGAACATTTCCATACAGAGCACATTTTGCATTTTTATTGGTCCTCCCCAGACGTGTAGCCTTTCATCTTTTGACATTGAAACCATATGCCGATCCCAGCAGAGCATGCAGGCTGCAGCACCTCCCCGTGCTGCGCTCCTTCCATACACCCCTGCCTGTTTTCCAGGTTGAATCTCTCACTGTCCCACTTTGCATGAGCACCATCATCCCTTCCCCTGCATCTGGACCAGGGTTTGCCCTGCACACTGCGCAGCTGCCCTAAAACACGTTCTTCAAACGTTTCTGCCATAAGCCTCTTGTTTCCTTTCAAAAATACCTATCATTTAAGGGCTGACTGCTCCTGCCTGCTGTCTGATAACCCAGCATGTGTATGACCCCACTGGCACCTGCAGTGGGGATTGTGAACCCTGAGGCACTCCATTACTTGGAGATGGTTCCAAACCCCACTATATAAGTAGAAATTTCATTAAATTGTGGGGTCAACCACCCTCCTCCACCAGCTGGTCCTCCTGCTCACCTGATATCTGCACGAGGAGCATCCTCCTGCCCTCAGCACCTTGTGGAAGGGGCATCACAGAGGGCTGGAGAGGCACTGGAGCCAGGAGACTTTTCCACAGTGTGAAAGGACTCATCCAGGTTTTCTCACTGGCACCAGGAAAGCTCTGATCCATTTTGGCAGGGATTGCTGTTCAAAATGAAGTGAGAAGCGCCCGCGAGGGCTGCAGGAGGAGCTGAGCCCTGGCACGGCACCTCGGGTGTACCTGAGCATGGCAGGGCCTGGACCCGCTTCAGGTCTCAGCGTCTGCTTCAGGGTCTGCTCCTCCACTGTGGCGTGTGTAGCTGCAGCTGATGCTAATAGGAGGCACATGTGCATCTGGACAGAAGAGTTATGGAGTCTGAAATAACGCCTCTGCACATGGCTGCTCTTGCAGCTTCAAGGCCGATTTCTTCCTCGCGCACAACAAAGCAAAAAATCCCCACTGCTTGCTTTCGTCTTGACATCCTTCACAGGTCCTGGCGCAGTGGGCAGCCTCAGAGCAGACCCACAAAAAGGGTTTCTGCTTAGTTTGGATCATGAGCTAGCTGTCAGAAAATGATGCTCTGGTCCTGGGAGATGCAATAAAGCTATCCCGTAAGTTAGGCACTGGCCAGATGGAGGCAATTCTTAATGCAGATTTCATTCAGTGTGTGTCACGTTTGCTAATTTCCCATGAATGATTCCTGATTCTCAATCGACCTTGGCCTTGAGGTTTGTAAAGCTGTTCTGCATCAAAGTCTTTTGGAAATGTGGACCTTTGCCTGCAATAAAGTAGGAAAGAGACTCCCTAAAAAAGCAGTTCAGTGAGATTTTGCACAGGGTGTGGCACTCTTGTCCGTCAGTATATTTTCTGTGCTTCTACTGACTGGGGAGATGTTCCTGTAGGTAAGGTGGCAGATTTTAAGAAAGATGGATTCAGCTCGTACCTCTGAAAGGCCTTGGGCTGATCTTGTAAATGCTTTGGGACTCAACTTTTCCCTTGTAAGTACAGACTTTATATTTCACGTCGTGTCTATTCAGACTGTGATTTTCAAAGAGACCCAGAGGAATGGCTGTACAAGTCCCACAGAACAGTAAGTCTGTTCTAGTTTCATTAAACGCCTCACTGAAGCGCTTTCCTGGGAGAGCAGATCATTCACCCTGCTTTCTTATACACGAACCTGGCCCTATTTTCACAAGCTGACAGACTACCTGATGGAGCCATTATTCTCTTTTCACATACAGTCTAAACTATTTCCTCTTGCTGGGCACTGAGCAGTTTTAAATCAAGATGTCTTAGTTCATGGAGGTTGGGAAACAGTCTTTTAAAATGCCTTATTTCTTCCTCGCACCTATGTAAATCTATTTTATTGGACAATCGGAAAACATAATGCTTGGCTTGTGTGGATAACCCCCCATACACTTCCAAATACAGCACAGAGTATTTTTTTGGAAAAAGCTCTCCATGAAAGCCTTGCTGTAGCCTGCACCCAGGCCGAGGCCAGCAGAGCGGCCTGCCCTCCGGCCTGAAAGTGCCCAAATGGCGGCGCTTGGCCTGGAGCACCGCACCGGGCCACGTCTCAGCACTGACGCTCAGACTGCACTGAGAGGGTGTTGTGTCAAATTAAGCCTGCAAACACACATTAGGCCAGTGCTATAACCAGTGAGAAAACCTCCAAGGGGCTTTGAATAGTTCTCTGTTGCCTCCTCGGCCCTGTGAAAGGGGGTGCCTGAACAGAATGAACGCGTGCGGCCTCTCCCAAATTGGCCCTGCCGTCCCTCCCCAGGGCACGCTGGCACACAGAATTTGTCCTGTCTGGGTTTACAAAGGCTGGACAGATGTTGTGTGGTGGGCAGTGAGCCTTAGTGTGCGAGGAGATAAAGGTAGCTTTGGAGGCAGCGTGGGCACAGTATGGACCAGGGTTTTTCGGGGAATGGGCCAGCCAGGGACACAGGAGGAGATACACAAAACCTGAGTGCATCTTTGGTGACAGAGGCACCGGTCTCTATGCTTTGAGCAAGTTGTGCTGCCCTGCTCAAAGGCTCTGTCCCTTCTACTGCAGCATCTGGCTCTCTCCGGACCCTAGCACGGTACAGTGCAACCGTTATGCTCTGCAAAGCTACTTGTCAACTGCCCGGCGGCTATATAAACATGGCAGGAAAACACTGCTTGAATCTTTAAAATCCTCAACAGGCTCCTTTAAACCACTGCCTCATACCTCTGGTTGAGATCTAATGCTCTGCATTAAAAAAGAAACAGTTAACTGAAATACCACCTCATTTTTACAGTCAGGAAATATCTTGCAATTATTGCCATTGTCAAAAATGATTTTAGCTTAAACTATGCTACTGTAGCACAGGACATAAAAAAGGAAAGGATTTACTGCCGAATGCTAAGTCATGCTTTATTTTAGTATGTAAGGAGCTAATATAGCAATGTAATATAGAGAACATAGACCCAAATAAAAGTTCACGTGTTCCTGCCAACTCCAAGCAATTTAGTTTTGTGACTCAGGCAGCATAATTGTGAAATTGGCTCAGAACTCATTACACTGTTTTATCTGTTTGTATTTTTAAATGCATGCTTCAGGTTCATTTCATTTGCCTTAAGACTCTAAGGTTCATCCCAGTTGCATATTGAAGGCTTTTGTGTGTGTGTAACCCTATGGGCTATGAGGCTACTTTTTATTGCTGAGAGCAGAGATTCTCTCACAATTGTTTGTCAGACTGGGACTGTGAAACATTAAATGCCCTCAAATACACACAATAAAATAAAGGGGATACCGTAAGCCTTAACACAGGCACACTGTGGCTCTGCCCCACCTAGCTACCCACACTCTGCAGAGGATACAGGATAAATGAAAGGGATGTGCAAAATACCTTAAGTGTGTTTCCTGAGAAGACACTGGATTTGGCTCAGTTTGCCTCCAAATAGAGATAAAAAAGACATAAAATTCTAAAACAGTAATTACAATGAGGAGACAATTTCGTATCATGTTAGGGTGCATTTCATAAGGTAAGTTTCTGAGACTGCGTGCTGGTGCTGTGTCTTCAAATGTAAATCTGATCACAGGCTGCAGCCCATGTGGTGTATAAACAAGCCGTATTTTTAAACACAGTGTGAAATGTGGGGGCTGACGTGACCATTATCAGAGCCTCGTGCATGAGTTATGAGGCATCATAAAATATTTTCATATTGCAACAATGAAAATTGAAGCTGCTCAGTGGTAGGCTTGTTTGATCTGATAGCTGCCCCGGCTCCCTTCACTGGGTGAAAGGAGGAATGTTATTCAAAGGCTATCCTTCTGAATGCTAAGTTGTTTTCTCATAAATTTCTTACAAAGAAAGAACATCTTAAAAGGTTTCTTACAGAATGACTGATGAAGAAGAGACCACTAAGACAATGGAAGTGACATTTTCAGGGATTTGGGGCCATTCCACCTTGCCCATGAAGAAACTCAGCTAGACACCTTAAGCAGGCTGGAACAGAGTTGCAATGTGAGTGCAAAGAGTTAGGTCATCTTAGAGCCTCCTTTTGTCAATCAGTTAATGAATATATTTTATTTTGAAAATGAGTGTTCCTAGGGGTTCTTCAAGCTGATGGGCATAGCTGGATGGAGACAAATGCAGTCACTTCATCTCCTTCAGAATGAAGCTGTCTCCACCAGACTTCAAGACTCAGCCTGTAAATGTTTAATGCCAAAAATTTCCTTTGATATATTGAGATTAATTTCTTTGATCTTATTTTATTCTATTGTGCTCATTGTGTAAGTGATTAATCTTACTGTTTTTTTGCATAGCCAGATTATATTTTAGAGAATACCAGGTAGCAGAGTTACTGCATGTTAGCATGAGTCTGGGTGTAGATCTTAAGATTTAGGCTTCATTCCTCCCAGTGGTATTGATTCCCTGAATGATCTTGAGCTAATCGTCAGATTTTGCTGTATTTCACTGCTGCTTCAGCAGCTATTTAGCGAATACAAGACACTTGGATGCCTCTGAATGTCTTTAGGCTCCTATGGGAATCTGGCTTGTTCCTGCTTTCCTACCAGATGTAAACGCTTCTTTTAACGGCATAAAGGATAAGAGGGGAAGGAAAGACAAACAGTGCCGTTGGTGCTGCAAGCAGCAGGACTAAAATTCACTGTCCAGCAGGGGAGAGGCAGGGCAGTCTGCCCACACAAGTGTGGCAGGGGCACTTGGCACTCAGGCCAGCAATGTCTAAGCATTGGCTTGTGGGGCTGGCTCAGATCTGACCCGCACGGAGCCATGCAGCATGTGGCTGGCTCTGGAAGGGCTGCCCGTGCAGACCTACCCTCTGAAGCAGCGAGTCCAGCTCTGTGGTTTCTGGCACTGCAGAACTGACTCCAATGGCAGGAACCCATGGGAACAGCTGGATCCTGCCGGGCATTGCTGAGAGTCTCATTTGTCTTCCTGTCATGGGCATGAGGTTCAACTACCTTTTTCCCCTCTCTCTATTTATTGAAGAACATGATAAAACTCATGCAAATGGTTAAGTATTTGGAAGTATTTCTGCTTGGCAGAGTATCCTTCTCTTCTTGTCTTCACAGCACTTTACTTTGGGGACACACATGCTCACTGAATTCATGTCTGTGGTGCCTTTGCACTGAGCGGATTCCAGTCAGCCTAATCACAAAGCTGGGCAAAGGGAAAACTGAATTTTCAAACTGATGACACATTTATACCAGAATTGTAACTTTATAATATTAATGTATCATTTAACTTACATGTATACTTTGGAATGTTTATAACTTCTGTAAATCATAGGCGAGAGCGGCCAAGAGAGTGCCACACAACATTCCTAGCACAACTTGTAAAATAAATACAACAATCGCAGAAGAACAACATTCCCTGCTACAAAATGGGAACCGTAGCCGCTCTGCTGCAGATGGGAAAAGCGCTCAGCAAAGTCTCCATGAAGCCCAGGCACACGCAGAGGCACTGGAGCGGAGTTTGCCCTGCACTGCCCCCAGTGCTCCAGCTGCCGTGGAGATTTCGAAGGACAAAACGCCAGCAGGCCTGTGTGAATGAAGCATCACGTCTCTGGGAAGTGACACCAGAGCTTTGCTGGCCGTCCTGCTTGGCATCGTTGTCTGCATCTGTGTGGTTTTGTGACATTTCCTTCCCTCCTACAGGGTGTCTACTGAAAAGCCATCCCCACTCCACACAGAGCACTGTGACCTCTGCATGCGGGTACCTTGAACAGAATAAAACCCTACTGTTTCCTGGCCCATAAAATCCCGTGGCTGATTTCTGACCTATTAACCTTCAGTTTTTCTTTTCAGGTTTATAGGACTTTTATGACTTGACCAGCGGACTGTAAAATACACATTTAAATGCATTCAACTCAGATAACAATCTCATCATTAAAACAGCCTAGCTTCTTTGTTTGAAGTTAATCACTCTCAAATTCTTCTGGATTCATCAGCACACTAACCAATACCTGTTTTTTCTCCCTAAAGTTGGCACTGTAACATAACACAAAGACCTTCAGCTCTTAGAAAATAGCATAGAAGACTGCAAATCTTATTGAAAATTCTCTTCATCTTTAGAGAAGAATCTACAGAAAAGTCAAATCCAAATTTGAATTCAGGACATCTTCAAACATTAAAAATTGATCACGTTCTGAGATCCAGGTGGAAGGATGACTGCTTTTCGAGTTTTATTATGCTAAAAGTACAGTGGAGCAGCAAGCACAATGTGGTAACATTGCACAGGCAGCAAAATACCAAAATAACACCAAGGACAGGAGACTGTTTTAATGTACTTTCTGGTAAGTTATTTAACATGCTTTTGTTGGCAGTGCAGCTGGTTTGGGGCTTTGGATCAGGCCTGGATTACTTAGAGCAGGCGGTAGGCAGTGCCTCTCATGTAATGGTCGTTCCCAAATACAGCTGAACGCCGGTGTAACGGGACACTCGGTTCTGTTTCTCTTCTCTAACACTGACACCACGAGTATCCCAGTGTGTCCTTGAGTTTGGAAGAAAAAAAACACACAACATTTCACTGCAGCTGCGGATGCTGAACTGGGGTCCCCCGTTGCTCCTATCACCAGCAGGAAGGATGGGACCCAGAGCTCCGTCTTGGACTGTAGGAGCCAAATGAGTTATGGGGAAAGTAAAGGTGATGGCAGAAATGGGCTGGTGGAGTCCAGGGCTGGCAGGGTCTGGGCACTGTTTGGGACAGGTGGAGAAGAGCTGCCTACAGCAGAACCAGCCCCTCCAGCTGCATGATGTTGCTGCTCAGTAACTTCACCCTGGAAACTTTTGCCAGGTTAACAAGCCCAAAACTGCATTTCCTTCTCTCCACAGTTGGATCCTTTCTTTTTATGGCCAACAATGAAAAGTTTTACTTTAACACATTGCCTAATTTACAGTGGGTTCTGTCCATCATACACTGAAATGCTCATTTTTGGAGTCAAATATAACTGTGCCTGTGCTCATACACTTTCTGTATGCAATCCTTGGCCTCTGCATTTAAGAAATGCAACCCTAGGAGGTGTTTATAGAAGGCTAAATATAGGTTTATCTGTTCTAGTCTTTCCATGAAAGATCTTTTTCCTTCAACACATGCAGATTAAATACACGGAGCAATATTAGTTAACACTTAAGTTATGTCACGCTCCTAAAAACGCCAGGAAATTCCGTTTTGAAGTTGATGTTCCAGCCCTAACTCCTGTTGACTTTATATTTCTTTTCTCTCACAGGCATGAACTGAGGAAGGAGTGTGGCTGGAAGCAGAGTGACACCGCTTCAGGCAGGCACCTCCCGTTAATCTCGTTAGGTGCACGCTGTGGGTTCACTCGGGCCCTCACGGAAAGCAAGAGCAGAAATCCCACTGTTCTCAGCAGCCCAGAACATATCAAAAGCTATATCTGCCATTCTAGTGCATTAAATCCTGGTTAAATGAAGGAAAATGAACCAAACTTTGGGGAATTTACGTCAGAGCAGCTGTTTGTGTGCATCTTCTGCTGGTCTTAACTCTCACACTTTGGGTTTTCCTGTTAGCGTTCGCAATAACGTCATTGCATCATAGTCCTAGTGTTTAATATTCCCTCTTTCAAAATATGAAGTTGCAGCTGACTCCCTGTATCCTTCTGGGATAAATGCAGAAAAAGCTTTACTTAACAGCTGCTATATATTATTATTATTACCTATTACATCATATCTTATTACGGCTCTATTACAAGTTTCCCCTAAAATCTAATCACATTCTGAAATTGTTTACAGCGAAACTAGAAATGGGCCCGAGACATAAAGTTCACATCCCAGCATGGGTCTGAACTTTCTTGAAGTTCAGCTTTATTCAGAGGCAGCGTTTAACTCTCTTGCTCCTGGCAGACGGGAGCGATGGCCAAGGCTGGCTGTGCGCGGCGGTACCGCAGCTGGGAGCATGCGTCGGGGCACCAGAGATGCTCCTGCACAGAGCAGATCTGGCATGGTGGCAGCCGAGACAGGGCTGCACCCTGTGGTGTGTCCATGCCCATGCTCTGAGACCCAGAGGCAGAGGGATAAGGAATAAAATTCTGGCCCCATATATGTTCTGCACTCAGGTCTGCCCAATGAAATGGGTTTGAGAGACTTCACAAACCTCCAGGGACCCAGCCCAGCCCTCGGAAGCCTCACCAGGATGCCTGAACTTCTCTTTCCTCACCTCCTACCATCCAGCCCTGCACAGACTGGGGAACAGCCCCTCGGCGAGACAACAGCAGTGCTGCAGGGAAGTGCCCGTGTGGCTGCTCTTACGGGAGCAGCTGCTGCTGCGGTGGGTAAACCTTCACAGGCTCACTCCCTGAGCAGAACTGCGTGCTCATAAAGGTGGAATAAAAACAATCAAGGTCACCAGCCTCATCCACACACGAACGTTTCTATAGGTCTTCGCTTTACAGCTACGATATTAAGTAGTTTGGCTAACTTTTTAGAAATGTTACTATTTTCTCGACAAAATGTCAAGTAAGTTTTCAGGGGGGAATACTTCATAACTGAAGTATGTTTTCCTAAGGGCAATAAACCACTAAGAAATGTACTTTTTTCCCACCCAGCCTTTGAGCCAAAACTTTCACATGTTTTTCAAAGAAATAAAATTATAGGTGTTTTTCTGTAGTAGGGTGAAGTACCACCTGGGTGGCAGTGGTAGAAAGCTGGGCAAACTTTATAAATCTAGAAGGGGGAGATTGTTTTGGCATGCCTTAGGGTTACAGCCTGGGTTTCCTATGCATAATTTTAAAAGGAGTTGCTCAAAGCATCAGGAAACTCTTGCTGGTACACTATACCCAGTGTACGACTCTTGCCTCTTTAGACTCACGGAAGATTGCCGGGGCTGAAAAGAGGATTTTTTCAATGCAGTGCACAGTAGAGTCAAGAGGCAGGCTTTTAATTATTTCTGTATCTGACAAACCCACGGCCCTTTCACATGCTCATTTAAGCGACCAGAAAAATGTAAAGTGAATTGGAAATAATGAGTTGGTCAGCACGGTTTAATTTGGTTTCCGTGCTGAGGTTAAGGTGGGTTCCCAGAGACTGCTGGCCACGAGGAGGGCAGCCTTGGGCTGGTGTCTGGGACACCTCCAGTGCACTCTTGGCTCTGCAAAACCAATGGGAGGTTTGTTGGCTTTTTGGAATTACTGGTGAAAATCTGAGCAGCTGGAAATGCACTTTGGTTTTGGTCATTTTAATCTTTGGCGTCACAGTGCTCGGAATGCGTGTAAATACTTTTTCTTATTGAAATAAGAGAGAAAATGAATCAACTGAATATCCGTTCATCCACGAACACTTTACACTGGAATGGGAAAGTGAGGAAAAGTGAAGGACAAAGACACTTTTGCTAACGCACCTAAAAGCAGTGCAAGACCACCGTGAGTTAAGGAGCATATAGCTGGGACACCTAGCACCTTGACGGAACAATCCGGGTATTTTTTTAAATATTAAAAAATAGGCAACATAAAATCTCTCTCCTGGAAATCAGTCAGAAGAAAAACTAAAGAAAAGCTACAGAGGAAATCTCATTCTCTGGCCCTCTCTGCATGCTGGCTTCCTATGTGCTGGGCTGGGGAAACTCTGAATCCTGTGGAAGAAATCCATGGAGAGGAAGCAACAGCAATCACAAATTATAAAAGATGGGGCTGGTTTTAATCAGGGCTGACTCTTCACAAATAACAAACGGGAAGGAGAGGTTAAAGCGGGGCATAAGGCTAAGCCAATAAAGCCTTTTTTGAGACAAAATAAGAAGGGTGTATTTCAATATGCCACAGCGAAGGGAAAGTCAAACGAACTAACGTGTCTAGGGTGTAAAAACACTGTCTGACTCCAGGCATATGAGCCTGCGCTGATGCACAGCTCATGGCAAGAAGCAGGCTCCTAATTTAAGAGCTCTGAGTAACCTCGTCGGAAGGTTACACAGTCAGGCCAGATCTTAATTGAATTAGACATCCAAATTTAGACAGAGCAAATGTCCACGCTGCCTCTATCTCCTTCCCACCCCTTAATGTGCACTTTCAGCATTTGCATAAGAGCATTGTAGCATTTTTCCAGACTTTTTGGGGGAAATTACCATTTTTTTGGAAAGCCGTATTAGTGAGAAAGGTGTGATTTAAGTGTGATATAGATTTAGCGCACAGTTTTTAACAATCTTTCTGCAGACAGCATCTAAGGAGCCCTTAAATTGCCGTGCTTGTTTTGCTGAAACCCCGATGTATTCAGAGACTGAATAACCAGGCTGGAAACGAGGGAGTTCTGGGGACAGAGGGCAAAGTTTCAGGAGGAGATCTCAATCTGATGCGCATGTGGGGCATTGGCACTAGATTGCTTAGTGTTGCAGCACCAAGGCCAATAAATGATTCCAGAAAGCTGTGTAAATGCGTCGGGTACCAGCAGCTGTTAGAGCCAAGGAAAAAAGCAGCCCTCTGGATTTCTGTGACAGATATTGGCAACACCTAGGGTAGGATCTTCCAAGACCACAGCAGAATTTTCAGTGCTTACTGGATTTTTTCAGTATAAAGCTGAGGTTTGTGTGGGTTGCTCCTTAGTGTCTTTCAAGTAACTAGCCTGCTGCTATGCAAACATTTGGGGTATGCAGTGGCCTGTGTGGATGCTGTCTTGATTTATCGTAAACCCCGGGAAGAACTCCTATAGCACCTGAAAGCAATCTTTCAGCAACTCAAGGAAGCAGAGTTGGTTTTTAATTCCCCCGTGTTCAGTAAGAAAGCAGGAAACCATACATACACACATATATATTTATATATATTTATATATAGGGAGAGGAGATATAGAAGGGCAAGGGAGTTATGAAACCAGAGATAGGTAAAATGCAAAGCTATTAAAATGCACCTATTGCTGGCTACTAAATGGCAGGTGAGATCTTTTCTGGGTGTTGCAGTATATTATTGGAAATTTATTCCACATTTTGCAACACTGGCTGCTCCATTAACTGATCTCACTAGGAAAAAATCATCTCATAAAATAAATATGACCCCATGGCGTGTGCTAGCCTTTCAAGGACTGAAATCAGTTCCTAGAGATCAAATGGTTTTCATGAGTCTGGAATTTTAAGATCCATAGAGGGTGAATCTCAATGTCAATAATCTTAAATCAGGGTCAAAATTAGCATAAAATTTTAAAAGGAAGTCAAAAAATCTACATTGGCTTGATAAATTATCTGAAAGAAGTGAAACTCCCTGGATATTATGCTATTTTAATAAAAGAGATCACAGCATTTCCCTGGAAGGAATTATATGCCACAGTAAAGCATAGGTGGTTAAACAACAGGAAATTCATGAAGCCAAGCAGAAACCTAGTGATTGTGCAAGTTTATTAGTGAGTTAGATTTGCATTGGATCAAATACACCAACGACCAACTCTATTTTTCCCAGAGTGACTGAGAATAAAAGGATCAGTTTCAAGTAATGTAGTTGCCCTTTGCTGAAGTTGATTTGGAACAGATCTTCCTAAGTATAAATCTTTTATTAAAACAGAAATCATTAAAAAATGATGAAATGTGAGCTAGAGCTCTTGCAGCGAGGCAGCGCTGCCTGTGGTTTCCAGACACCAGAGATTGCCCTGGTCTCCTGCTCTCGGTGGCTCTCCAGGATGCCAGAGCCCAAAGGTTTGACTCGGTGTGCACCAAATGAGGGATGCAAACAATTATTCATGCAGAAAACTCACTGGTGTGAGATTGTTTCCTTTAGAGAAAATAAATTTTCAAAGCCTGAGCTTCATGATTCTTCACCCCTGAAGCAAGTAATTTTCAGCAGTACAGGGAGGGAAAACCAAGTTTGTCTGGAATACAATTTTCTTTCCTAGGACTGAAGGATTGACTTGGCCAGAAGAAAAAGACTAAATCCATCCTGAAGGTAGGAGTTGAGTGTGCAAGTGACACAAGCCAGTGCCTCACCTGCTCTCCGGCAGTGGTGCACATGCTGCAGAGAGAGAAATCACAGATGTGCTGTGAATCGCCGTGCTGAAGGTGGGTTCCCAGAGCCCTCGAGCCTGTGATTCAGTACAGCTTGAACCGAGACATGTCCTCCGTCTGAGAAACTGCGCTAAATTCATTCCTATGACTAATTTTTCTCTGCATCTAATGTCTTAAGTGTTTTCTTTCTTTTTTTTTTTTTTTTCATTTTCTTCCTTCCTTCCTTCCTTCCTTCCTTCCTTCCTTCCTTCCTTCCTTCCTTCCTTCCTTCCTTCCTTCCTTCCTTCCTCTCTCTCTCTCTCTCTCTCTCTCTCTCTCTCTCTCTCTCTCTCCTTTTCTTTCCCCACAGATTACAGTTCAGCACAGCACTAAGGGAAACATTCATCCAGCAACACCAGTAATTGTGACAGTGGCTCATGCAGCTCCAACCCTTTCAGCCCCTACCTGTGCTCCCACAGAGGGAAGCAATACTTCCTTGACGTAGTGGCTCTCCACAGTGCTACAGGTGCTTGGCTTCACCCTGGATGGGAAATCTGCAGCATCTTTGCTGAGATCCAAGAATCAAATTAGGTCTCTGCTTTTTTGTGAGCTCAGGTTTCCATCTCCATCTCACATTGGAGCCCAGGTGCCCTATGTGGAGAGCCAGCTTGGGATTTGCAAGGAGGGAGGGCAAGGAAACCTAGTGCTGGGGAGCAGACCCCCGCTTTGCATTGCCCCTGTGCTCACCCAGCACCACATCCTTTGGGTGTCTGCACTTGAAGAATTGATCCAAAAGGCGTGGAGACCCAGCCAATCTCTACTCCCTTGCACTGCTTCTCCCCTCTGTGAAGGGGAGAAACATGACATGTGGCCCTGTCATTTGGTTTTCCATCCAGAAAGCTTTACCCCAACTTCTGTTTTCTTAGGCAGGCTTGCATTTAATTAGAAGGAGACTATCAGCAGTAAAAGTAACCCTCTTAGATATGCTGAATCTGTTCCCAGCTTTGGCCTGTCCGTGACTTCCCTATGCACGATTTCCTCCAGGATTCCGCCCTAAACCGAGACCCACTGTGATGCAACACCACTTCCAGCGCAGGAGATAGGGTAATGCTGGCTTGACAAGTGAAATTAGTTATTGCATTCCATTAATTTTGAGTCATGCGCCCAGCCCATGGAAGCTAGGAGAACATTGTGAAAAACAAACTCACTACATTGTACTGTAATATTGTTCTTGGCCCGAGTCGGAGGCAGCCTGCTGGGGTCCTTCTCAGCAGCCGAGCTCCACAGCGGCTCCTCCGCTAGCATCAGTCGAGCAGCTGCTGCCTTTGGAGAGAGAAAGAGCAGTTTGGTCTTCGTCTGGGATCCTAACAAGGACAGCAAGGGCCTCCATGGGATCTTTACATGCAAGTTTAACTTGGGAGGGCGGTGATGTTGGCTCCTCAGGCTTTTGAGTGTTTAGCTCCAATTATATATTTACTTGCAATTGCTAAGTGAGTGTTTGGAGCATTTCCTGTGCAAAACTCAGCTCCCGGAGTGTGCCATGGGAACGGCTGCGGCAGTGCAGCGGTTTTGGTAGTGCTGAGAGCAAACGATCTCCATAAAGACCCTGCGACAACCACATGAAATCTTTCACTCCACAGCATTCATCTCAAAGCCCGCAGTAGCATCTTCCCAGTTGTCAGGCTGCGTGTGACTCAGAGCAAAACTCTGCCCATCCCAGACTTTGTACAAAAACTTTGAGCGTGAGTCAGCCCCGTTCCCCCCGGGGAGCACAATTACTGTCAGCAGGCGTCTGCTGCGCCAGGCCCCGCTCAGCGACCACGTCCAGGGGACTCTCCCATGGGAACCCGTGGTGGAGACACCTGGGCATGGCGCTGGCCTGGCACCGCGTAGGTAAGCCCGTGACTCACTGCGGTGGCTGTCTTGTAATGCTGACTTTATCAGACCACGGGGCACTGATGTGAATCTGCCAGACTTGAGGGGAATGGGATAAAGCAGAGCTTCCCAGGCTTGTCCATAGGGCGATCTCATGTTGTGACGGAAAGATATTTTGCTCCTCCTTCAGTAAGGACGGTGGCTAAGGCCTGAGGAGACAAAACTAATGGATAAGATTTTACAGTATTACAGCAGGGAGCAGACCCTGCATCCTCAGCTCGCAGGCCAGGACAGCAGTCCCCATCCCAGTCCCCGTTGTTTCTCTTCAGTCTTCTCCTGGCAGAGTGAAACAGGCTGGGCCTCCACGAGAACTGACTTCAGCTACTTTGGTGAACAGACCTTTCGTCCCAGCTGTAGTGAGCGCAGCGGTGCCCTGAGTCCTTCCCAAATGTGCGGTTTGGTCTCAGGCACGCAGGCCTCACCCCTCCTGGAGAGCCAGGAGGCACAGCTGGCGGCTTCCCCAGGGCCACCCAGGAGCCTCCGCATCGCCTCTTCACTACCAATGTCAACAGAGCGCTTCCCAACCCCACCTCTTTTCCTTATCACCCGTTTTCCATCTCCCTCTGACAGATAATGAAGCATATGAGTGCTGTCTCGTCTCAGGTATCAGTCTGGGGCATCAGAAATCTTCCCTGCAGTGAATGGAGGAGCTTTGGTGCGGTTTGGGGGGCAGCTGCTTGCACGCCACGGGCTGCTGGCAGGCACGGCTTCTGGCTGTTCCCCCGATGAGCTGTCCGCTGTCAGGCTGCTTGTTTTGTGTGGGAAGAGGAACAAGGAGACCGGCAACGGAGATAAAGTTAACTGTGCTGGCAACGTGGAAAGCCTTTCACTGAGCACAAGGACAAAGCGAGGAGGATGTATCAGCAGGAGCACAGTGGTCGTGGGAGACAGGGGAGAGATAAAGAGCCTCCCACTGCCCCTGGGCATCCCACTTGCACGTGCCCCTGCTCTGACCTTGTGGAAGAAGCAGGGGGATGAGGAGAGCTCCGTCCCCACAAGAGTCCTGTCAATGTTGGTTTCCAGTGGAGAGCCTTTCAGTTTGCGTTACTGTTTTCAGGGGAGAAGATCTATTCTCAGCATAGTCCCAGATTTCTGAGAACTGAAACATTGTTAACCTCATTTCTTCATCATTTTTGAACATAAAAATTCACCTATGGAAACCACTGGTCATTTCTGAGTGCCACTTGTCCTTGGAGGAAGAAGAAACAGAAAGCAAAGTTCCAGAAGGACAGCTCCCTTCCTGGGGAGCACAGGAGCTTCTTTTTGCTCTCAGTGTCCTGAAATGGTTCTGAGCCTCTGGCTGGCAGAAGACACCACGCTTACATGATGGTCTGCACCCTGGTCCTCGGGAGATGCTGCAGTACCACTTCAAGGGCACGTCAGTGCACACACCTGCTGGGTGCTCTTCGTGGGCCCACAGGATCCATTTTTGAAGAAAACCCTTCCATTGCACCAGGGTGAGTGGTGCTGAGCATCTCAAAATTTCACATCTGGGTGAATGAAGTTGCACTGTCTCCCATTCTGCAACCAAGAATGTGAACCCAAATCATACTGAAGACCAAAGCCTGGCTCTTCCCTTCCCTGTTCTAACCATGGAACTGGCACCAACAGCCTGGGAGCACAGCCCTGGTAGGAAATTCAAAGTTATAGTGAGCTCAGCGACAGGAGGGAGCAACCCAGTCTACCTGTTGTGAAAATCCAGGTAATAAATATTAATGCATCGAGGCTCTGAGAACAGCAAGGGAAATCAAATCAGAAGCCTTTTGCAGAATTGCAGAGATTACAGTGAAATTTCATTTAAAATAGTCAATAAAGGTTGTTCTGTTTTTACTATTTCATTTCAGTCACATCAAAACTTTTCAGCTTGGGAAGAAAAGAGCAGCTTTGTTTTAACAGTCTCAGTTGGATTTGTTCTGATTTATGTTACTTGCAAAAAAAAAAAAAAAAAAAAAAGTATATATTTTTTTTTTTAGTAAGAACTGCAGTTTCCAAAATTCTGAGAAAAAATGTCATTTTCTGACCCAGGACTTCACAAGCTCATGCTTTGTCCAGGGTGGAGCCGGGACCACATTTAGGCCAGCAATTACAGAGGCACGGCCACCCCGCCCGGGGCTGGAGCTGATGGATTTGGTAGCCGTTTCCCCGCATGCTGTGCAAATTGCTGCAGAGAACAAACCCTGAGAACAACCGTGATGGAGTGACTGCCTGTTCTCTGAGGGCTCCACATAAATCTCCACAGCCTCTCTAACCACTGACCCAGACCGTGCCAGGCTCTCATTAAGGCCTGGAAGCCTTCTTGGGGCGTACAGTGGGATGTCCCTTAATGCTTCCTGCAGCGAAACCCCAGCCTCTGTCTTGCCAACATCCTACACCCAACCGCACACTGAAGTCAGTAGGAATTTAGCATGCAGGGGTCTTGTAAGGTCAAGGTTAGTGTGGATTTTGATCCATCCTGCTTGCAGTTTTTGGAACAGAGCAGTCCCACAGCCACGTAAGAGAACTAAGCTCCCTGTCTAGGCTGCTGAACACACACATATGAGGCAGCACTTCACCTCAAGAGGCTCGCAGAGGAGCCCAGAGTGGTGTGCTGCTGACTCTCATGGGATATAATCCCATTACGCTGCTGTGCAGTTGTAACTGATGGCAAGAAAGCTTGGTGTGTTGGGAGGACAACAATTTTGCAACCACTTGTGAGAAACAAATTTTAGAATGACACAGATTTTACCAAAAGATTTGTTCTTGATACGTCTTGCAGAGAAAAACAACTGATTATAAAGGCTCTGAAATGGACGGTACATCTTAATTTTAAAAACAGAGATGATCACAAACTACATTTTATAACTTATCAGCTCAACAGCATCACTGGTGCAAAATGCCATGTTATATTCATTAGCTGGTAGTTTCCT
Source organism: Aythya fuligula (assembly GCF_009819795.1). Taxonomy (NCBI): domain Eukaryota; kingdom Metazoa; phylum Chordata; class Aves; order Anseriformes; family Anatidae; genus Aythya; species Aythya fuligula. Next base: position 10,924,615 of record NC_045574.1, on the reverse strand, counting down.
AGGATCACTCATCCAGGGCCTGGGCATTTGGTGAAAATCTTTGGCTGTAACAGACTGTCTCTTAGGCTTCTTCCTCATGTACATCAGGCTTGAAAACACAGCTAATAAAGGCCAGATGGCTGCAGGCTCCTTCTCACACCCATAATATTGATGGGAACATTCTGGAGGGAGTGGATTCTGCATGAGTCTCTGCCTTGTGCATGACATGATGATAACCACATTTCATCCTTTGCGCTGTTTGGTACTAACTCAATTAAAATGTTTCCTGGATTTCTAGCAAATGAATGAAGTGCAGCTCAAAAGAAAATACATCCAGCCCTTATTATAAAAGGTTGTACTCATCACAAGGCATTTGAGTGTCTTATTTCTGATAGTGGGGAAATCCTTTTATTACTGAATTTGTTTGGGAAGATTTTGAACAATTCATTATAAAATCACATTCATGTCTACCAGAACATACAGAAACTACAGGTTCAGGATTTAGCATTAAATGGCACGACTACTAGGCAGAATGCTTTGATCTGGAATAAAGCATGAAGTGTGATGAAGTGTGCTCTCCAAAGCCACATAGGCCTTGCAGTTAGATTCTGTCTGACTAGGCTAATTAAGAAGACTAATTAATGCCAAAAAATAATTCTCTGGAATGCTGCAGATATCACAGATACTGAACTATTGCACAGGATATTGCACAGGATTAGATGCTGTCTCTGTTGGTAAATTCCTCATGATTAGTAATCTCATCTTTTATATTTAGGTTTTAATAAGGAACTGTCTTCATTTTGAAGCCAGTTCCTTTTAAAGCTGCAAGAAAAAAGTAATTAAATCTGACAGAACTCACTTTCATGCCATATACTGCAGGCTATCTCATGACATGGAGACCTAGTCATATTTTTGTTATAAGGAGGTGATTTATTTTTGCAAGTATTTCCACTGGAGTCAGAGTTTTCCCAAATTCTGCATTTCTTTGGTTAAATGAGACCACTGCCTCTCTCTACTCTAGCTTTGTGCTCTGCAGCACTGCTGGCTGCACACCCTGTGTATGTTGACATGTAATGGTTTGAACATTTGACATTTATATGTAGCTGGCATTTGTTTTGTTGCCTTGCAACCATCTGGTTCCAGAAGAAACTCATAAACTGATCTTGAATCATGCAACCACCAGACAGCAAACAGATAGAGCTGTAGGACTCTGACAGCACATTTATCACACTTCTGTCATAGCTGACACAAACACTGCACTGCACTGTCTTCTCCTATCTCTATCACGCAGACCTGTGAGGGCTGCATTTTAAAAAGAGGATTTGATTCTTCACAGCACAGGGAGCTTGCGGCTTGCACTGACTTTGGCACATCCCTTTAAGGCTTGCTGTTAGCCCAAGAAAGCTCTGCAAGAAGCAGTAAGTGCAGTGTAAGATAGTTAAAAGTTACATTTCTAGCTCGTGTTGATTCTGTTGGTGTTGGCACACCTAAGCAAAGTGGACTGGCAGTGACACGCTGTTACCCCCTGGCTCCATCCACAGAAGCAGAGGGGAAGCAAAGCAGCCTGCTCAGAGGTTTCTACAGGACAGATAACACTTGGGCCAGAATATTCTTGCCACAAAAGCTGTACTGTTTATTGGTAGGTGGTTTGCTCAGTGGATTAACTGATACACGAATGGAAAGTTTCTAGGAACAAAGCATGTTCTTGCAAATAGAGCAAGGCTAGTGCAATTGCGCTTTTTTTTTTTTTTTTTTTTTTTTTTTTTTCCCTGTGGTTTATGTAATAAGACAGTGGCTCCCCTGCCATTCCACTTGCTTGTCTTCCCCTTTTTATTTCCAGTTCCTAACTCCCTGGTCTTGTGTCGATGAAGCAAAGAGATCACCTTTCTCAATAAAAAGAACTGAAAAATGCAGGAAGACCAGTTTATTAAATCCTAAGAACTTTTACTCACACGTTATGTAATACCATTTTTAACAACCATCTTGCCCTGTAATTAGATCCCCATAATTCATCATATAACTGGTACCTCCTCTTTCCAAATTAAACATTGCTTTTCCTATAATTGGATAATATTAGAGTACTAGAGCAGTTTGGGTTAAGATTTCATCATTGGAATCCACTTTTATTTTCAGCTTCCATAAATGTGTACACAAACACATTACACACTAATGCAAAAGAATGACTTTTACATTATAAAATTCAGCAAATAATAGTAGCTGTCACTGGAGGGCACCTACCTGAAATTCTGACCTGGCTAAACATGCCAAAGAGGAAAAGTAAGTGCTTGAGATAATTGGAAACGATTCTTTTGCAATTACTAACTCTTTTTGCCGTCCCTTCCATTTTCTTACTCTTCAGTATGTCAGAAGACAGAGAGCATTTTGTTGCTTCAGCCTTCAAATACTACCACTATTAAGGACAGTTCAAAGTTCCTGTTAAATATTCTCATCATCAGCATTCTCATGCTGATGACTTTATCCCCCAAGACAGCACAAGTTACAATGTCAATTAACAAAGTGCCTGCAAAAAGTTTTATTGGGTCATACTGATTTTTTGAAGCTCTATGGTGTGTGTATGTGTGCGTGCGTGCATGCATGCTCGGGCTGGGTAACCAGGTACGGAGCTGCCCAAGTTCAGACAGTTCAGCACTGACATCAGCAGTTACTTTGCTCGGTATTCTTATGATAAAGAATTATAGGAGAACAGGGTCTCTGCTATGCTAAGGATTTCACGGACTTAGAACTAGAAGCCATTCCTGCGCCAAGGATCCTTATATGTACATAGACAAGACAGTAAAGGAGAGGATGGATGCACAGGCAGTTATGGATGCAAAGCAGGAACAGAGCTTTGTTATCAAGATAGGCCTGAACCTGACAGAGGCAGCAATTTTCAGTGCCCTTTAAAGGTATTCGGTCTTTGGGGAGTGCTTAAAATCTTCTTTAAAATTGCATCTCTGTAAGGGGTAGATAAAAAGAGAAGCATTGCAAAGAGCCAAGGAGTTATATCCAAGCCATTTGCACTGTTTACAGCAGCTGAAAGGCTGTTTCAGCTAAAGGACATTCACAAGTAGAGTTCTTTGAATTTTAAGTTTAGTTTAAAATATTGATTATTTAAATTCTTCTGGTGTGGAAACATCAACAACAACAACAGGAAATCCTTCTCAATCCTTTTCTATTCTGTACACATAAATTGGAACAGAATGCTTATTAAGAAGCCAGTGGATGATTTCAATAACCAGGGTCATTTGGTAGACTAAGCTATCTTTAGGGGAAAACATGTTTACTGCATGAAGATTAAAAGTCCCACGTTAGTGTCTGGGATATTCTCCAGCCCACCACTGAGACGTGCAGTGGGCATTACTCGTTTTTCCATACCACATGAAATGCTATATTCTGGCTATATATTCAGGGAAGTAGAGAAGTTCTGCCTCAGCTGAGACTATGCTTCACTTGGCTTTATGAAAGAAAAGTACTAAGAAACAGAGATGGCCAGTAACTTAGGGCACATTACTGAGTGTCTACTGAGTATCTGCTTCTGTGTGATGGTGGCTGCTTGGTGCCTATATTGCAGCTACACTGAAACAGCAGGAGATTCAAGCCTGGCTTTTCCCAACATCACAGCAAAGCCTGGCTTCCTCTTGCCTTACAGCCAGGTGCTGGAGCACCTACACTTCCCTCTTTTCTACTTATATTTTTCTCTTCCTTAGGTGATATTGAACAATGTATTTAAACACTCTGTTATTTATTAGTTCCACGTAAAAGTGCATACAGCAGAATTTCCCTCACTGGTGGCTTATCGGCCTTGGTTCTTATCCTGCTCATGCTACATCGAGAATATCTTCAACACCAGTTTATGGTGTTTTTATTTCCTGGACTCTCAATTTACTGCAAACCACAGGTGAAAAAACTCTTCACAAAGAAACGCAATGAAATTACTCTCCACAGGGAAATTCTTCCTCTTTAAGAAAACAAACTCCAAGGAAGAAGCTGCGAGAGGCAGAGCTCTGGAAACCATTCACATGGCTGGGCTCTGCAGGCCGCAGCTGTTCTAAGGCCTGCACATTGAAAACATATTTGAGCAGTGTGACAGATAAGAGCAAAGAGGACACAGGAGAACTGTCCTAGCCTATTTTCTTCCAGTTGCTGGCACTCTGTCACTTCCTAGGAGGGCCCCCACTCCTGCCTCAATGGGCACGTTCTGGAGGCTTTGTTCTGAGGCCTGCTCTTGTCATGGCCAATATGTCTCAAAGCCTGGGCTAAGTCCTGGAAGCACGCAGGCTTTACAATTTAAAGCGTTACAGACAGGGGCTCAGGAGGGATCTGTCTCCTGAGGGACAAACAGCAATAGCAGCGCTCCGACCAGGCCGCAGGCTGCAACAACAAAGTCTCACAATGGCTTACCATGCCTTGGTGTCCCGGGTGAGGAAGAAGAAGGTGGTGACTGCAAGCGCCCTGAGCACTGCCATGGCACAGGGCTCTGGCAGGGATGCTACTGCCTGGTAACTTTGGTCTTTGATGGATTTCAGCGATCTGCCGGCAAATCCTTGATGTGTTTTCCAGCTGAGGTTGGCACGAGGCCTCTCGGCGGGCAGCACAGCACGGCCTACATCTAGAAGCACAAACGGCGTGAGAGGATTTCTTGCTGTTTGTCGCGGCAACACGGCAGTCGCGCTGAGGCCCATTTCCAAACAAGATGGAGCTATTCAAAAAGCATTTCCAAGCAATTTAAATCTGGGCTTGAAAACCTCTCCACCTTGACCTTCTTCCTGCAGACACCTCTCTGTGGGTATGTGAGCAGCAAACCACAACCGGAGGGGAATACTGGTCATGAGGAGGGAACATAGAAGTGGCTGTGTAACATGGGCATCAGAAGCATTTGTCTTATCGCTGTTTTACTCCCCAACAGATTTCTTCTATACTTTTCCCCTCATGTATTTTTACCTATTTTCCTATATTTTTTTATAGTTTTATACCAAAGGTAAAAAGATCAATGTCTGTTCAGTCTCCAGTAACCCAATAACTTATCAATCAATGGAAACAGAGGAGAAGAAAGTTCCAGATTTTTTCAAGATCTTTGCAGCAATTTTTAGAAGTGCATTTTTTAATCCTTTTCATTCAAACCAGCCAACACAAAAGTCATTCTTAGGTAATATTTAAGGAGATATTTCACTCAAGTTCTGAACACTCTTGGAATGTTTTCAAAGGAGAAAATGAAGGAAAGTCCACCATTAACAGGCAGTTAGAGAAATTTTCAGATTACTTTCAGTTTCTTACTTATCTTGGCACTCCATTAAAATAATTACGTTTGCTACAGTAACAGAGAGATTGATTAGACAGAAAACCTTATTGTTAGCATGTTTAACATTATATTTACCCCACTTAGCAGCTTTTGATTCAGTGAGACAGTGTGTTGAGTGCATAACCTTAACAATAAAAAAATAGAAAGTAATTTCTGTAAGGAGGCTTCAATTTTAGTAGTAGTAGTATAATAATTATAAAGGGGAACTCTGGTTGAATCTAATTTTTCTTGGGATTAGAAGGCTTTTAATTATTACTTGGAATCAAGCTTGCTAGCCTAGCATGAAGGAACACATTAAAGCAGAGATTTTAAAAGAGCCTAAGGAGTACATATATCATTAAATTTCAGTGACACGAGCAGCTTAGCTCCTTGCCTCCTTTGAACATCTGAAGCTTTCTTATTCATTAAAAAGAAAAAAAAATAAAAAAATCTGGGAAATTTAGAAAAAAATATTAATTTTGTCACCTTTTTTTTTTTTTTTTTTTTTTTTTAAATGGGTATATTGATCCAATGCAAACCTATCCTCCTCTCTCACAAGCCCTTCCTGCAGATTTAACTTGCCTATGAGCAATTTTCTTTAGTCCTAGGAAACGTTTATTGAAATCCAATGTTTCCTCAAAGTAAGAACCTTTCAGAACCGTAGTGGGTGGGTTCTCTGATCATTTCCAGAGACAGAGAGAAATGCGCATCAGCATCAGTCAAGGACTGCATGATGGGATGAACTCTAAAAATGAGAACCTGAACTCTAAAAATGTAACCGATAGCTGTCATTTCTCTCTTATCTGGTAAATGGACACACTACGTTGGTCACCCTTGTACTCAGGCAGACTCTCCCAAATGCAAACCAATGCAGTCCCTCGGGCAATGCTACTACTGCTCTGAAACCTGTCCCTATGACTGAGCTCTGCTAACCCCTTTGGAATGTAATTAGACAAAGCTGCTGCACTAAAAGTGGCATTTATCTTTAATTCTTTCTCCCCCAAAGTTTCCACTGGATTCCCATTACAGACAGAATATTGGCAACTGTTCAGACTAAACACCAGAGTGAATTTGCTTGGCTCCAAATAAGACATTTCTGTGTCGAAAGCTAAACTATGTTGCTGTTTTTCCACCTGTTAATGTGTAGATTATATAATAAAGACATTTTTCTTTTTCTTTTTCTTTCTTTCTTTCTTTCTTTCTTTCTTTCTTTCTTTCTTTCTTTCTTTCTTTCTTTCTTTCTTTCTTTCTTTCTTTCTTCTTGTTCTTATGATTGTATTTGATGTGGAAGACATTGTGATTTTTTTTGCTTCATAGAATAATGCCAATTCTTTTATCAAGAAGATCAAAAAATAATATTTGAAACCATGGGCATTTTTTCTTGCTGCTTACAGAGCTGTTTTTAGTGGTAAATCTTACAGAAATTTTACTCCAAAGCCATTTTTAAGGTTTACAGCTTTGGCAATACAAGAGTTCAGTCCTAAAATCTGGATAGTTGTGGGTAGTGCTGCTGGAAGTCCAGATGTGTGCATCCCAATTTGTGTGTTTTGGGTTGCCTTAATTTCAGGCTAGCCAGCTTGCAACATCTTTTGAAATTCCCAGCTTCCTGGGATGGTATAGTCAGAATATTTGAAGACCAGTCCCAACATATAATGAAAGGGCAAGTACAAGTGGTGAGATGCCCAAATCGTTGGTCTTGCCATGCAAGTTGATAACAGGCTGTGCTATAACCACTGTGTGATTATTTTCTTCAATGGGCTCAAGCTGTATACACTGTAGCAGCATGGATATTACATACTGCATCCACTAGTGCAGCTGGGATTTATATTTTCAGACTGCTCTTGAACACAGAATGGCAATTTCTTGTTACCTTTTAATCTCTCCTTAAACAAAGTCATAGTTCTTAAACAGTCACCTCTGAGACAGGGAGAGAAATATTTTCCTAACAATTACTGAAGTCTGCTTAGCTGGCCATTTGAAAGTGACAGACATTTAAAAATATACAATAATAGTAATCTTTAAAAATACTTTATTTTAAAAATATTATTTGGGGAAAAAAAAAAAGTCCTTGCTCTCTTTATTCAGCAGGAAATGCCACACAATTATCTTTATTTTCTTACTGTTTGTGGGTTGGATTGAAAATCATTGTTTTAGATGAATTTACCTAGCAGCAATTAACATTTAATTTCCTTTAAAAATATAGAAACAAGACTAAAATACCCATTGGGGGATCATTTCTCCTTGATTAAAGTTTAGAAGTGGACAGAAAGGTTGATGTTCAATGCATTAATCAAGAAATAAGAGAATGAAAACTTACACTTGCTATTCCAGAAGCGGCTCAGAAACCATTTTAGCTTACTTTTATTATCAGAGAAATAAGTGTCTTACATACATACAGGGGTGACCACAGCTCAGTGAAGCTGTGGTCTTCCATGAAGGACTGAAGCAGACTTCCCACCAAATTCAGTAGACCTTGGCTTGGGCATGACTGTAAGGTGGACAAATATTTCTACACTCTGTATTTTGTGTTTCCTTTTATGTAAAAGGAAAGATGGGATTCAAATATTATAACTTGCAAAATTCTAATAGTATTTATTCAAATTCTAATAGTATTTACAATCTGCATTAATGTATTGTCTACTACTACAAATATCTGATGCTAGCCTGCTTGTGACCCTGAGAGTCCATGTACTGGAGTTGCCTAGAAAGGTAAATATTTTTGTATTAGAAACCTTTTATCTCAAAGGCTCAACAGGGAGATTTATCAAGGCCATCATATTCTGTTGTGCTGTACTTAGAGGCCTTACAAAGAGGAATAATAAGAAACAATTGTGCAAAAATTCCAGAAGGAAATACGTAACTACTGAGAGAAATGATGCATCGAGTAAGGTGGCACTGCCAGCATAAAGAACGATATTTTTAAAGGGAGTGTACTCCTACATTCCCGGCAACATTTATTTATTTAATGAGAAGCGTGAACTTTACACCTTCAGAAAGACCTAGCTAAAAGGATTAAGAAACATTTACATTCTCCAAGCTTAAAAAGATCTTAGAGGGTGGCTGTTTCCTTACAGTTGCATTATGCATGGCAGTAAATGCTAATTTCCACATACACTGACTTGTGCACAAACACTTACTGGGACATCCAGATATGAGCACGACTGAAAGCCCATTGCTGTTTCTGCTTGAGAGACTTACAGCAGTGGTTTTCTTTCCAAGAACATGACCCAGAATCCACAGTTCTATTTTTCTGTCTTCACAATTTTGTCTACTTTCCTCATTAGCAACTGGACACCTAATGTACTATTGCAGGCTAAAGGCTGATGCAACTCCTTTTTTAGGGTGATGATTTCAACGACAGTGCCTGTGTATGAACAGCCTTTTTAAGCAAGAGAAGAGCAAACAGCTAGAAAAACAAAAATGTAAAGTGCTTATGCAAAAATCTGTCATGGACATCTGGACCACCCTTGTCCAGCTCAGGAAATGTAACACCAGTCATGCCTGTAAGTGAAAAGAATCAATTGCACTTTGTGTGTTCAGAGGATCAAAGGTCCCCCTGTCAGCTCTGCATTTCAGGCTGGGCAGCTCCTCACAGAGCTGGGGTCCTGGTGCAGGTCCCTGCCTCCCCTGTGCTGCATCCCAGCTGCAGGCTCCTGCTGCCTGCATTGTGAGGTGTTTCCAGCGTTCCTCTATCTGAGACTTCTTACCATCCATGCAATCAGGCAGCTACTGACTGTGATGCTGCAGCGGCGATGCAGTGAAAGGGAAAGGCAGGCACTGAGAGTCACAGAAGTCACTTCTTTCAGTGAAAGCTTGATTTCTGAGCCTAACAATATCATTCTTTACAGCACACATAAAACTCTCTGGGATACTGAGATAAAGATCTTTATTCTGTAAATGCACAGCACCTTAGCCCTAGGGTTCTGGGACATATAGGCTTTGTAGTGATGCAATACAGAGCTCAGATTTATAATAATCTTATTTTGGAATACCTAAACTGCCACTGATGCAATTGACTGTACTGGCTGAAAAGCATTGGTATGACTAAACAGAGAAACATAGCTTGATTTAGATTGAGATATTTTTGTAAAAACAAAGCTTTACTAAATACAACATGAGGGGAAATTTGCTGTATTTATAGTTCAAATACCAAAGAAATTTCTCTCCCCAACAGTACTGGGTCTAGACATCTGTTTTTCATGCTTAAAATACAAGTGCTGTAACAGCAAACCAGTTCACAACTGCATGAATTGAAACTGTCTAGAAACAAGAATAAAAATGACTTATCCTCCAAGGCAAGCAAAAAGCAGGAGGTAAAAGCCTCTTGCAATTAGTGGTGGAAAATAAAATTAGTTTTTCGAAATTATTACAGCCATAAGTAAGATGGACTCCCTCCCAGTGAAGCCACAGGCAAAACACAGTCTGGACTGCTCTTCACACACTGGTCCCTAAATAGCTGGGAATGATTGGGACATTTTTGTTTGTAAGGCTCTCAGCTATCTCATAAAACCACATTAGAAAATGCCAGGATAGGTTTTGTGTTCTATCCCCCCTTCCCCCAGTAGAAGAAAGCTGTGCATCCGTCAAAAAGCAGTCTAAATCCAAGTCCCTCTTCACCTGTCTGAGGTTACATCTATCTTCTCTCAGGTCTATTCTTTGTATAATGAACTACACTGTCTACTGACTTAATCCTCCTGAGAGTCATTGATTTACAGCTTCAAATGTAACATGGATAGCATGAAAAGAACCATCTATAAAGAAATACATATGGCCAAATTCACTGGCTACCCTGGACAATGTTCCTTTAAGTTTAAAGCCTCTATTGTGCTAAATACCCAGCTGTTAACAATCTCTTCTAGAGGCTATTGAATGCAGGAAGGACATGTTTTTAGCAATTAGAAAAATAGTAGGACACTTACACATGGCAATATTTAGCAGAGTTTGTTTGGTTAATAGGTCAGCAGTTTGGGACAGTTGGTGGTTGTTATGGGGCAGCAAGGAGGGTTTGTGCAATGAGGCATACTGGAAAGCATGCTGCACTGCCAGATACCACAGGGCACTCACAGATGAAAGTGTGCTCTATAAGCCAAGGCACTCAAAAGACATCCCTTATTCCACCATTTGCTTCTACCTTTAAAAATGCTTTGAAAACTCTGCCACAGGTTTGAACACTGGCAGGAAAAGTGCACACATAAAGCAGAAAAGATGCAAATGGTGGAATAATGTTTCAGGCACATGAGTACTACATATATGGGGCTTGAACTGAAGTTTGTGTCCTTAAGTATTTTTGGGGTAGAGCAAGAATTAAAGAAATGATTAAGCGCTTTCCTGAGCAGGGCACCAGCCCTGACTGCTGTTCGCAGATTCCTACATAGATTATTCCAATTCTTTGCAGGAACAGAACATGCAAGGGACAGGGCTCATGCAGTGAGCAGGTGCACGCTAACATTGCTTCTAGAGGAGACGTGTCTGCTGCAACGATTTATGATGCGTTCCTCACAGTAGCATGAATTTGGCTGGTGGCCTTTGTAATTTATCTATGCTGATATCATTCTCTGCCTTGAGAACATTTATCTTCCTGAACATAAAGAGTAAATGATTGTTTTAACGAGGAGAAAACAAGCCTTATTGTAACAGCCCTGGATGAGGGACTACAGAAAGGCTTGGATTTTTAACACACTTCAATCTGTTTTCACAGCTGTTTATGGTTACTATAGTCACTGAACAAATACATGGTTATTTTACCTTTCTTTACTGATGGCCCAAGTTCCCTTGCATTTCCTCTGTCCTTGCAGAATGGCAGGAGCTGTGCTTGGAGCCACAGACTTTTGCAGCCAGCCAGTTCTGTGCAGTTTTCTGCATGCAGTGGTGCAATTGGCACTTCTTACATTGAAATCTTACACTGAAAATTGGATTACATGGAATACAGAAGGGCCATGTCCAATCTAAACAATCTGTCCACTGATCTCAGTGGTGGTTTTCAACCTTTTAGGATTCATGGACCCTAATGGAGTCTACTGACAATAGACATGCCTCTCAGTTATTTTTTGCAGAACCCTTAGAAGTAGTTCAGACTCACCACCAGGTCCATTTAAAACAGTCTTAAAATCACACATCTGTGGTATTTAAGACACTACAACCTAAATTCCACAGTCCTAATGGGTGAACACTAATAGGCATCGAAGATGTTCTATCACTTGCCCAGCAGATTTGATACATGATTATGCTTGCTTGTACTTCCTAAGCCACACGCTGCCATAAAGGCACCAGCCTCAGTACAGCCTGCATCTGTATGCATATAGTAGCCACTCCTCTAGCAAGAGCTGGTGGTGATTTTTGCAATTCATAAGAATAAAAGTAATTTCTTTCCAGATTGTTATTCTTCTCCCTTCCCGGATATGTGCAGAAATGGAAGAGAACAGGACCTCCCACCGATCTGAAAAAGTTAAACCCAAGAGGATTAAAATTAAATTTTAATGAGGAATCAGGGCTTTGAAAGTGTCAAGTGTTAGAGCATGACTGTCCCAGCTCTCCTGCCACTAGAAGGGAGAATGGAAATTAATGCTGGGCTGCTGGGATTGTGAAGGAAGCAGCATAACCACAGAATCAGCACCAATTTTTTTGAATACAGGCCCAGGTTTTGCTTTGGAACAAGAACTTGGACTCACATGAATTGTGTGAGGGCTTGGCCTTGAAAAATCAATGGGTGCTCAGTATCTGGCAGGATCAAGTCCATGGTGAGCAAGAAACTTGGCCCAGATGTGAAGCAACACTTCTTCTGCTTTCCAACCCCATGGTGTAACCACCAGACCACAAACGTCTTTCCCACTTTTTGCTGTTAAGAAGGAAGCGTCAGTTTTCAAACTTGGAGAAATGTGGTGGACTGAGGGCAGGAAGGATCTGTCATTCATAAGAAAACGTGAGCTAGAGTTTCAAGATCTATTTTAATTTTAAATTTCCCTAATACTGATAGAGTCTGGGGGCAAAAGGTTCTGTTGCCTGTAACTCTCACTGCAGCACGCAGTAGTATCTCTCTTCTAGTCACTTTTAAAGTATCTGTAAAATCTGAAGATGCAATTTCTTCACACTTTGAATAACAGTGGCACCTTGCACAAGATAGAAAGCTGGCTCATTTCTGATTCTTTCTTCTTTCCCCAGCCCCAAAAGGGACCTGGAATTAATGTGCATTCCTGATCAGCACGATGATATAAATCACAGCAAGCTGCTTTCATGTTGAGATGCGAAGCCAGCTCTCCACAGTGCCCTGCAGTGCATATACTCTCAATGACTTGCAGTGAAATAAAACCAAACAAAGTTGCGTCTGGTATAATGTCCTACACAAACTGTTGCAATTATCTCCATGGATGTGGGAGATTTATCTGCTTCAAACCTTTGCTCTCAGACATTATGAAGTTAATTATAAAATGTGCCAAGGGGGAGGCAAGGAGAAACCTTGTTAACCTTTTCTTTCTGTGGTTTTCCCCCCTTCATTGCATTTACATTGGCCTTGAAGAACTGGGACATTTTGCAGATGGTTTAGGGTCTATAAATTCTTATTTAAATCTTCATGAGCCAAGTATAACAGGTAGCAGTCCAGACTTCTCTAGAAAAGACAAGCCCCAGCTAAGCATGTAAATAATACTCCAGTGCTTTTTAGCATATAAATGCATACACTGAGCCAGGTGCCCTAGAAGGTTTATTCACATTTTCCTATTGTTACTCATTGAAGTGCATTGGGTATTTACTGTATGACTCTGCAAGATTTTTTTTTTTTAATGCTACTTCTCAGCGAATAGATCAAGGTAACAGGCTAAAGCATGGTGACATGCCCTTCACAGCTCCGCTGTGAGAAGGCTCTCGTCTCCAGTGACTGATAAAGACAACCCAAACAGCCACAATCTCTGTGTGTATCCACCAGCAGCCTCAAATAGCAATATCCAAATGGCCTGTCACCAATCATAAAAAAGCAAGAGGAAAGCATCTGCTTGACATCAGGTTGGCAGGAGGAATCCGAGGTGATCAAGGTGGGCGATGTTTTGTCTTCCTTACTAATGTCAAAGAGCACGGCAATAATATAGCACATTGCACAGCAGGGGAAGTATTATGCTGTGCTGAACAGAGAGAAATAGGGTACTCGTTACTGCACATTATAGCTGAGAGATGTACTGAGACAGAGACCGATGACATCAGCTATGTTTTTGGGAAATCATATCATCCCTGGAACCTCAGTGTCCCTGTGGGGAAGATAACGCTAGCTCCCTTTGGCCATGTTTATGGGAGTTAAAGAACAAAGGCTCTGTATGTTGTTCTTCAAATCCTCTGCACATATTAACTGTTTTTAGGATCTGCATCTTTTATTTATTTATTTTTTTTTCCTGAGAAATTCAAGAATCCTTTACAGACTTGTTTATTTTTTCTGGCTTTTTTAATATCTTTTTTCTGTCCCCACCTGCCAACTCTGCATCATGGTACATCTGTTGGTGAGTCAAGGAGTGTTAAATGTCTATAGCTCCCTCCAGAGTTTCCCAGTGAGATTCAGTGAAGTTCTTGCCATGAGGGATGCCTAGTTTTTCTCCCACAAGCCCCCTAAAAGTTTATTATTCCATTCTATCTATTCCGCACTTGACAAAAGAAACCTCAGGCTGAAAGCCATTTGCAGACCCTGACAAAGATGCTGGCCATGCCTTTAAACTCTATGCAAATGCAGGACCACATTTTACAGGTGACTATCCATAACAGATGAAGTTATCCAGATGAAAACAGAGTCTGAATGTTAAGAAGTATATATCTTTTTAATACTGTACTTTCCCTAATATGTATGCCATAGTCTTGTGCCTAAATATATAGGCTATCCTAAAAAGCGGCCAGGGCATATTAATTCCCATAGCCCCATAAAATATACCCCTGAACTGAAATAGAGTGCAAGAGGTTCTACAGGGTAAACATTAGTTGTAAATGCACAAACTCAGCACTTTCAGGACACCCAGCATTTTCAGCTCTGCAAACATAATATTTCCTGGTGTTACTTCTTAGAGACTGAACTTCAGAAGTGAAGTTGCTATGGCTTATAGCCATGGGTTTTTGGGGACCCAAGTATCTACTCAGAGGATCTTTCTTCAGACAAACAGTATTTTCATGGCTGTTGGCTTATTAATCATTGGTTTCCTGGCCTTCTGCCTTCATGTGTGGTTGCCTATCCTTGCTAGTCTGGAACAGGGAAGAGAAAATATTTGGCCTTCGGGGGCTAGGCAACTCATTGCCCTGTATTGCTGACAAGAGTGCATGAATCTGAGTTCAAATATTCTGTGCCTATTTTGCACAGGAATGAATATTGCACAAGGTGCCAGGCAAGTGAAGCATAGCTAATGTAAAAACACCTTGGTCTGGTTCCCAGTTACCCTGCAGCTGTGTTAGTATTTACAGCACAGTGAGTAAAGTGCTCCTGAATCAGAATAGGAACCATTTATATTCACTTTGAATGCGTAAATCAGGCCACATAGTTCTGCTGGAATTACAGGATATTTGCAATCATTTGTTTCCCTCCACGTGCTTTGCCCAGCAGGTAGTCAGTAATTATTTGATAATAAAAATAATAAGCACTTTTACATCGCTAGTCCTCTGCAGGAGCTGAAGATTACCCAGCAATTTTTACACGAGCTGAGAATTTAAGCCTGATGTCCTGGCAGTCTTCCAGGTTGGAAGAGTAGATCTCCTATCTAAAGCCTCCCGGCATTTCGAACAGGCTGTGGCACTCTCATCCTCGCGAGGCGGCGCGCTGCAAACAGCTGCGTGGTGGTGTGCAGGCATCCCCGCAGCACAATGGGGGCTGCAGGAATCTTCCAAAGAATGAGTACCTCTAACCTGGTTACTTTGATAAAGCCCTCTGGGAGCTGTGGAGATGGAAGAAGCTATACAACTGAAATCTGTCACTGAGCCCTGGTAGATATTATAGGATAAAACTCAGGATAGTTTACGTAACCGTGTTAAAATTTTCAGACAGCTGTGTAAAAACTGCTCTGAGATTGCTTTGGTTTTACTCCCTCAAAAAATACAAACAAAAAGTCTCAAAATATTGCAGAAGAAATGAAGGACATTAGCATTAGAAGCTTCTATATGTGAAGGATCATAGGAGAAGTGCAGAGCCAAGAACAGAGTTTGGGCCTGGTAGAACCTGTGTCATCATCTGCCAGTGCTTCAGTGGCCTAGGTCCAAAAGGAGTATGTCCAGCTTTGTAAAGGTAACTTCTTGCAAAATGATTTATTTCTCTCTGACAGCATTATAAAGGACAGCTTTTTTTTTGCCTACGCATTTGATGATTTATGTATTTGTAAATATAATAAAACCACAGTGGTTTGGACATTTACCGAGAATGACTGGTTTGGAGAATTTAAGAAACAAAAAGAGATAAAAACATCAGCTTGAAAAAGGAGTGTCTGCATTACAAATGGACTTTGTTATTTTTATCTTGGCAAGTATCATTAAACTTTAATTCCTTAGGCACCCATGACAGATAAGTTTGTCCCACTTTGCTTTAAAGATGTTATGTGTTACTTTTGACAAAGTAATAAAATCACTGCACTGAGACCTCACTCCAGCCTTCTGATGCCTCTGCTCAGCGAATATGGGACTGCGCAATGAGGCCTCCACTTCTCGTTGCAGTCAGTGGAATTGCTGTTGTGAACTGGGAGACTGTTTTTTTTGTTGTTGTTGTTGTTGTTGTTTTTGTTTTTGTTTTTGTTTTTGTTCACCTTAAAGTTTCTGTTTATGGAGCGAAATAGCCACTTTCATTAGAAAAAGTGAGTTTGCAGATTCATGGGATTCTGCTGGGGGTGTGGGGGTGTACATTCATTTTGGTTTGTGCCTGAGCTCTCTCATTTGCAAAAACCGTGCCTAGTTTTTCAGCCCGGAAATATGTGCTAAACCTCAGCCTTTAGTGCAGACACTGGAATGAGTATTAAACTATCAGAGTCATTACAGCTTGGCCTCTTCCTCTCACAGCTTCCCAAGACAACCCAGTCCATACATTATCGGGAAGCACATTGTTTTGCTTGCTTGAAGGGTAGCAAATGACCAGCTTCACCTTCAGCCAACATCTCGTTTCCTGCTCATTGCTAATCACCAGTACAGACAAAGAAAAGCGCTATTTTGTCCTAAGCACATTTCAGTTCAGGTTTGCGCTCAACTTGGTGCCAAGAGGTGGTTATAGGCCCTCTATCCATCATGGCCATCCTGCAGGCCTAGTTTGGGGCAAGACAAGGTGGGGAACAGGCTCACACCAACACCCGCAGCGGGGTGAGCTGAGCTTGACACAGGCCCCTGTGAGCCGCCAGGCCAGGAACACCCTTCAGAGGCTCCCACTTTTCCTCAGTGTGGGATATTACAAGGATTTTTAATGGGTTTAGGCTCTTCAAGGGGCACACTAGTGTCTTGTGATGACCTCCGCAGCAGAGGCTGAAGGGTCTGAGGGATCCGTGGGCCGTAGCGGGACAACCATGCCCACAACATGTGTGGGAGCCGTGGGCCATGGTGGCCATAGCTGTGTGGGACGACCCCGGGGGCGCCCCGCTGAGGAGAGCGCTGGCCCCGGGCAGTCATGGCAGACTGCCCCTGGGACGGGGGGGAGCCCGTCCCAGGGGTGCCGGTGCCGGGGGTGCCGGTCCCAGGGGTGCCGGTCCCGGGGGTGCCGGTGCTTTGGGTGCCGGTGCCGGGGGTGCCGGGGGAGCCGCGGCGGGGCAGCCCCCTCGGCGTGTGCGATGCGCGGCCGCCTGTGGGGCGCAGGCGGCGGAGTCTCCACCTCTTCTGGCAACTTGAACCTGCGGCTGCCAAGCTCCATTAGAGCTATCAGCAGCCGGGGGGGGGGTGTGTGTGTGGGGGGGACGCACTTCACAGCGAAGGCGGAGGTTGAGTTGCTTTTTTTTTTTTTTTTTTTTTTTTTTTCCCTTTTTAAATATATATTTTTTCCCCTCTTCGCAAGCTTGTGGCTGAGCACGGGGACCGCTCCGGAGCCTCCGTCCCAGCTCCCGCCGGGTTGAAGCCGGGGTCCCCCCGCCGCGGGCACCGGGGGCCGCCCATGGCTGCGCCGCCACCGGGCGCCGCTCCCCGCTGAGCTCCCCGGGCACCGGCGGCCATCGCCCCTCTTCGGCCGGCGGCTCGGCGACACGAACCAGGGCGCCCACCATGCTCCGGTGCTGGTGGCTCGCAGGGCTGCTCCTAGGTAGGTGGCACCGGGGGGTGGCGGTGGGAGAGGGGTCGCCCCCTCGGGGTGCTCCACCGGGAGCAAAAGGGGGGTGGCGAGGAGGGTGCAGGGAGGGCGGGCAGGGGGTTGTTAGGAGGCTGCAGGGAGCGTGGGTGAAGAGTGCGAGGGGAGAGCGGAGCGCAGCAGTTCCTCAGCTGAGGAGGAGGGATGCGAGGCGGGTGCGAAGAAGCAGCACGGAAGGTGCCGGGAGTGAAAGGACTTAAAAGAAATCGTCCAGCGGGGCTCGGTGCTGCAGGACCGAGGGTCCCGGTGTGCCCCCCGCAGCCCCAGGCCGGGCAGGAGGCACCCGGAGCCTCAGCCCCGCTCCCCGGGACATCCCCGGCCGTGCTCCTGCTCCTCGCAGCGCCGCTTCCCGCAGGGAGAGCCCCGGGAAGGAGCCCGGAGTCCCGGGGATGCTGCCGGGCTGTGGGACCGGTGTGTGTGGCTGTGCCGGGGGGCACAACTCGCCCAGGGTCCCCTCTCTGCCCCTGGGTGCAGGGTGCCAGGCTGCGGGACCCTCTGCCCAAACCTGTCCCTTCCTCGCCTCCCCGCAGCCTGGGGGTGCCGGGGGGTGGCAGGGCTGGGGAGCAGCCCCCCGGCCATCGCCGCTCGCTCCCGGCCGGCCGGCGGAGCACGGGGAGCGCTGCAGCTCGGCGTGGCTCAAGGAAGGGCTCAGGGGATTCCCAGTGGCTTTGCAGAGCTGCTGGGAGACATCCCTGGGAGGGAGCCCAGCACCTGCCCCGGCCTGGGACTGCTTCAGAAGTCTCCTTCAGGGACACGGAGCCGCAGCTGTACCGACCTCCCCCACCCACCCCGGGCAGCGCAGGCTGCATCTTTGCGGCCGCCTTTTGTTAAGGCTTCTTGCAACCCCACAGCTCCTGGAGCAGTTTCAGAAGAAAAGGTTCTGGCTAAAGAGGCTATATGGGAGAACAAAGACAACTGTGCTGTGAAAAAGGCAAAGTGATTTCTGTTTATGACAAAGAGCAGAGCCTGGGGAATGCTTCCCCATCCTTGGACAGTGTTTTCCTAGGCAATGCACGGGAGACCCTTGAGTGAAACTCCACACCCCTGAACAGGTGAAGAGAAAGGTGGGGAGAGAGCTCCCATGCCCCCTGTGCAGCCTGGACCCTGGATATCCAGACAGCTGGGTTTCCTTTCCTTTCTTTCCCTTCTACCACTTGCTTTACTCCTCTGAGTCTTTGGGCAGCACACTATCACACTAACTTGGCCTCTTAAACTTGGGGCTCTGTTAAGTGAGCATTGCAGAAGCACTGTGTAGTGACAGCTACTGGAAATTATTTGCATAAGTATTTGCATTTGTATAAGGTTACTTTTCTGCTCTCCTTATCTGGGATCTTTGTCATACAGTGTCCCCCAAATACAAGGCTTCACAGGTTGAGAAATAAGTATTCTGCCTCTCTATAGATTTCATTAGTTTAAGTTGCTCTGCTCACAGATCTGTTATGCTGTATTATGAAAGATTACACATACAAGTCTAATTAGAATGCTTTCTTAAATTGTCATACAGTTTTAGTCCAATCTAATTAGAACCCAACGCTTTTCCATCTAATGTCAGTGATAAATTTTCCACTGATTTCAGTAAGAACAGAAGTTGGACCCTAAAACATATGTTTAAATAGCTAAGTCAGATCCAGAACTCATTAAAACCAAAGCAAGGTTTGCCAGTGACTTCAGTGTGAGCAAGACTGGTATTCTGAATTTTGCATAAAACTGAACATCAGTATGACACCAGCGCATAATTAGTTGAAAAAATGCTTCAGTTAGGTAACTGGATCAGATTTTGGAGTCTCCTCCAGCAAAGAATCACTCATTCTTGGAAATGTCCCGAGAGACTTGCTGAGTTTTTACCTAAGCTTTCATTAAAGTCTTTACATTCCAATAACACCACACTGATATTTTTCATGTGTAGCTTCTCCACCATGGTTTTAACATAAAAGATCTATTCTTGCTTCCAAAGTTTATTTTAAATTTGAAAATAACTGTGATGGGGTAAGATAAGATAAGATCAGCAGCTGTATTCATTTGCGTGATTAGGAAGAGAATCCTCTAAATGATAGCAGTGAATTAAATCTAGATGTATGTATTTGCACATACATATATATTTTATACCCACTAGGAAATTAATATCATTGTCTTTGGATCAAATGTTTGTTTGGGGCAATGTTTACTTTGCTAATTTATTTTTTCCAAGTTGGCTTTTTTTCTTCTTCATTTCTCTAGCTGGCCAAAAAATCAACAACTAATGTATTATGCTGGGTTGTGTGATTTGACTCTATTTGTTCTTCCATAATGATAGGTTAGCCATGTTTCAAAGTATATGGATATAGATAAAAACAGGGCTGAGATGTAAAAAAAGCACAAGTGAAAAAAATATCGTGTGGTTTCTATATTTTCCCCACAAGCACAAATTGTTGAGTAAGGAGATTTTCAAAAGCCAGAAATTGCTATGAAGAAAACCAAAGCTGGAATCCAATGCTAGGGGAGGCTGCATCTGGCAGAACAAAGTTTGGAAAGAGATTTTGCTTTCAATGGGATCCTGTGTTTCCCCACAACACAGCATATGTCATCTATAAAAACAACGCTTTCATGGATGAGATACCATCACTGCTATAATCAACCTCAAAATTAGGAAGCACCTACACAATACTGTTACACAGTACCTCTGGTTTTCTTACCTATTTGCTAAGGAAGATAAGGCTGTGAAAACAGAATTACGAACTCTGTGATTTTAAGAAAGAGCATCTCAGCTACAATAATACCAAGAAACTGACAGTGATAAAGTGGGAATTTTAAAATGTAACCCTTTTCCTGTAGGCTAAGGGTTCCGCCAGAACCTGAAAATATGATTCATACGACAGCTCCTTCTCTACCCAATTTAAATTGTGTAACATCTGAGGGGTTAGTAATCTGCAATCTGTTATTTTTTCTCTTTTTTTCTTTAGGGAGTTAAAAGGTCTCATGCTGTAAAGTGTGAAATTGGGAAAGTTGTGTTTCTGTGTATTAGGAAAAAAATCTGATGTCTATGTGAAAAGCCAAAGCTCCAGATTGTTAAGTGATAAAGGGGTTCAAATACATCTTTATTTTTTTATTTTTACCAGGGTGATGGTGTGATAATGTCTTTCATGCTGATGTTTTTTCATTTTCACTGAACAGCTTTTTAAATAATCATGGTTTGAGTTGAACTGAAAGTGAGAATGCTGCTATGAAGCTCAGCTCCTATGGCACTGTAAGAGAGACATTTGGATCAGTTCAGCAACATCTCTTGACTCAGAACTGGTGTGATGGTACATAAATCAACAAGAGAAATCTCACCACTGAGGGTTCAAAGAGATTTGCTTAAGTCTAGTCTTTAAAATGAAGCCTTAAGCATAAGTGCACCCATTTGATCAGTCACTTAAAAAATCCCTCCCCAGGGTTTCTACTGTGTTGATATGAAGCACTGACAAATCTGTGACGTCTTGGTCTTGTCCGTGTCAAAGACAGAGATCCTTGGAAATGAGCTTTTGCCCCTGTAGTCAGCACAACTTATACTCCAAGCTCACCACTGGGAGAACTGGATTCACCTTGTTCCCACTTACTAAATCCACAGGTGCTGGACACAGGTTATGGCTTTTAAGTGTCTCTTCTGTCCTGCTAATACAAAACCATGATGACACTTCATTTTTAAAGCTCTTTCTCGCAGATTTTTTTTTTCCTGGTTAGACTCCCTGGAAAAGGTGAGTGAAAATATAAGCGACAGCAAAGTTTTGCTGTGAAAAAATCCTAAGTTTTGTTAATTTTGAGTAGCGCGAGTCCCTTTATTAGATTATGCAGTGCGTAGGCTGAATGTCAGCTTTGATTTCAGCATCTGTCGGCAGTGTTTAAGAGAACTGGAACACATCAAAACTTGGCTAATGTTGACAGGCAAAACAGTAGACTGAAATTTCAGGCTATCTAGAAACCACACCCAGACCCCAAAACACATGTTAGAAGTAACTTTAATTCTCTGCTTCAGCTGAACAAGTAACCTTTTTCTGTGGTCACTTGTGATTCTAAGTTAAACATGCGTGCATATTTCTGGTGTGGGATGCGTATCAGTTTACCACCTTTGAGCATGAACCTCTTTCTCTGAGGATACCCTCCACTACAACTGCTTTTGAATGCCCTTCTCCTCCTTGGTTTTGTGGGAGCCAAGTAGCCTCAGACTATTAGATCCCATTAGATCCTATTTTTATTACTATAAACAGTATACTTGCAGCAGTGCCAAGAGTCCTATTGTGTTAGGTGCTAAATAAGGAGAGAACAAAAGGATCGTTCTTTTTTTAGAGGGTTTATATTCTAATTTCCTGGACTTAGATTTTCAGCAGTGAGAACTTGACATTGCAGGGACACACTGGGATTCCCAGCTGTGTCCAGCAGTTAGAACCTACTGTGGTCATTTATGTTGTTATGGACCTAAATGCCCTGGTGCTTCTGGCCTGTATCTCTGGTCCCATGGAGGCGATTTCAGTGAGAAGGACGACAAACAATGAGCTTACACAGGGGAGCAGCTGTCTCCCGTGGGAGCCAGGGACTGGGACTGCTCCATGGCAGTGGGAGACTGAAAGGCCACTCTCAGCATCCCGCCAACTCCCTGCCAAGAGCGGGTTATTCCCTGCTGTGCTAAAGCTTTGTTCAACCCCTCAAAATCCTGCCAAGCAAGTGGACTTGTGCTGCCTACTGGATTGTGCCTTGAGAAGTTCACCCTGATATACAAGCCACATTTTTTCCCCTCTTCATTCACTTCCAACAGAACCTCTTTATTCAGTGTAAGGAATTCCTTCCCTTCCTTGGTGTTTATGCTTTGTGAATATTTATAGGCTGTTATCATGTCCATCTCTCCCCAGCTGTCACTCAGCCAGGCTACATGCACTCTGCTCTCTTAAATCTTGCTTCGTAACTCAATGCCTCCCACCCCCTAATCGTTTTTTGTTGTTCTGCTCTCAACTCCCGCCAGTTCCAGTTGCTCATTTTGCTTTGGGTAAATGCTATATTTATGTTAATATTATGTGGTGGGTGGTCTTCTCTGTGCTTACGGTCCATGTGAGTGATTTAGATGTTTAAAATGACGTGGGCATTTTATAGCCAAGCCATTGCCTGATTACAAGTTCCGCTCTTCAAAGCACTCTGGGAAAAAATATGCTTAGCCATCACTATTAAAAATGGCCACAATAGCCACTAATAAAGTGCCTGTGCAAGGGTTTGAAGGAATTGCCAAAACTGCATGGGTGCTCTATACATTCAAAATGATGGTGTGCCATGAATTTTGAAACCATGCGCTATATTTTCTAATGAGTTTCCATCTTATCTAAATTAAAGAAGATAGATGTAATATTTCCCATTTGGTTAGAATATGAATTCTGGTTAGAATTTAACTGAGTCACAGTTGTACCCCTAGGGTGTTGTTTGGCCTTGGACTGAGCACGTTTGCTTTTGGTTTGGAGAGGAAAGGCCTTCCTCCAGCTGTTCTCACTGGACTCCCCAATCCAGGTGTCCAGGGAATTAGAGATCATCGCACTTTGATCTCCCCCATGTCACCGAAATCAAATTTAAACTCTCACTCTGTTCAAGGAAAAAAGCTTGAGCATTCTCCTTCTTCCCTTCACTTTCTGTTGCCTTTTACTTCAGTGTTTCTCTGTGCCAGACTTCTGCGGCAATACTGGTCAGAGCTTAACACAGGTCACAATGTGTTAGTGTTGCCTGAACCCAGTTGCTTTTTTTCAGTGCTTGCCAACGCTGAAAAAAGGAGGCAAGTAGCAATTATCCCATTAGTTCTTAACTCTTCTGATTAACCACCCCTTCCCCTCCTTGCTGTGGGTTTCAGTGGCCGTGGCCGGGGCTCTCAGCTGGCACGGGACACCTGCCCGCTGCCTGGTCCCTGCTGCGGGGCTGGCAGCAGACAGCTTGCTGCTGCCCACAGCAGCTGGGCCAGCTGGGGACTGTCTGGCCATATGGCATTGCTCAGCTGTTCTTGAGGAAATCGTTCGCCTTGGACTGTTTTAGCTGTGGGAGAGGCGTAAGAAGGCCTCTTGCTGAGGCCTCATGGTGCCTGCAGGGTGGAGGGAGGAAGGAGGAAGGGCTGAGGTGGCTCCATGGAGCCTGTGGGCTGCCAGGCCGGCATGGGCATGGTGAGTAAGGCCCCGTCGTGTAACCAAAAGGCCTGGCACCGTGGGCAACGTTAACCCCAGGAGATATTTTGTGGGAGGATGTGCTCACACCCACCGCTGGGGCTGTTTCACATCACGCCGCCCTGGTCCTCTGTGCCAAGTGCCGTGCCTCGTTGTGCTCGCTCCATCTGGGGAGACAGCAGGCCGTATCCCATTTCTCCTTTGTGCCCTTCATTCTTCCAGCGAGTGCTCACTGCCAGCTTGTGGGGAAGGGCATTTTCTGAATAAGGGCCTGATGCTGTGTAGTTACGGTCACGGGATCTTTCCTATTTATGACTCCAATGAAAGTGGGATCAAGCCCTGCAATCCCATTGACAGTGTTAGGCCTGGTTTTCTTCTTCAGGGTAAACAGCCAGAGAGAGCAGTTTTAAGAGCCATTTTATGTAAATGTAGTTTATATTGAAGAAGATCTCTGGGATGCGGGAGAGAAAATCTTCTCCCTTCCCTGCTGCAAATCCCATCTGTCTTGTCATCTGTCCCTGGACATGACACTTACAGGAGAAACAAATGGCTCCATGATTCCAAGAGTAAAATATTTACCTCTCTAGTGCCTTAAAAACCTCTAGTCAACTCACCAGAAGTGCTTCACTATTTTAATCGTGGACATGAAACAAATCAGACAAAGATCACAGCCTCAGAAGACAGCTAGGCTAAAGCCATTTAATACAGCGTCTGAACTTTTTTTTTTTTAATATGCTTAAAGTTACGGGGTGAAAGTATGTTTCAGAAAGTTCTTCTCTAAAATCCTGGTCTCCTTGGGACTTTTGAGTGAGCTGAGTTCCCTCCTAGGATCTGCAGAATTTCATATATAGTTATTCTGCAATGATGGCTAACATATGTAATACGCTTACTGTGCCACCCCTGAAAGAATACCGCGAAACTTCTAGTGAATCCAAAGCATTTTGCAAATAGCATGAACTGAGCATCAAACTGGTAAAAAAGCTATATATAACTATACCCATTTTACTGACAAATAAGAAAAGGGTTGAATAATAGAAATACTTTTCCAGAAGCCAAACAGTACTCCAGTGAAAGCACTGGCATCGTCCCTCAACCACTTGACCACATTCTGGCATCAGTTCAGGGAGGCATTACTAATCAGGAAAAATGTTCATGAACTGGCTTAATTTAAAGCTCATGCTTAAGTTTCACTGAAACCAATTAGACTTAAGCGTGTGCTTAAGTCCTGTGCTGAACTGGGTTTAGTTTGCAGATAAGCAAAATGCAAAACTGTGATGTGATACAGTATTCCACCCCCAGTGGGTTATATTTAAGTTTTTTAACTTTATAGTATTATAAAATAAAATATATATCTTCCCGCAGAATTGTTCTCCTGGGAATGCCTTATTCTGAGCGAATAAAAAGCACCACTAACTTAATCTCCACACAAATGCAAGAGAAATCGATTTGCTTAATACAGACATCTTTGCTTTTGAAAGAATGCTTATTCCTTTAGTGGCTAACCCAAAATCAATTCTGCATGCTCTCAGGAGAGAAAAACACTAAGGAAACACTGTTTTGCTCTGTTAATGATGTCTGTGTGGATAAGTACAATTTGTGCATGCAGAATATATCGATATGTTTCTTATCATCCACTTCATTCCAGTCTGAACATTCCTTAGAAAATATCAAAGGTTTTATGTCATCTCTAAATGAAGAAATGTGTAATGCTCCATGACTTCAGGCACTGATCTTATCCCTGTGAATGTGTGACTAACTGAAACATTAGATTTATAAATTGAAATAATAAATTCTGGCCATAGGAGGCAATAACATGTAACAGATTAAGCAATCTAGCTCTGGAGAAGAGTTGATCTGCAGTAACTAATTTGGTGCAAACTCTAATGTATGCATTTTCTCCTCCATTTATAAAGAAACAGATGTGTGACTCAACTTTGCTTTTTTCCAAAGTCAATCTGTGTGGAGGAACACAAACAAGATTTGTTTCCAACAAGGCATGTTACAGTATTTCTCTCCTGGCTGGTATTTTTTTCCTTCATAACAGAGAAGTGGGTCTGAATCTGCAGCATACAGTAGTTTGTAGCACAGCCCCCGTGGCAGGTTCTCATTTCAGGCTTGGCCATTGCCTAGGAATCTTTCGTCCTAATTTTACCAAGAATTTACTGTGTGTAGGAATTTCCAGTTCTGCCTTTCTATCATTTGATGCTGCGGGTCTGATTTTTCTAAAAGTTGCTTATACAAATGAGTGTATGGAAGAGTTGATTAGTATTTGCTACTGCAGTTGCCTCAAGGCTTGATCCAGTTTCTGCTGATTCCAGGGATCAGCCTCTGTTCCTGGGTACTGGCGTTCCTAATTGCCTGAGAGCTTGTGCAGCCCTATTGCCTGGAGACCTTGGGCCAGTGCTTTGGATGCAGCACGCACCAGAAAGCTGGAAAAAGATACTGTTTTGTCTAGCTGCTGCACTGAGGAGCTCTCTGGAAACGCTTGTGGTTAATCAATACAGACAGACAGGATAACGAGTGAGTGGAAGAGATCACAGTGGAGGTTTTTTTTAGATTTTCCTATGAATGGGTATTTTTGTCTTGAAGATGAATTGTGAATAATTTCCTCCTCCTCCCCCCCAATAACAACTCTATAAAGCAGTCAATTTGACAGAGAGAGAAGCTGCCCTGATGCGCTTCCCCAGGGGCTGAGTAACAGAGTGACATATGAGTGACAGCCACTTTATGCTGCTCTTGGAATAGAAATGTGCCCTAACTACAGATTTTAGGTCTGGAACTGAACTTTTCCAAGTTGAAAGACTGTTTGGATCTGGTGGGACTGGGCTTGGAGTATTTGAGAGAGAAAAGCAGCCACAAAATTTGGATACAAGCCAGTAGCTTTTGGTTTGAGGATGCATCCAGCTTGGAGTCTTGTGTACAGTTAAGTAAGACAAAATCCTTAGGAATTCCTATCATGTCAAATGTTTACATTCTGGAGCTTTTTTTTTTTTTTTTTTTTTCTTTTTTTATTCTTTCTCAATATTTTTTTTTTTTTTTTTTTTTTTTTTTTTCCCATGGAGTGTGATCCTGATTATAAAAATTCCCATTTCTATTGAACGTGTCAAAATCTTGTGATGGTGTTGCCAAAGTGTCTGTGCTCTCAAACAATGCAGACTTTTGGTGTTTCTGCCAAAAGTAGCAATAAGGGTTCAGTCAAATATTGAAGCTTCTGCTGCAATAAACACACACACACAGCAGTTAGCAAGTTCAGCATGCGGCTATACTTTGCACTGTTATTTCGGTATAACTATAGACTGCACCAACACCTCTGGAGTCTTTCTGTGGTTATGAGCAAGAGCAAATTTGGCCTGTATAGTCTGTTACCTCTAATCCAAATACAGTTATTTTTTAGTTTACAGTATTCTCTAGGATAATGATTTCATGTGTCTTTAAGTGTAATTCAGTCTGGACTGTCCTTGAACTGAAAGATCTGCAAAAGCTTTGCCAGTAATTAGGCCTCATGATAGGGCAGGCAGATGAAGCTTGGTGTATTTTGCAGCTGTGTAAAGAAGCACACAGGGGTAAGGCATACACGGGAGTAAATTTTCCTGAGGGCACAGAGCAAAGTCATGGCAGAAGTGGGATGAAAGTGCAGAGCCCTAACCCTGGGCACCCACAGAGATCCTGAAATGAAGGCGTAACTAATAACAATGAGTTTTGTCATTCAATATTGTCTGCTTTTCATATGAGGGCTCACAGGAACTGCTCTTTAGGAAGCACTATGAAAGCAATTGTGAAGGAGCTGGCTATCCCTGCTCGCCATGTCAAGCCCTTACAGATGATTAAAACAGTACAATTGTAAGTCTGCTCCAGAAAGACCCCTTAACACTAATAATATGTCTTTCCAGCTAGTTTATGCACTCCAGTGCATAGTGAGGTACCAGAACATCCATGGCTGGTTTCACTAGCCTTTAGGTAGGTAGGCTGCTTCTGTTACTGCTCCCCTGCTTAGCTGGGGGCTTCATTTTCCATGTGGTTATTCCCTTTGTGACCTGTGATAGTTTAAGGGTTTGTGTGCTAAAATCTGCACAAATGCATTTCAAAGATGCTGTTACTGTGATGTGTAAAACCTTTGCAAACGGCAGGTCTGTAGTGAAGAGACTCAATTTGTGTATCAATTTATGCCTATAAATCTTAAGTTGTATAGTATTAGATCAGTAATAAAATACCATTTGAATGGAAATGCCTCTGCTTTACCACATGTTCAGGAGCCTCTGACTTGCACAAGGGTTTATTTGCTGAGTTGCTGTTTGGCTTGGTGTAGGGCTTGTGTGTATTTGTGGCAAACAGATGCCGAAGATTTTCAGCAGGCAGTTGACCCCGTGTGCATGGAGGACACATTGATGCCAGAGAGGAGAGGCTCCTGTCTCGGAATATATTGGCTGCTGGGAATCGAGGGAGCCTCCCTGGTAGACCCCAGCTGTGAATCTGGCCCCGACTGTTTATATTGGTGTTACATCCCAAGCTTTTGAGCCAGGGAATTTTGCTGACGTTGCTCAGCCGCTTGTATGTAGTCTTGCCCATGGTTGACAGCAGACCCACATGTGCTAGCTGCCTTCGCAAACACTTCTTGTTACAAGGGCGCTGCTCAGAGAGGTGCTTGTGCCCTCCCAGCCTGGCTCAGGCCCTTTGTGATTGCAGCGGTTCCTTCCCTCACGTACAGTCAGATGGTTTGGGTTTCCCTTCCAATGAGAGGTTTGGTTTAAACAAAGCTCCCTACAAAGATCACGGCGTGGTTCAGGTTATACGAAGGCGTTGGCTCACGGGGACTAGGAGGAGCAGTTGCGATTTGTTGTGGAGCACACAAAGATCAGATCTTGAGCAGATCTCCAGTCGTGATCTTGAGTGAGGAGAGGAATGGATTACATGTGCAAAACCCATAAAAGTTGGCTTGAAATTTTCCAGCACACTACTACAAAAATTGCAAAGCACAGCTCGGGCGAGTGAACGCCGGCTGGGCTAATAAACCCAGGGCAGTGCTGGACTGGAACCGCACCAGGCTGCGGGACCTGGCTTTGCCTGACTGACACTTGTCCAACTGCAGAAAATCGGTGGGGTTTCAGGAGCTGTGCTGGGAACTCGTTTCACATCGTTACAGGGGCAAATCCCATGTTTCTTACTGAAGCAAACTCACGGTGAGTGCCACAGAAGTCTGCCTAAGTAAAGAGTGAATAACATATAGGAATATATGCATATATATGTGTGTGTGCATGCAAAGGTCTTCAGGATTTAGCTGAGTGTTCGCACATTCCCTAAGCCAATAACATCCGTTGTTATGGGAAATGAGGTAAGTGACAGAATTACTGTCCTTATGGCGGGCGACAGGCGAGTCTAATGTTCCCATGCTGTAATTCCCCGTTCCAGTTACTGCTTCAACAATAGCTTCGGAGAGGGAGAGAACAGGAACAAAGCACGCTCAGTTTGATTCGAAGACTTCATCTAAAAATACGCCTGCATTTTGTTCAAACCAAAGCTAGAAAACACTAAATAAATAAAATTTCGTTATCCTTAACCAACCACTCGCTTCTCCGCTAACCTGGCTGGGGTGTCAGCGTCTGACTGGATCTTCTGGTGAACGTAACCCAGGAGGTTTCTGGGCCACGGTGCTTAACAGGGTCTGTGCCCGTCCTGCTTGGCAGGGCCTGGCCGTGGGTGCCCACCCGTGGGTGCTGGGGCCCAGCTGTGGGTGCTTGGGTCCAGCTGGGGGTGCCCTCAGCGGGGTCCCCATCCCCGAGCACCCCCCGGGGCCTTCCCGGGAGCTCTGCCGGGCCCCGCGGCTGGGTGTGAGCGGAGGGGGCGCACCCTCCGCGCCGCTGACGCCCTTTTTCCCTCCCTTTTTCTTTCTCCCTCGCCCCCATTTTCTCTCCCCCGGCCCTTCGCAGCCTGCGCTGCCGCGGAGCCGCCGCTGCGCTGGGAGCCGCGGTGCAGGCAGCAGCTCCGCCACCTGCAGGACGGCGCCAGGATCGCGGCGCGGCTGCCGCCCCGCTTGGAGGGCCGCTGGGTGTCCACCGGGTAAGGACCTTTCTCCTCCTCCTCCTCCTCCTCCTCCTCCTCCTCCTCCTCCTCTTCCTCTCTCACCCCCGAGACCCCCAGTGCCCCCCGCCCCGAGCCCCCTGGCAGCCCTCTTGCCTCTGCCTCCCTCCCCAGAGCTCCCGTCCCCGGGGCACAAAGCGCGGTGTCATGCCCAAAGTGTGCCACCAGCACCCGTGGGGTTTTGCAGGATTGCAGGACGGCTCGGGTCGGATGGGACCCTAAAAGTCACTTGTTTCCAGCCCCCTGGCACGGGCAAGGCCACCACCCGCTAGGTCAGGTTGCCCAGGGTTTGGGGAGCAGGTGCTCAAAATCACCCACCTGAGCGCTGCCACCGGTGCTGCTCACCCCCACGCTCGCCCCTGCGCTCTCCACACCCCAATTTCACCCATGTTGGGTGTCCTCATCCCATGTCACCCCGCTGTACCCCATCCTGCTCCACGTAGGCTGTCTGCCTGCTGTGCCCCGTGCTCACCCCTGCCTCCGTCCCCAGGTGCGAGGTGCGGCCGGGCCCCGAGTTCCTCACCCGATCCTACCTCTTCTACGCCAACCGCCTCTTCAAGGCTTACCAGTTCTACTACTGGGACCCCTCCTGCCGGGAGCCCTCGTACTCCCTGGTCATCAAGGGCAAGCTGCGCCTGCGCCAGGCCTCCTGGATCACCCGCGGGGCCACCGAGGCCGACTACCACCTCCACAAAGTCGGCATCGTTTTCCACAGCCAGAAAGCCATGCGGGAGGTGGCCTCCTGGATCAACCAGACCTCGAGCGAGGGCTGCAGCGGGTTCCTGCCGCCGGGGCGCACCTGGGCTCCCGGAGCCCTCTACGAACTGCTGAGCGCCAAGTCCGAGCGCGACTGCACCGCGGCCCTGGGCTTTGCTATGCACGAGCTCAGCCTCTTGCGGGTGGAGAAGCATTACCAGCCCTTGCTGGAGCCGCAGCAGAGCGGCAGCCAGCTGGTGGAAGAGCTGTACCTGGGGGACATTCACACGGACTGGCTGGAGAGGCTCCACTACCGACCGACCGGTTACCAGCGACCGCTGCAGAGCGCTGTGGTAAGAGCAATGCTTTTGCACCGGCCCTATCGCGAGCAGATGCCCAGCTCTCCCCTCATCAGTTCACTGGGCTTTGCGAAGCACACGTTATTTTCATACTATTAAAATACTGATTGCTAGCACCTCAAGCCCTTGTTATCCCACAGACCTGCAGGAAGACATGCAGGGTACGGGTGTGGGTGCACAGCATAAGAAATAAGCCTGCAATGGCACGAGCCTGGAGTTAATGGCTTTTCGTTGGCTCTGTTTTCCTAGGAAATGCAATTTCCTAGTTTCCTGCACCACAGTCAGTGAAAGCTTTGGGCTGCACATCATTAGAGGCTGCCTACGCGCTGTTTGTCTTCCATCCCTCTCTCACTCTTTGTCATGTCCTTCAGGTTTAGAGAGGAGCGAGGAAGCAAGTGTCTGCCATTAAATCATTGCTCCTCAGCGTAATGCCATTAGAGGAGGAAGTTGCTCCGAGTAACGCTATTACACTGAGATTTAACTTTTAGTTTGACATAAATAAAACTGAGCAGGAGACCTGGTTGCTTTTTATTTTATATTTTACTTTGTTTCCAGGAAAGCGTATTTTTATGTGAATCACAGCTTATCAATTCAGAAATTACTGAGTAGTGAGATGGGGTAAAAAATCCTCTTAGAACTTTACAGTCTAGATGGAATTCAATTAATTGAAAAAAAATCTTTTGTGTGCAGCTTTTGAGGGGCAACATTTCCCCACACCCCAAACAACAGCA
The DNA here is from genome assembly GCF_009819795.1 of Aythya fuligula. Classification (NCBI taxonomy): domain Eukaryota; kingdom Metazoa; phylum Chordata; class Aves; order Anseriformes; family Anatidae; genus Aythya; species Aythya fuligula. Next base: position 10,893,095 of record NC_045574.1, on the reverse strand, counting down.
ACTAGACTTGGAAAAAGAAAACCACAGAGCAACACCCCTTTCCCCCTCAAAAAATAACCTTCTCAAATTGGTTAAACTTGTGTTATCCTGGGCCAAAACCATATATATGAGCAAAACCAGATGGTAAACATAAACACTTCTAAAAGTTAATTTAAAACCAAACCTAAAGATACTGAAATTCACTCTCTGAATATAGCACTGTAATTAATCAGCTAACAGCTCTCCAATGTACCCGCACATGATGTCACCACTTGGCGATAATTAGAAGCTGCCATACATTAGAAATAACTTCACACGACTGGTTTAAGCAAGTAAGGTTTTTGGCTTCATGTCTATAGTGATAATTTTATTGGGCATGGGGTTTTTTCTTTCTTTTTTCACCAAACTAATATCCATTTGCCTGCACTAGTGAGAGCTACGCAGCTATGTTAGGAATTATTTTTTAACCCTCTTTATGAAAATATTACCCTTATTCCCTTAAATTTATACCTCTTTTAAAGAAACCCATTCTCCCCAAATTACCTTTCATTATCAAAGAATTTCCTGTCTAAGGAGAGCATATATATTTGCCAACTTCTGGGATTATTTAGCCATAATGTACTGTGTACTGTCAGCACTCATTAACGTGACAGTAGCAGTAAAACAAGCTGAAAATGACTAAATTACAGTAGACTCCAATCAACTCCCATGTAAATTACCCACCCTACAGTTAACTACTGAGTTATTCAACCTTGCTGCATACGACAGCTCAGTAAAGATTACCTCGTGTTCTAGAAAATGATATAATGTCCAAACCCTGGTTATTTAAAAATAAATCAGTTGTGATGTACGAAGTACCAGAAAAAGTTCCAAGCCACCCCAAAACAACCCTCTGGCATTTGATCGGCTGCAGGACTGCTTTGACTCGGAGTGTCACACAAAGCACGGGCAGAGCCCTGGGGCAGCTCCTGCTCCTTCTCCTTCTCCTTCTCCTTCTCCTTCTCCTTCTCCTTCTCCTTCTCCTTCTCCTTCTCCTTCTCCTTCTCCTTCTCCACTGCCACATCTGCTCCAGCAGCTCCCAGTGAACCTCTGCCTCCCTTCGGACTGGGGTGGCCGGGGAGCTCTCCCTGCCTGTCCAGCAGTTCTGCCCTTACCCCGTCCTCCCCCTGTCCTCCGCATGTCCTCAGCAGCCCCGCGCAGAGCACAGCCCTTCTGTCCTCCCCAGGGAACCAGAATAGCAAAGAGCCCGGGCAGCTCTTTATCTCACTTAATCTGCTTGGCTGCCTTGGGCCAAGTTTGCTGCAGCTGAACACCCTGGCGTGGGAGAGGGGAGCGTGAGCTTTTTGAGTATTCTGGAAAGGGTTTTTTTTGGCTTATCAGTTTACAAAAATACCGTTCTTTGTCTTCCGCAGCACCACGTGCATCCTTGCCCAGCCTGTGGGATTATATACAGAGCTGATGAACACCACCCCCCCATCCTCCCCGCCAGAGCCGAGCCACCGATGCAGCTGAGCGGCAGCTGGGTGAGCACCCACTGCGAGGTGCGGCCCGCGGTGCTGTTCCTCACCAGGTACTTCATCTTCCACGGTAACAACCACACCTGGGAAGGCTACTACTACCACTACTCCGACCCGCTCTGCAAGCAGCCGACTTTCACCATCTACGCGTCTGGGCGTTACACCCAAGGCGTCCCCTCCTCTAAAGTGAGAGGCGGCACGGAGCTGGCTTTTAAAGTCACGCAGGCTCGGGTGACGCCGATGGACCAGCTAACGGTGATGATGCTGAACTCCTCCGAGCCAGGCAGCTGCGGGCTGACAAACTCCTGGAGTGCCGGGGTGGAGCAGGATATAACGCCGACGAACGGCTGCTTGGCTTTGGGCATCAAACTGCCCCACACGGAGTACGAGCTCTTCAAAACGGAGCACGACACGAGAGACCGCAGCCTGCTGTATGTTGGCGAGAGGCCCACGGACGGATCCAGTCCCGACCGTCCCGACAAGCGACCCACCTCGTACCAGGCGCCTCTGATCCGGTGTGCTGGGGCGCCGGAGTTCTCTAACTATGTTAGTCTAAAGTACTTGGGAGAAGAGGATGCTAACAGCAGTGAAGCACTAAAACCTTTGCCTGTGGCCTTTTTATTGTTTATAGCACTGCAGTTTTTAAGATGGGACTAGCAATCTATTCAGGTACAGCACAGAATCCAGATAGTCTTGGTGCTAGTGTCATTTTTATATCCTTCAAATGAGTACATCTGGAATCAGTTTTACTTAGATTTGGAAACACTTTTTTTTAAAAAAAAAACAACAACAAAACACAGTGAATGAAGCCAAGAAGATATGCCTATGTACTGTTTGTCCTGTGGCTTTATTGCCTAATCTCCCCTCTTCTCTGCATAAAAATTTAATGTGGTGACATGGATGCACTGCACATTCAGTAGATAATTTAGCAATATGAGGGGAAAAAAAAGAGCAACATCAATTACAATTGCTGCTTTGAGCTTTTGACACTGCTAAGATTTAATCAAGGGCTTGATTCAGATGTAATTCAAACATCCAAAGTGTCAGCTGCTGAGTTTCTTTGAGGTTAAGTTCCCTCCCATCGTACTCCTTATTGCTGTTTGTGCAAATTTGATCTGCCGTGTCAGTCAGCAACAGCTCCACAGTCAGCAAGTGCTCTTGGTAAGGGCACAGTTAATCAGGCCTCTCGGTTTATAGATCCTTTCTGCAGTTTGTGTGTGTATGTACACACATGGAGATACAACATAGTCTTCCACTTAACTGTGTACAAAAAAAACGCCCTCGGAGCATTACCCTGACAGCTATGCCTGACTCTGGTCATAAGAGATGATACAGCAAATGGAGAAGGCGTGTGCACAACTGCTCCAACTTTCAGCCTTACAGCGCTGCAGACGCTGCATCCTTGCTGCGTTAGTCCAGCTTTCCCCATGCAGTGCAGGCCTGTGCCTCGGTCCATCAGCAAAGGCAACGCAGCACTGCACACATGTCCAGCAGGCACGGGCACTGCCAGTCGGGACTCCAACTCGCCAGGCACTGTGCAAAGTGAAAGATCACTCATGAGTCTTCCCAGGCCATTTATTTTCACTGTCTCCTCTCTAAGCGTACTGACACACGGGTTGTTGATCCAGCTGTCTTTTCAATCAGAAGTCACTTCCAGGCATTCACATAAAGATGGCTTATAAACCTGCCTCTAGCGAACAGGGGGCTGAAGAGAGAACTGACCAGCTCCAGGACAACTGGAGCTCCACCAGCAAGAAGGACAAAGTAAGAAATTACATTCCCTTGTCTGCTGCAGCTAAGAAGCACATAACTTACTTGGGGAAGACCTCCTCCCAGTAGCTAAATCCCCTCCACATAAGCCTATATATCTTACAAAGGATATTTTTGTTAAACCATCTATGCAATAGCTACCTTCTTAATGCTGTATTTACAAACTTGCAGCTTGTACTTAGATAATTTATGGGTTTTATAACATAAAATACTTTTTTTGAGGGAAAATTGTACATTAATAATTCAAATGAGATGCTTATTAAATGCATACAATTGTGACAGAAATGTTGTCAGCATGTTTGCATGTTTCAGGCACGATCAGCTATTAATCATGCACATAAACAGTTGTACTTGGTACACAAAGAGGCCAAGCTTGGCTAACTTGTCTTCAGTTCCATCTGCAGACAATGGAGAGGGAGACATCTCTGGGGATTAGTAGAGCAGGCAGAACAGCTCCCTGTTTCTAAGGGTTGCTGTTCTTTGTTGCCTGCTACTGCACGGAGATCCATGGGCAAACGTTTGAAAGACTGGAAGCACGTTTTGGAGAGCAGGGCTTTGTCTCCTTTGGATGCCCTGTTAGGATGCTACGAATCAGGGCAAGCCAGGGTAGCAGAGCTGCATCTCATGTGAGCCATACACATTTTTTCCCTCAGCAGACCTGTTTGCCATCACTCGTGGCAGCCCCAAGCAAAGGCTACCATTCCCCAGATCAGCAAGGAGGCATTTCAGCAGGACCCAGAGATGTCCATGGCAAGAACAGGGAGCAGCTTTGTACTTGGGAGGGTGGGGAAAAGAGGGGAAACGCAATTCCTGCTCTACATTCTTACACACACAAATGAGATAAATGAGATATGTGTGCTAATATTTTTTTTTTTTCATTTACATACCATAGAAATTGTTTAAACTTCGCAAGTGCTCAGCATTGCTACTGCATGATGTAAAAACACCTCAGAGACCACACATCCTTTCAAAGTGGTGATGGGATTAATGCCATGTAAAAAAGTTACAAAACAACCAAAGACTGGAGCAAGCCCCAGCTCCTCCTGCAGCAGCACTCACCACAGCTCAGCTCCAGGAGCTGAGAACCTGCTTACACCCAGCTCCACCACCCCGCACAGCAGATGGGATGTGCTGACTAAGCTTCCCTATGAAAGCCTCATCAGGAGCCTCTTTGTCCTGTTTCCCCCCCTTTAAGCATACTTCTGAAAAGAAAGGAAAGCCATGAAAATAATATTTGCATAAATATTGCAACTTTTATTGTTCTGTTCACAATTTTTGGAGAAACATTCCTAAATTACACAGTTATTCTCTCAAGAATTTGTGCCTTTTTCCAATTTGAATTTGCCTGGCTCTGATTGCCAGTCAGTGATTCTTGTTTTGCTAAGATCAAAGAGAGCTGCAGTGTTCAGTATTTTCTCCGCGTGAAGGTACTTGTGCACTGTAATCAAGACATTCTCAGTTTTGGTAGATAAACTCAGCCAACCGAGTTCTCTCTCTCTCTAAGGCATTTTCACACTCCACTAGTAATTTTTGAATCTCTTTTTGCACCCAGTCCAATTATGCGGCTTCTCTCTTAAAATGTAAATATCCAAATTGCATCCAAAATCCCCAGCTCTCACAGCTGAGACATACAGAAGTACAATCACCCACTGCTAACTATAATTCAAAACAAGAACACGTCCTTAGTCAGTAGTCTTTCACCCTGGGACTGCACTGGGAGCACATGTGGAGCTCTTACTCGCTCTGGTTCTGGGTATGGGTATTTTTGTCACGTTACCATTTTCTCAGTAGAGATTTTGTGTGTATTTTCACCAGCGATATGGAAGCACTGAATTGTATCAGATCCCAGCAGGAGCCTTCTGTGAGCATCCCCATTTCATTATGGTTCTCTTTAAACGACCACTTCTGAAATGTGTGATTATCACAACACATCAGGCTTTGTAGGGGTGCAGATATTGCAATTGACTTTAATCCCAAAGAAAACTGAAAAACAAAGATAGACTGAAATGACTTCCTTAGTTTATGCTCCTTCACTAACATTCGCCTCCTTTCCCATCCCTTCCTTGGGCTGTCAGGCTAACCAGGCACCGTACCCAGCTCATCCTGTCCTGCTTGCCTCTCCTCTTGTTACATGTAAGAGACAGCCTCAGACACCTCCTGTGGAAGTATTGATGCAGGTTTTCTAGACCCAGTGAATGTCATTTATTTTTATTTTTTTATTAAGCATTGCTAATGAATTAATTCAGTTCTCTTACCTCATCACTAGCAGTTTCACCACCTGCATCTAGTAACGGTCCTCATCCTACTGCAAAGATTCCCCCTGTACTTCAGCTCTTATCATCCCCTCCAAGCACTCTGGCTCATTCTTTTCCTTTGGCTATTGCTTTTCTTACTGATTTTCTACACTTCATAACTCATTTCGTGTTGATTACTGTTTCCCTTTATTTTATTTGTTATTTTTTACATTTATTTTTTCCCTTCTTTTCATCACTGAATAAGGACGGGCTTTTAGCTAGTTGTTCTCGATTGCAAAATTGTTGGGTTTTTGGCCATTTACTACCTTTCTCTTAGCAAATGGCCAATCCTGTTTCAGCTTTCCATTTAATTTCTTCTTCACTACCACATCTGATGTGAAATTTGCTAAGCTATGCCACCCTTTTGAAGCAGTACTTGCATCCACTAGCAGTTTGCATGGCCACATGCCCAGCAGAACGCAGTCAGGATTCCACAGAAACCACCAGTTTCTGTGATTCCTTTATCTTTAACCAACATAACCAAGACAAAGCCAAATACTGCCATGTCTAAAGCTGTATTGGAATCTAGGACATAAACAACAAACATTAGTCCTGACCACTGGCTTCTATTCAACTGTAAAATCCGTATCTGCCTTCTTACTGTACCTTACGAAGAAAAACCAAGCTAACACAGATGCACTGGCAGGTTGGTACCAGCTGAAAAACAACAACGGGCACGTCTTAAAAAAATCTCCCCCTCAACTTCTAATGTAATACTTTTCAAGTTTTATCACTTTTAACTATCCCCCAAAAAGAGAAAATAAAGACATTTCAAACATTCTGAATACATTTACTAGCTTCCTACACTAGGTCTGCACATGGAAGTCTTTTGTACCTTCTTTAGCCCATGAGCTACTCAGACACGTTGCCTTTCTAATTTTCTGCTTCTGTAGCAGGCACAAGAATTTAAAGCACGAGCTCAGTTTTCTGGGCAAACTTAGACTTGGGTCTGTTCTCCTGATTTTGCAGCTAGCCACTTTCACGTCCCCTCTGTTTAAAATGCTCCAGGATGTATTTTGCATTTTAACTTCCCAAACGATTCTTAAAATGAAACACACTGAAGTTTTAGAACGCTTCTGGATAAATCAATAGCACTGAGTTAATGCTCCATTTGATAAACAATCCGCACTGAAAAGTCTCTTATTGACCATAAACAGATGTGCTGCAGTGAAGCAGCAGAGAAAAGATGGAGCCTGAAAGGAGATGGTTGACAGGACACATGGTTCTATGCTACCTAGAATTAGAAGAGGGATGAGCAACCTTGGTCACAAAGGAAGCAAATGGGTGAGTTGTAACCCGGGGTGGGAGCTGGCACCTGGGAGCAGCCAGACGCATCAGGGACTGCTCCACAGGCAGCCTGCAAGCAGCCACCAAGGGCTGCTGTGGGCCAGAAGTCTGGGACACGCAGGGAAGGTCACAGGGAAGAGCAAGACTGGAAAAGGAGCCAAGGGAAGAAAGAGATGGAAAATGAAAGAGGCTAGGCTGAACACCAGTGCCTTTGCAAAGGAGCAGTGCGGGAATGAAGATGACTTGGTTGAACCAAGGGGCTAGGGACTGGACTGATCTGACAGCTCAGGCAGAATACGTCAGAAAAGAAACTGGGCAGGAGAGGCTGCAGCTGTCACAGGAACGCTCTTCTGGGCTCAGAACTGTAGCAAAAATTCCTGGCTCCAGGCATATTTCTGTGTGGCCTGCCAGTGACATGTGGGCCCAGGAGCTGCTGCTTCAGCTCGGGCCATTACTCACCGCTAGATCAGATGCTTGGGTTGAGAATGGGTCTGTGCATAGGGTGCAAAGGAGCCGATCGTGACATACACGTGGGTTATCCGTAATGCTGTAACACCATTTTTTAAGGTGACCTTTCAAAACTCCAATTACATGTGTTTTAAGAGAACTTAATGTTATGCAGGGTCAGGCACACGATGCTGGGCAGCTTTAGACACCTTCTGGTCCACCTAAGCTCATGTTTTGAGTGGATGCTGAAGGCTTGATCAGATACTGCGAGATACTCACACCGAGCAGACTAACAGTGCACATGCACACTTGGTTTTGCCATTTCCTAACTTCTGAGTGCTTGACTTTGTACAGCCTTAATAAAGTTCTTTTAAAAGTAGTTGTGTGTGGATAATTACGCGTGGGAATTCTGCCAACTCAAACAGGAGGGAGCTCAGGAGGCTCTTCTGGTCTTGTGAGTTTCTCCACTGAATAAAAAGATTTGATTAAAAAAATGAAGTACAGCTAAACTGGGGACAATGCTTTACTGCAGGCTGTTCTTCAGTTCTTCATAGGCACTTCAAAAGCTTAAAAAAAAAAAAATCACAAAATTAGGAACTTATTAAATAAGAATGAAATGTACCGATGTAGAAACATAAACAGAAATGCCAGATGTATAATGTCAACTTGTAATATGCAGCTTCAATTAATTCTTCTTAATTCATTTGTTTTCTTAACTTCTTTTGTTTTGCCATCTGGAAAAGGCCATTCTCCAATGACAGATCATACGAGAAAAGACCCAAAGTTCAAGTTTGCTTCAAGGAAAAGCAGCCTTATTTCTGTACTCAGACTAGAGAGCTCCTTTTTGTGGTCTTCATTCATGCAAATGCTTCAGGACAGACTTAGGCCTGGACAGGGAGGCAAAACATCTACATGGAAATGTAGTACACCATTCAAACTTTTACTCTTCAAAGTAAAAATGCAAAAGCAGCTCTGTAAAAGGAAATGAAGCCATGGGAAATGGAGGAGTTAACAACAGGCATCCACTCGGTTTGGAAGTGCAAATGCACACTTATTAGGAACTTCTGGCCAGCTCTTACTTGTGTTATTTTAAAAAACAACCTACATTTATCCAGTAAAAGAAAAACCAACCCATTAATAAAACAGACATATTTTATAGTTTAGCAGATTTGAGTAGTGGAAATACACAATTACTTTGTTCTCTGAAGCTAATGAAAACAAAAGGCAGCAGTACAATGCACAGTGTCACTTTAGCACTGACACCCATTAGACAAAGTGATTCAGTATACATGAAGCTGTCAGCATAGTATAAAGAAATCTTAGCTGGACATGTTCAAAGGATCTGCATTGCCCTGCTTTAACAATAAATCCCTCTATTTATCTAACTGCAACAGATGATTTATACTGGCATTGTAGCCCATTGTCATCTTTTAATCAAGTCAATCTACAGAACAGCTAGGTTTCACTCTATACAAGCAAGCAAAGCACCCCTGCCCAGTAGATGCTTTTCTTTCTAAAGTGCCTACACATTGATTTACATTTATATTTTCTGAACAGTAAATTAAATTTGTAGATATGTATCCAATTATAGGGAAAACTAACTTCCACATATGGTATTGAACTGATCTCACTCCTATACAGATTATTTTTTTTTTTTAAATGAGTTTCTGAATCAAAAAAAATCTCAAATATGTACACTGCAATTCACTCACCACCTGTCCTTTCTCAACTTGCTCACTTGAGCATCTAAGTAATGGATGCTAACCCATTTTCAGACAGAATTAGGAAGCAGCTCTAACCCCAAGCTGCTTTAGTGCTGCTGAGTACTACCGCAGCTGTAGCACAGCCACAACAAACACGAGGTTCAGAGGACTTGTTTTAGGCATTCTTAAATTTCAAACAGAGGCCTTTTTGGTTGTTTTTTCTTAGTTGCTTTATAAAGCAAACAGAACATGGGATATGTTGTTTCAGGACATTATGTAAAGCAAAATAAGAATAGTTTGAGAACTTATGAATTCCACAGTTAGGTTGCTATTGTGCCCAACAATTAAGGGGATGTTCCAATTAGGATATGAACATGACACCCTTTTGCTAAAAAAGAGTTTTCTTGCATTAGGTGACTGCAATATCAAGTATCTTCAGACACTAAAAATCCATTTTTTGTGTGCCCACCACTATGTAAATGTGCTGACTGCTAAATCAAGATCATAGTAAGAATTGCAAGTGTACATGTGCAGCAACTAGACACCCTTAATAATTTATTGGTGAGAAGAAATTCTAGCAATTTGTGAAGCGAGTTTCCAACTTTATCCCATTACCAGCATTTCAGTAAAAAGTTAACATGGAATACCATTACCAAGCTATTACAATCCTGTATTTTTAGAAAATTACATTATGGTACATCAATCCCTCTCGACGTGACATCCACGGTATTAACTTTCTCTGTGATCCCTAGGGCTATTTAACAACAGCTCGAAACCGGGGGCCCAGCCTGCACATGCACTGCCATAACTGTGCAGTCACACTCAGCGACTGCTAATGCAGAGCAATAATTACGATCATTCATGCACAGAGCATTTACTTTAAGATGTGATTTTAACTATTTTCACAGTTATTTTTTCAATCATTTCTCAGTACTAGACTTCAAGCCCTTTTAGCCATCTGTTTGTGCTGTGGACCCAAAGAGCACGGTCAGGAGTGTGAAGCTCCACAAAGCAGAGACCCAAGCAACTTCTACCGGCTTCTCAAAAATTAACAGTAAACCTAAAAGAACAGTATGGACAACAACTAGATTAAAGGTAATAACTTGGTTTCTCCTATCACTTTTCCAATATCTGGTGTTGTGCAAAGACACCAGACAATAATGCTATTTATAAGCTGTGTGTCATGCATAACTTCCTGAGCTCTACAACGCCCTCCAGAAGAATTCATTTTCTCTGAATACTTCAGGAAAGCATTTCTGATGTCATCAAATAAAGGATGGTTTGTAAGAGAACAAAGTGGCTTTAGAACATCCATCCAATATAGAAATTATTTTTGCAATATATCCACAAGCTGGCTTTTTATGAGCCTTCGCAAGAAAAAATATTTTTAGTTTTCTTTCTGTTGCATATGAACGAAGGGCCTGGTCAAACAGACAGGCAATACACACTCCACTGATCAGTCATTTTATTTTGAGCCCAGCAAAAGCAAAGCACTATCAATACAATTCAGTGCTACTGCCTGTTTAGGCTGTTGTCAAAAATGGTTATGGAAAGACCTCAAGCTTTTTTTAATTCCAAAATATAAAAAGTTAAATTTATGTTTTGGACGGATAATGGGGGCCTGCTCCTATTGCAGACTACAGTTGTTATCAATAGATCCCTACCTACCTAATGTCCCTCGTGCGCTGGTCTCTAACTGTGCCTTTGTAGGGCACCAAGCAGAGCATGAGAGCATTTTTTTCAGGACTTCTTTGCAATCCTGGAGCGCAAACAGAAACAGCTTTGCTCACAAATGACTTGAAGCTCCAAATTGTCACAGATCACTGAGAAGTGTGACTATTGAACACTGGAAGGAGGACAGACATTCTGCTGACTTTCCACTTCATCTGGGAGCTGCCCATGCCAAGCCAACTTCAGCAGCTAACTGTGTGTAAAATTTGCCTGGCGCGTTATTACAGATACACTCACAAGAGACCAGTTTAACGCTTCGATCCCTCTGCCCTGCAAAGACAGCAAATTTCTTTTAAACGCTTTTTTGAGGGTGTTTTTCAGCAGAACAAAGGACTCCAAAACAAGTTTATACCTTTTCTTAAAAAGAAAAAAAAATAAAAAAAGCAAATTAGGAATTTACCCGTTCTGATAACATTCTTAGCTAGGTAAAGATGTTTACAGCCCCTTTAAAAGTACAGGGTAGTCCAGTCTCCCTTCAGCGCACATTTTCTCAAATACATTCTTCAAAGCCACAAAAACTAATTTTGCATCACTTACATCACTTTTCTGTCTGAAAGGGTTCTTTTACCATGTTTCCTGGGAAAGTTTTCATTAGCTTCTATAGCCCAGAAAGCATCTCTTTCTTGATCGGTTCTGCCCAATTTGTCACACTGAACTTGCGGCTTCGTTCTTTCCAGCTCATCTCCCACTTCCCTGGCCTTTGCAGGCACACCTTAATTGCTTCGCCCCTTCCATCTTGAGCAGACAAGAAGGCACTAACACTTTAAAGGAATAAAGACAGACCTCTTGTTTCTGTTGGGTCTCCTAAAGGTACTTCCAGAGTTGTGTTCCTGAGCTGAACACACCAGCTAGCATTCCCTCCCCGAGTCCATTTTCTTATTAAAGCTCAGATAAAATTTCACTTATTTGCACTTGCAAAACAAGAAATCCTTGAGAAACAAATATAAAGGTCAATGATGTAGGAAGAGTGTAGTAGACAGCCTGCCACCCAAACAAACACCTTTCTCTAGGAATCACAGGAACAATGCAGGAATGGAGGAAGCCACTTCTTACAGATGTATCATAATCCTGAAGGGTGTTACAAAAATTTTGTCAGCAACAGTTTCTGAACCTAGCATCTAGGACTATACAAGAATTCACTTGCTCAAAACCTATTTTGACTACTGAAGTCCAACACAGAGTTTATGTTTTTTGTAATACAAGTATGCTTAGAAACAAAATTACCTTAGCTTCACTTTCAATACGCTATCAAGTGTCTTGACTACTGAATCCAACTAAGCTGACAAACGAGGAGTTATGCAGTACCTGAGCAGTCAGCACAGTTACTGCGAACACATTTCATGGTAAATCAGTAAAGCATGCTCAGGATGGGGCTGTTCAGACCGATTTTAAAATTAGGCTGGAAAAAAAACACAAAAAACTGAAACATGGCTACTAGTTTCCTTATGCCATAAACAAACTTCAGTTGACAGAGAACACTGCTCCCCCCCGAAACTGAGAACATGACAAAAGTAACAGAAGAAACATTAATTTGGGGGCTTTATTTAATTCCTTTTTTCTTTTCCTTTTTTTTTTTTTTTTTTTTTTTAGATGCTACATCATCAAACAGGATTGGTCTTTTTACGGCATAGGACTAGTTTACTACTAATATTTTTTCCCCTAGATAGACTTATTTACATACAAAAACAGTTTCCTGACCACTGTTTCTCCAATGCTTGGATGATCAAAACTCCCAACAATTTACGTGTAGTGCCCAAAACACCAGGAGGCAGAAGAATCTCGCATCACTACAGCAGCAGTTTTTTAGTTCTAGTCACTGGCTTTAGAACAGGTGTCTTTTCATACCATATAGTATTAGTCAATTTTGTGACAGTAAGGAAACATGAGATGAAATACATTAAATAAGTTAAATATGCATTAAACATCTCTGAATAACATTTTAATTCAACTAAATGAACCAACAGCAATGTAGCTTGGTCCCTTCATGAGAACAAGGCATTGACCTTTATTCCAAACGAGCGTCATACCAGTCAATATACGCCTCTTAATGATGCCTAGCACATTCAGCATTGCCACATACAATTCTTCTCAGCTTCTCACTATTCATTTAAGTGCCAAGAAATTGGTAACTTGCACAGAGTTGAAGACACTGACAGAAACTGTTAAATTTATGAGCAGAATGGTGGATTAACGTATTTTACAGAAGTTATCAACACCTCCTGCCTAACCCAGCTCCAAACATCCAATAGGGCCAGCTCCAGCAGTGGAGGAATAGTTTTTTTCTATTTTCCTTTTTTTTTCTCCCTTTTTTTAAAAAGAGGTAATTCAGCAACATGTACCAGGGTCTAAGAATGTTTAAAATGACATATACAATATTCCATTGTAGTGTTAAATCATGATTTTCTTCCTGCCTTCATCACTGAAGATTATTCTCTTTCATTCACTCATTCATTGTACATTTTAAACTTTCTAGATTATGTTACATAATATTTGTGCAGGGGTAATTTAAAGGCAAGACCTGTGAGATGTCATACATTAATTTTTTTTAAACATTGTTATGAATAAATTTAATCCAATGATATGGCAGAACCATCAAATCAATTTACAATTTCCAGCATGCTGCCTCTACAAGGCTATTTTTCCTATAATTACACCAAAGACAAAGAACAAAACCACCAAAGCGAGTATTCTGGAGCTGAACCCTTCATCCTTGACAGCAGCTGCAGAAGCAGATATTGGGTTGTTTGTCTGGGGTGCCTTCCTCATCCGAAGTCCATCTTCTTCCTACAGGAAGATAAATTGCTTAATTCTACTGGAAAAAAAAGTTTTAATTATTCACCTTGTATTTATTTTAGGTGTGAATAATAAAATAGGGGAGCGCTAATTTACAGCTTATTTAGAGTTCCATACACTAGATAACCCTAAGGAGAGGAGTTCTCTGTCTGCTTTGCTGGCAGAGAAAAAAAAATACATTCTCTTCAAGTTTTCTCCTATGAAAGGTAATAAATAAGCCCTAAGTAAGGCTAAGGTAATAGAGGAAGCAATGAGGAAGCCTGCAAGAACACTTGTCTGGAGTCTGGAGACAGGTCCAGAGCATTAAGAGCAACGATGAAGGGAATGGCATGAAGACGCTCGTCTTGCTCTGTAAAACTGAGTATAATGCTGTTGGGGAAAATGCTTTAAAATATAACTCAGTAAGACAGGTTGTGAAAAATATGAAGCTTTAAGGGAATTATATTCATCATTGCCCTAGTGAGATTTCACAAACAAATTTTTGCCAGCACTTGAAAACTATTTCCTCCACCATAGTAATACTGAAGTTTTGTGACAAAACTAACGTTAACTATTAGGATGCTCTTTTGACATGAATTTGACAGCTCTCTTGATTGAAAGATGCATGGTACAACACCTAATAACATCATAACACCAGATACTATCATTTCAAGTGGATACAATGCCCAACACTTCTTGATCTGAAGTGTTGTGCAGCACAGCTGGGTGTTAGCGCGCTCCATTCCACACACACATCACTTTAGGAGCTGGTAAAAAGCAAGGCTTTGTGACCTAACTGAACAGCTGAAGCAATGGTGTTAAGCTTTTTTATGTGACACATTATGAGAGTGCAAAAAGTATAAGCTATTGAAGCAAAAGCCTCCAGTCTACACATAAAAAAACACTCTAGAAATAAAATTGTAATAAAAGTTACTGCAGCCCCAAAAACTGACAGGTAAGAGGAATTCAAAACGCTTTGTCTATGTGAGTGGTTTTCCACTTTTGAATTCAAAGAGGCAACTCATTTTCTTCAGGAAAATATTAAAGAAATCACAGACTACCTGATATCTCATTGCTGCTACAAATCTGGATGGGAACAACTGACTTTTTTTTTTTTTTTAATAAAAAACAAGATACTGTTTAACTAAATGGTAATTTTACTGCTAGAAAGCAAAACTTTAAATTTTAACTTTTCATTTTAAATATTTAAACATCTTGAGCAAGATCTAGTCTGACACTGGCAGCACTTGGTGGCTGGTGGTAATGTAACATTGTTTTCTGACCTTTTACAGATGTTCCTAACACTTCACTAAAGGGAACAGAGATCACAGTTTTAAGATGTTACCAAAGGTGTGAGCTCCCATACAGGATTTACTCAAGACTGACTTGTAAAAAAAAAAAAAAAAAAAAAAAAATACGGATAGTATTCATAGTACTGGGAGACACTGGAAAAGCTAAGCTTATGTCTCAGCTATACATGTATGCTATTTCTATAAGCAAAACAAAATTGTTTTACAAATGTTTAAATAATTTATTTATGTACCAGCCAGCCATGCAGCATCAGAGCTGACAGAAGAGTTCCTTTCACTGAGGTCCAGTACTCACAAATTTCAAGTTTTTATTAGTGCTGTTATCTACGAAACTAGACATTTATAATAAATGAAACTATTGCCTTTTTTTTTTTTTTTTCCAGCACGGTGATAAAGCCTTCTGTTTGGTTTCACAGTGATGTGCTGGATATGAGAGGAAGCATATTTCCTTTTCATTTGCGTTACTTTGGTCATTTCAACTAACATTATAGGTGCAATTACTTAAAACTTAATATTAGTATAACATTGCCCTCAAGCTCCCATCAGTTTGAGAGAACAGGGCCAAATCCAACACTAAATGCTGATTTCAGACTCAGGAAATTAGATGGGAAAAGAAAAAACAAAAGAATGTGAATTTATTACTTTGGGTTGCTATCCAATCAGCTTCTGACTGCATGAGTTGCAATATTCCTTTTGAAGGAACCACAGATTTCAACACTTTTTTATGACTTTACAGGGAGAAACTTACATTCTTTTAATTGACAGACAATAATAAAATATTATGCTGAAAAGAAGTAACCAAGCCTTTCAGTTTGAATTCTATATTTCGAAAAAGGGGTAAACCTGGAAAAAAAAAAATCTCTTTACCTTAAACTGTTTATTCTCCTCCCGTAACCTCTGAACTTCTACTTGAAGCCTCTTATATTCTTCCATTACTTTCTTAACTTCAGAGTCATCCAAAGAAGAACTTATTGATTTAGACATTACAGAGGAATCTGTCTTTGTTGCAGTTGTGGATACAATTTTATTTATTTCTATGTCATGCTGTTAAAAAAGGATAGAGTGATTTTTGGTTAGTTAACGCCACACCACAAACCTGATACTTAGGAGGAGAATCAGGTAAAATTTTCTGTGCACACTTGCAACGTGCCTGTATCAAAAGAAATAAGCAACATTTTTCTTTCTGCAAGCTTCACTTCCCCTTCCTGTTTTTCCACAGAAAACACCACATCAGCAGCTATAAGTGCAGACAGAATGACCCCTGGTTTTCAGTCATGTAAAAAAGGAAATATGTCCCACCATGTCCCGCAGTAAGAAAGGGAACTTGAATTATTTGCTCACACACTGCTTATGGAGTCCTCGTGCTCCCCTCGCCTTTCCCTCTCCAAGCACAACACCAGCAGCTATCCAAGAGCCATTCTATTGCTAGGCACCACCCAGCTGCTCTGCTGCAGTTCTCTCTTCGCTCCTCATAGCTATCATCTCTCCACCTTTCTGTTTTTCTATGGTGATTGAGGAACTTTTAGCCCAAGTTAGGAAAGAGAAGCTGCAAAGCTCCAAAGCCCCCTCCTTCTCCTGGCTTTGGATCCTCTCTGTTCCTCTCTGGTGCAACAGGCTCAGCTCTAACAAGAGCAAACTGCTCTCTCCCCACCCAAACTGCCCCCAAAGTCTTAACATGAAGCTTTTATTTATAAAGTCAGAAGAACTTGTTAGTACTTGTGCTTTATTTTGCTCTAATAAATTTTAGGCATTATAGAAAAAAAATTCTCTTTCCTTCCTCTTGTCACACCTCTAAATGGGAAACGCAGAAAGCACCCAGGCCCAATACAGAAGCACCTACTTTTAGAGCAGGTGTTCACTCTTTGGAGCAGGTAGAGAAGACAGTGAGACCACAACAGTGCAATTTTAACAACGCGTAATTGTAATCACAAGCTGCCCAGTGCAATATATAGTGCTTGTGCCTTCAGTATCTGTGTATTAGGAAACAATCCTCAGTTCACTCAGCCTATTACCAGCTCTACGCTTAATACTACACACTTCCTTCAGAAATTGATCAGTGTTCATAGCTCTAACAAACAAAGGATCCTACAATATTATAGCTGCTTACTGCAACATAACCCCTAACTGCATTTTTTCAATCTTCCTTACTAGGTGTATACCAACTTACTTGCAAAAACCAGTGTCGTATAAAGGAAGCAAAAGGGGAGTGCTGGACAAGCAAATTTGTATTGTTCACAGCTATTAAGCTTGGAGCTTACGTGGAAGCACTAATGAACATCAATCAGCTTTTGTTTTGTTTTAATATTTTTATCCAATGTGATCTCATTCAATGAAGAAAGATCAACTCAAAGATTTCCTTATGGTTGTGTTGCATTCACATTGCTCAAGTTAGCTGCTAGTAATATTAAGTATCACTAGGATTTAAAAACATAAAATAAAACCATTTAAAACAGGGATGCCATCCAGACGGTGAAACAGAGGGTTCTGTCTTTTGCTTATATAGCTGTCTGTATAAACATGCCATTTTACATGATTTACTGTGGTATTAAGTTAAGTCACACAATATGCAGCTGAAAATACTCACAGGCTTATCATTTTCCGCTGGTAGCTCAAACACACACCTAAGTTTCGAATCCATGAGCTCCTCTGGTTTTGCCTCTTTCCACTGTAATAATTTAATATTAAACAGAGTATAATAAGACACATGGAAAATGTAGCGGATTGTATAAACAAATCACATCATCTCATGAAAAACTCCACAGGTGTTTATCATGTTACCATTAACCATATACAGGACCAAAAATGAAAATCAAGTACATAATTGAGTAGTAATGTTAAAGACCAGACCAGACATTTTAAAATAAATAATTCTGAATAGTCTGAAACTTTCACACGTAATTTATGAGTGAACTGGGAAATGTGTAAGAGTAATTAGCATAGACAGGGGGAGCTATGGTCCTGATTTAAAAAAAAAAATAAAAAAGACAGGAGGGGTATATTTAAAGGAAGGGAATGATGTTTTGCACCTGCTTATGTTTCAGCATCAATGCCTAAACAATAACAAATGTACTACAAATCAAAATGGGTAACTCTCCCTCTCATCCTTCTTTGCTCTTCAATTAAAAGAGTCTATCATAATATAATTTCCTTCCAATATTTTTAATAGGGATTAACAGTCATAAATCTATGCTCAATATCAGCCATAACCCTGAACTGAAAAGATTGGTTTGTAGCAGTGATAATAGTAGTGATAAACAGTGAGAAGCGTCCACAGTTTATGTCCTGGGGTGCTCATGCTTCTTCTCACTTTGCCCATACTTCTGGGCCAAGCACAGCATGGCTCAGCACATCTCAAGTAGGTGTCAAATTATGGCTTACCCCTGTGCAACCTGAAGAAGAATTTGACCCATCCTAAATAGCTGAATAGTACTTCAGCTCTTCTGTGGGTGAAGTCAGAATCCTATTTTGAGCTTGTTGGCTGCTGGGGACGTGTTGAAAGCTTTATAGTATTCTAGTAATTTGTCTCACCTGTTTATCCAGAATAGGAAGATACTTGGAGAGCGGTAACAAAACTGAGAAGTGACCAAATGTTACAGGAAAAGAAATGGTATTGGTCTGAGGAGCTCTGGAAAACTGAAAGGACCATCTAGATCCTTAAAAATATTCTTTGCTAGCAGAATAACATTTTAATTTAATGAGTTACTTTATACCATGTAGAGTTAGAAAGAAATGCAGACGGGATTATTCTTCTAGTGATGCAGACATTTCATTACTATTGCTTTTTCTCCCACTGGATCTTATTTTAAGGTCATTAAACAAATACAGTTCCATAAATCTCCTTCTAAAAGGGAAATTCTTAACTCTACAAAGTGCCTCAGCTTTAAAGAGCTGTTCAGAAGACATGTATTGTAAAGACTACTGTAAAAAAAAAAAAAAAAAATGCATTCTGAGTTTGTTTTTGTTTTTTTTTAAGTTAGACATATACATTCAAACATACACAGAGCTGTATATGTTAGAGAATAAAGGGCATTTTTTCTAATTTATTGTTTCCTCAACAATTACTACATGTTCTGTCAAACTAACAAAAGCTAAACCAGGGAAAGCTTCCTTGAAGTAGCAAATATCTCATTGCTATAGGAAAACCACCAGCAGACATACTGCTTTTTTTCTTTCTTGGTCACCTTAACATAGCCATCTTATTTCTACATATTTTTGTCCTTCTTTACTTCAGAACTTATATGCTTCTGTTACTCTCATTTGTAATCCATAGAACAAGATCTCTAAGGGCAGTTCATTTAAGCCACAACAGTAAGGATAAAGAAAAAAAAAACAGTATTTGTAAACCATCTTCCCAATTCCTCCTGGGAAAAGGAGCTGCTTAAAAAGAAGACTCAAGACAGCGTACAAAGGCATAAAATATAGGAGATGCCACAGAACTGATCCTTAGAATATGTAGCCCAAGTTTGCCTTTTTTTTTTTTTTTAAAAAAGTCACTTTATGTAAAAAAAATTTACAACTACTTAGCATGTTTCATGGCTTGGTATCCCATTGCTGACAGGAGCCTCTTAAGAAAGCAACCACAGACTGTTGTGCTGTGCTGAAAGACACAGTGCTGACACAAGAATCCTGAGGCTTCAGACAAATACACAAAACCTCACCATGCCCAGAGATGGAAACCTAGTCATGCTTTCAAGGAACATTCCAGTGTTGTCTGCAACAGGCTTTATGCAATGTGGTAAAATGTCTTAAAAAAATATAGAAACAGAATTAAATTAATTAAAATTGACTTCTATACTTACTACTGCTTCCATATCTGAAGTATCAGCTGGAGCAAACATAGACTGAACCATGAACTTGTGTTTACTTTTCTCATTAGGGTCATAGTCAAAAGGCTGTAGCATCACTGCAAGAAAAAAAACACACATTATGTTAACATTGCTTGGATGCATAGTCATGCACTGATGATATAGTTAACAGATTTGAGAAATAAAGACATTAAAATGACTTGAAGTGTTAACTCTCTCTGACCGAAGTAGCAGCTGAGATCAGGAACTTCATTCAAAAAAAATAAAAAATAAAAAATAAAAAAGGTAATAGAAACTAACTTCTTCAGTCTGCACAAATTTTTGTCTTGAGAATTTTGGAAATGCTGATCACAATACAATATTCTGTCCACGACTATGGCAATATAGTAGTAGCAATTTAGAGTGAACAGGATAATTTACATATCTTCTGGGACAGAGGGAAAAATTTCTCAAAGAAAGCATCATGTGTTTTCCCTCCATCCCTGGGGCCGAAGTAAGCTGGCATTCTGATTAGTTGCACACGGTGTTGTGGATGGTTCAGGAGAAAGGCTGCAGAGGCAGGCAAAGACAACGATTTTAAACCTTGAGGATTCAGAATGCAAATCTCCTCTACAAAGCAGAAAAATCTCATGATATTTATCAAGTACAGCTACTTCCCTTCCAAAATAAGTTGCTGAAAGCTTGTTAAAAATATAGAGCTGAAAGTTTATGGTTAAATGAGAAGAACTACGTTCAGGGGGCAAAAAAAAAAGGAAATGTTGGGCAGGGGGGAGGGAAGGAATGGTATGGGAAGGAGATGAGTGCCTTAGTTTATTTTTTTATTTTTATTTATTTTAACATATTGGGAACTTTCATGGCCTCTCTTTCAATCACAGTGGTCACTTAGAACCTCTACATTTTGCAAATGACACCTGGATATTTAACACTGATATTAAAAAAACACAGGACTTGCTTTGAGATCAGACAGCACAAAATGTAAAAAAATAAGTATTTTATACAAACTTGTTATTAGATATTGCAAAAAGCTGCACACCCTCAAAAAAAAAAGATATTTAAAATGACCTTTTGTGAACTGCAATTACTGCTAACATTAAAAGAAATGGTGTAAGGATTAAAAATTCACATTTTATGACCCATAGGCTACTTCAGGCCCTCAATTCAATCACAGTGAACAGTTCGAGAACTGGGATTGCTTTCAAGCAGTAGTGCCATTAACATGTGCTGAAATTCATGTGCTAATTGCAGGGATTTATAGTATACAAGTGATATCCAGAGATCCCATTTATTACAAATGAAGAAAAAACAAACCAATCTGCCCCTTTCAATAAGCAAAATATGTTACACTTGTGCCATCTTTATTATGCACACAGTCTGTGGCCATCAACAACCAAATGACTTTTAAAGCTGCAGGAAAAGCAAGACAGCCAGTTGTCTCAAATATGCTGTGAAAATTATTATACATTTTTGACTTGCCTTGCAGTAATCAAATACTAGTCCAAAATAAATATTTGTGTTATTAACAGGTTGCATTTATAACTCCTCTTCCAAACAGAAGCGATTGAACTGTGAAAGCACGGCTATTTCAACATTGCATGACACATCACTGAAAAGCAGCAAAATAATTTCTCGTCCCTTTTGTAGCCACCTA
Source organism: Aythya fuligula (assembly GCF_009819795.1). Classification (NCBI taxonomy): domain Eukaryota; kingdom Metazoa; phylum Chordata; class Aves; order Anseriformes; family Anatidae; genus Aythya; species Aythya fuligula. The sequence goes on along the minus strand of NC_045574.1, from coordinate 10,871,832 downwards.
GCTGTTGTTTCAAGTCTACACAATGTTGAAGAGCCAACTGGGTTGTCAGAGCTATCCGCTGTTTCTGGAACTCATCCAGACCTGCAGTTTTAACAGTTTGCTTTGCAGAGTGCAACTATAAGCTCATTTGAAAATCATTATTTCCCCAGTGGTAGTGCTGAAGCCGTGCTTCAACGCCAAACGAGTGCTGCTCTGAATTCCATTCACCGAATCCTAACAGCAAGCAGCTCGAGAGGGCTCGGCAGTATAAACGTTGTTAGCACTTTATTTTTAGATCAATACACGAAAGCCACATCGACACAAATTATTCAACAAATGTCTTGTAAGCCAGATGGGAAGCTCAAAAATACTTACTTTGTTCAAAAGGAAACCAAAGCATTCAACATTTATTCACGTACTATTGGGGGTTTCTGTGAAAGGGTGCTTCCATGGATCTGCCCTAATTGCCAGAGAAGTGGCTATGGTGAGCACGACTCCTTTGCTTTGCCTGGAAATTCCATACCTTGCACGAGAACTACCTGAAAAGGGCACATTCCTACAAAATACCTTACAAAATCAGCCTTCTTAGCTGGTCAGAAGTTTCTGACCAGCTGTCATCAGAAGTCAGTGACCCAACAAAATGACTAACAGGAGTTTCAAGTATGCTGGTACCAGCATCCATGAGGATGCGGCTGGGATATGCATCCCTCTGCCCACATTGATGGCCCTACAGCGTCCTATCACAAGTAAAACCTGCAAAGCCATTGGGAGACCAATGGAATAAGAAATAACATCAGTTGTACTTGCTAGCCCAGTTGCCTTTTCCAAAATTCAAAGGACCAAGCTGATGTACATCCTGTCCTGAAACATTTCCACATAATGGCCACCAGTTTACTCCCAGGCTCCTGTTACACCCCTTCATTTGTTACACGAGGATCCACAGATAGCGAAGCAGAGACGAAATGCTCCTTTTTCCCCAGTGCAGTTTAATGGCAAAGCTAATATCAGTATCAAGGGCAGAGGAAATTTGAAGCAAGGAAGGAAGATGGAAGGCCACACTCTGCTCTAAAAGCCTGCCGGGATCTACCCCTCCCTTCAAAGAGCAGAAGGAACAGAAAAGTCTCCCTGCTCAGATCGTCAGCAACCTTCCCCTGCTTTCCATCTCAATTTATTAATGGCTGTTTACTTGGTCTTGGACCAACGCTGCCCTTGTGCTTAAATATCACAGAAGGGGAAGAGTCCTTTACTTCCAGTGCATTCCAAGGCATCAATCACAGCAACTCCTGGCCTCCTGGTGAACCAATAGGCCAGACTGCCAGTCCTCTCTGGGTCAGGCTCCCCATTCATTCTCTGCACCTGCTCTGCCTCAAATTCCTCTCTGTCAGTTACTCTACGTATACAAACACAACATTTTATTAGTGCCTTGGACAATAGCATTTATGCTCTCTCTTCCATTACCTAGATGGACTGTACATACTACATTTGCCCTACTCACAGTTGTGTTATGTTGTTATGTTAGTTGTTATGTTAACAATTTGGTCACCCTATGATTAGTCACAACATCCCCATAACCCTCCCATTTTGTTCAACGATCTTGTAATTACAGCAGAAGTATTTTATTCTCCAAGTACATGATTTTGCAGTTTTTACAACGAGGCTCATCCTGGTTCTCTTACTGAAGCTTTCAAGGACGCCTAGTTCTAGCTGCATATCTTCAGCCTCCCAACTTTACGTCATCATCAGGGTTTTTAGTGTACTCTTTGTGCCAGAATTGCTTACAAAAGCATGAAGCAAGCTTAATACCAAACATCATTCTCGAGAAACATCACTGGTCACTTCCTCCTGGTGCAGTTCAGAAGCTATCCATCCACTGCAGCACTGCTTACTCTTCAGCAGCCCACTCAGTAGCCTGTGAGTCTATTTGTGTCTTTTCGACCTTTATTAATGGTTTTCCTATACGACATGGGATTAAATTCTTTATGGTCTGGCTAGATCAGAACTACCACGCCTCACCTTCACACAAACAACCCACGCTGCTACAGGGATGAGACTCAAGGTCACGGTGCCGGAGGTGAACGAAGGACACCTGCATCAACAAACAGGCAGAAGCCACTGTCTCCCTTTGTTTGTTCCACGTTTGCATAGCTCTTTCTGTAAATACTGCAGTAACACTGAAAATTGTTGACTCCTGCAGATCAAGATAGACTCTCCTAAAGCAAGCAGACAAAACCAGCCCCAGACTCAGGGACCACCACGTAGCCTTGGGGGGTGCAGGGGAATGGCAGCGGCCGATGTCTTAGCGGAAGAGGCAGACCCTGTGACCAGCACAGTCCTGAAGGAAAACACAAACTGCCTTTTCCAACTCAGGCAAGCTCACAAAAGACTAAAAATCCCCCCAAGGATGCCCTCAGCCTCCCCCAGTTTCCAGGGAGCACGTTCATTCTGCGCTGTGCGGCAGGATGCTGCACGCACACGGCACCATCTGTACTTCATCTCTCCCGTTATACACCTAGCTGCAGACTCATCAGCAGCTGCTTGTATTTTCTCACTTTTTCCCTTGTAATCTATTCATGCCTTTTATTTAGATTCCAGCCTCTTGGGAGCCGCAAAATCAGATATCTTTGTTCAAGTAAGGCATGTTTAACAAAAAACAGAATGTGTGCAAATCCCCTTCTCCAAGTGCTTCAGACCAAATGCAATCAAAGAGGGTGACAGCACATACGCACACTTCCCGACAGTTACATAAACTCAGCTGTTAAAATTACATGCCATTATATAACAGGTGAAAACAGGGACTACAAACCTGACATCGCAGCGAGCAGCGCATGCTGACAGAGCCTTAAATGCTGGCATTTAGGAAAAGCTGCGCTATGGCATAAGCAGACAGTATCTGACACCCCACTAGAATAAGGAAAGCTTTGCTTTTCTAGCGTTTTTGTGTGTTAAGTGAGCCAACATACTAGCAAGAAATAACGTTCAGATAGCTGCCTGCCTTAGGACAGAACACCTTTTCGTGAGCTTGTATCAAAATAGGATCCGCCTGTGGGACTGTATGGAAGAGAGGCAGCCAGTTGCTACAGTGCAAGGGAGACAGAGGCTGCCCCAAAGGCAGCAGTCAGTCCGTAATATTCTAAAAACCACAAATTGTTCCAGAGCTTCAACTCCATTGTGCTTTGGCACTGCATTTTTCTGGAGGCACAAGGTGCAGTACCAACGCAGTGCCACTGTGTTAATGCCAGTCAGCAGTTCTCAAGAGAACACATTGCATAAACTACACACACCCCAATTAGTTTAAGTGTCTGGAAGTTATTACCGAGCTATATTCTAATAACTTCTAGCAAAAATGCGGCTAAAATAAAGGTTTGGAAGAATTCAAGTCCTATTTTTATGCCTTACGTGAGACTTGAATCCCATGACTGAAGAATAACTGATTCAGAGGCAAAGAAAATATTTTCTATTTATATTTCTCTTTATTAAATCCAAAATCATCCTCTGTTCCTAAGCAGTATTACTCCAAAGCAGAGGTGAAACATCTCCTTTTCCAAGGATCTGAAAACAATTCTGATTTGTAAATTAATGAAAGTCCCCTTTCAATTCCTCATATCCAATAAATCCCTTTGGTAATCAGAACCAATGATGCTGCCATCTTCAGTACCAAAATTACGTCTCACACATGGTTTATAGAAGCTAGAAGCAAGACTGCAATGAATACAACTCTACTAAAGAGAAATTCACCCATAGCACAAGGTGAAGACAGCTTCTGTTTAGAACATTTTAGGAAATGAAGAATTAACATGCATAATCCCTGAAAGTTCTGTAACATATCTACCTAGAAATTTACCTATTAATATAGTAATTACTTAACGTACCATCTGAGGAACAACATGTACTGCTTGCATTTTAATATGCAATGTTAATAGAAGGGCTGGCAATTCAGCATAGTTATTTATTACTACTAAGTCAAGAGCAGCATGGAAGTACACCACAAATGTGACTTCTGTAATTAAATATACCAAAGCCATCAGCAAAACTGAATCATAAATCACCACAAAGGAAATTATCAAAAAGGGAAGTTCTTCAAAGCTTTGTAAGCAAAAGCAAAGCATAACTTAGAGTAAGCACAGCAATCTCTCAAAATTGGATACTTTAAGTCAAGTCTTGGACTGGATCCATATCCTGTCCAGCAGGCTGCTATGAAGAGCGAGGTTGGAAAAGCATGTAAGAGGAAAGCATGCTGGTAGCATAATAAGTCTTGCGGTTCACACAAGACTTGCCTATACTATGTACTGCTCAAGGTAGAGCAAAGGGTCACTGTAAGCAGAAGTTTAAGAAAAAGAATCAATGTTGAGCTCAAGACAACATTTCAAAAAGTATATGAAGCACTAGCAAAGGAAAAGGGCTTTTAATTTTGAAAGTTCATCTGAAAGATTAAAAGAATTGCCATCTTTATAGCATATAGATAATTTGTAGCTAGAAACCATACTAATTTTCTTTATCGCTTCATTGATTTCAATGCATTTAATATGCTTGCCTGCAGCTAGTATAGATGACAGACAGCTTTACTTGGGAATTGTCCGTAGTTTAAAAGAATTTCGATTCCTCTCTAGAGATCTTTTTCATTTACATATCAGTCATTTCAGAGCTTACTGCATACTTGCTAGGCTTCTCCTGAAGCAGAACTGCTTTGCCTGTCCCACCTGTAGGTACCACAGCACACCGGTTATCTCCTCACTCTGTGACATTCTCCAGATACCAAGTGCAAGCAAGGTACAATTCTGCAATCATATGCACGCTTAATTCGACACAGTAAGAATCCCCAAAGACAAAACACCAGTGAGTTTGCAAATGCAGGCGTATAGGAGAAGATTCACAACATTAGAGTCTCTGAGTATTATAATGTGAAGTATTTTTGGGATCAGTTTTTATTGTGCTGAAGCAAGGTCTCCAAGAACAAAGCATTCAAATACTTTACCTTTTATGCATTAGTAACTTAAGTCCTGCTTTTTACATTTTGATTTTTTTTCAAGTATAAAGCAGTAGTTATAGCTCACAAAATTATTTAGTACATGATAAGTTTGGTAAGACTAATGGCAAACCACGCAACCTATTAGTAAGTAATTTTTGTTGGGGTGGGCTCCCCATAGGCCAGTACCTTGTGTGCTTCTCTTATGCAATATTAAAATTTATTAAAAATAGTAAAACAAGTCTGCATGTTTACAGATACCATTTTCTTAACTCAGAAGTCAGACTTAATTTCTGCAGCCTGACACAATTAAATGCTTTGACGAAGTCCTTTAGATTATTAAGCTAATCAGTCCTCTATGCTTTCAATGTAACACACTCCTTTGTTTTTCCATTACCAAACTCAGGCAAGCCAAGAGCTACTGACTCATTAGAGAAAATCATTAACTTTTCCTATGAAACAGCAAAGATTTAGTCACTTGACATTTCTAGCACCAAAGCATACAGCATCTCCAAGGAACACAAAACAAGCACGGCTGCAAAGTAAATGTTTGCATTACTGCTTGGTTATATTAGGCAGTTTGGCAAAAGCCTATCAGTCTAAGCTGTGTGGCTGCAGTCCACCCAGTTTTATTCTTCCCTCAATGTGCCTGTCCAAGCACTTGTCTGACCCTGCAATGAGCTGGTTCAGGAAGTTAAGCTGGCAAAAAACTAGCCGTACAAAAATAATCCCACAGGGAGGGCAGGGCTGCAGCGGTACCGACTTGGATAGGCTGGCTAATGCTGCTATGGAACCACATAAATTATTTATATAGTCCCCCTCCCCCTGCCCTAAAACAAGATGTCAAAACAAGCCCATTACTGCTAGACCAGGAATAAGGGAAGTAAAGACAGATAAAATGGCTGCATCCCTATGAAATCACCACCTCTTGCTTTTACAAGCATTCCACAAAATACTTTCAGATGGCAAAGCATTCCAAGAACTAACTCATTTGATGAGGCTATTTTCAATTACTAAAAAAGACACTTGAATGACTTACCAGAAACATTAATTGATGTTCCTGCATCAATAATTCCACTGTTAGGCCTTACACAGTATCTGCGTGGTGCTGTGGTCTTGACTTTGAAGCACACATTTCTGTCTGTAGGGTTGCCGAGTTTCAGGTTTGTAGTGACAACATCTGTGAAAGGGCCTGCAGAAGAGAGCAAGAGCAGCCTTTAAATCACAACAGAAAGCACTCGTCAAGCAGAGGCTGAGCAGGCTCCAGATCCCTGCTCACAAATCTCATAAAGTACTGAGATGTTTGGCTTCCCTCTGTGGCACGCACGGTAACCGCGCACGCAGCTCGGGATGCAACAAGGCTGCGGAGCAGCTTGCTCATGGCACCACAGCTGAAGTTGGTCATTAATAGCAAACAGCAAGGGGGGGGATCATGTATACGTGCTGCCAACACAGCAACATGGCATTCAAACGGTGCCAAGTCCTGTGCTGTATCAGTTATTCCCCTCCAACACTGAACCAGAGTAAAGGCAGGCTTGCAGGGTACCACGTACATCTGTGCATGGACAAAAATAGGTGGGGTATAGGGAAATGGTTCTGGCTGCTAGAAATGGTACATCAGAAGCAATCTTCATAAACAAAATCCTGCCTCAGAGACAGGAAATAACCCCATGGAAACAGGAAAGTTCCCGGTGGCTGACAGCACCGGCTGTGACTTCTGTATCAGCACAGGCAGCTCCGACCCACCGTCAACTTCTGCAACACCGAGTGCAGGCAAACACATTTCTCGTAGGCTCACTGCCCACCTGAAACTGCCCAAATCCCTTTGGTTAGAGCAAAGGCTGGCTACTGGTTTTCTGTAAGGCACCGATAAATCAGGCAGGCTGCATGCGACTGCACTGCTTGCTCTGATCACAGAGAATTAAAATTAAAGAAATATAAACACAATTTTATCAACTGTCTTCTGCATAAAAAACAGTAGCTTCATGCCTGAATATTTTCATCTCCCTTCAGGAGTGAAAGTCCTAAAATTTTAAAAGCAAATAATCATTTTTATAATTAATACTAATAAGAACACACACTATTCCCCCATCATCCTCCTGCTCTCTGCAGAAAATAGGATTGGTCCTCGGCTGCAGCATGGTTGGCTTAAAAGCACTTAAGATTGCTTACTTTTCTGATTTATGACAAATTCATCTCCTAAAATGCCGCTTAACACAGCTGTGCAAGGATTACAGTCCTGCAGCCACAACCCTCAATCCAATTTGTTTTAAGCGATAATTAAACAAACACAAAGAGACGGCACCCCAGCAGCAGCATGGGACCACGCTGCTCGCGCTCCCAACAAGCCAGCCCTGCCCATACAACACAACCTGGCAGCAAAAAAAGTGAAGCAGGGAAATTTTCAGATCCGATGACAAAGGTTTCACCAAATCTGGGCCTGGTGATGAAACATCAGGATGTGAAGAATGAAACAGGAGTTCTGCCTGTGTGCTGCAGGGGGGGAGCCTTCAGGTCTAATGGAAAAGAACCGGGCAGAGCAGCTGGGAGTTGTTAAAGACATTCAACTAGCAGAAAAATCCAGCAACCATTTACGCATGTAAAGACAGTAGCAGATCTTCAAGGTAGATCTAACTGGGGGAACTCTAATGTTTCGGAAGGAATTACTTGATGCCTCGGAGTTATGGATGTGCCCTAGGAAGCTCGAGCACAGCACAGAGGGAGGGTCAGGGCTGTCTGCCCGCGGCCCTATGAGTGCAGCTGTGTCCTCGGCAGCTTCACCAGTCTGCGTGCTGGGATAGATTTCCCGGGGGAAATGCCGTGTTTTCACTTGGCTGATCCATGAATGCATGCAGGATTTGTACACCCCAGCTTCGAGCTGCTGTTTGTAATAGTAATACGACAAAAGTCTGCGTGTAAAATAATTTCCAAATGGATTTACTTACTGCTAACACGGACCATACCGAAATCGTTGGCAGCAAAACCTTTCAGCAGACTGAACTCATTTCTTGTCTGCTTGACTTTTCCTCTTTTTCTGTCCGCTAGGCTACAGAAAGTTTTTAGATGCGTTTTCCCCAAATTACAGGTCTCACAGATCAGCCAGCACAACTGCACGGCGAGGCTGACGCCCGCTCGCAGCAGACGCGTGCCAGGCACGCTCCTTCTGGCACCGCTGTCCAAACACCGTAGGCAAAGCAAACAGGAACAGACAAACGCGGGATTACAGTGCCATTATAGGTGTTCTGAAGTGCGTAACAGAAGAAGAAATAGACAACCGAGTACTGCTTGGGTAATTAGGGCACGGCAATGAAATACTATCGGCCTGGTCCCTGCCTTCTAAAAGCAAGGCCCGCGGCCTGCCAGCTCCGGCTGGGTGAAACCCTGACAGCTGTTGTTAAAGGATCACAGCCGACGTTAGGCTTTTGGGGGGAGGCTGGGGTGTGTAGGAACAGACCCTGGGTTAAGCACAGCCTAATTCTGTACTGGAGATGTGCTTTTGCTTTCTAACTGCTGGATCTGAGCATTTCGGGTAAGGGTGGCTTGGGTGTTAATGGCCACACGAGACTCACACATCGATGCTGGGGCTTCAATTTTCAATGCGAGGCAATGGAGCTTCTGGAGCCAGCTTGAACCAAAAGACTGTATTTGTGATTGTTTTCAATATTGTTGGAAAAGCAAAGCTTATATTTCTGTAAACACCAACCCAGCAAGTTTCAGGGCAGGGCGCTTTCCAAAATGACATTTCACACTTAAAACAAACAAAACAAACAAGAAAACACTTTTCTCCCATGTTTTTAAAGATCATGAGAAAAATGCCACTGGTGTCATCCCAAGGATAAAGTTATGAGAAACTCAGGGTCTGTATGTGCATCATCTGACACGGGTCGCCATGGGAGTGAGCTGTCCAGAAGGAAGAATGCGGCAAATTGAATTTGGTGCTGAAAGTTGGGAATATTCCACAAGGACCGACGACAATTTCCTGCCAGTTAGGATAAAGTCAACTTGTGTTAATACAAACCATGGGCATCTAACATAAACAAGCAGGTACCAAGACGAAAAACAAAAAAAACACCACAGATGTCATATTCATGCAACAACAAGCAACAGTGAGTGTCATGTTTTTTCACATGGTCTCTTTTCACCAGGGTTAGTTTCAAGCTACAGCTGTGGCTTTCCACCCAGGAGCTATGCATACAAGCCTTCACATTTGAAGATCACAGCATTATCTCAGAATTTGCCACGCTCCATTTCCTATTCAAACACCAGTGCTGTATCAATCTTTCCTAGGAGTGTCATTCCGCAGCGTACTGCATTATAATATCCCAGATCATTTTAGTAATAATAAAAAAGCCTGAGAATTAGGTCAGAAGAACATGATGTCAACTCTATTTAAATTTTAAATAAGTCTCCTCGCAATAAAAAGAAGCGCACATAATTGTAACAGCAAATCCAGGCTGAGAACTTTTTGGTTAGCGCAGTGCTTCACTACAAGCTTCGCACCACTGGCTGCTCCCAGTAACCGTGCTGCACAGCTACTGCACTTGAGCAGAATCCTAAATACAGTTTTTCCTCATCTTAACTGAAACTTCGTGCTTCAGCATGGCCAAGAAACAATCTTCATATATATGTACTTGCAGTGCTGCAAGACTACTGCTGGAGCATGGTCTGGCACATGAAAAGTCAGCGTAAGCATCAGAGGCAGAGCTTTGATGCCACATGCTTGGGCAGGAACTCTGCAGATTTTTATGTGCAAATACAACCATTAATACTTCTTTATAGTTAACTGCAAACTTGCAAGGCTGCAGTCTCACGGCCACTTGATCCTCGCACGTCTGTCTCGCTGCTGCAAGGGGAGGTGGTCTGACCTCTCCTCTCCACTAACTGCTTGTGCGAGCTGCGGTGTTCATCTGCTGCACGGAGAGCTGAGCCAGGGAGCTGCTTATGCTGAAAATTAATCCACTTAAAAGGCAGGGAGTGAGGGAGAGGGCAGTGGGGAAGAGAAAAAGGAGAATCAGTTTTCAGCCAGATCGAGCAGCACTCAGACACTGCCATCAGGCAAACCGCATCTTCCTGCGCAGCAGCCTTCTGCCAAATTGAGGCACTAAGGTCTCATATTTAGCAGGTTAAAGCTGGCACATCTAGGTGTACGCTCTGCAGCCACACTTTCCCTTGAAGCATTGGCACAGTCGTTTGAAGTAATTAAGGCACATGCCTAATTTTTTTGTTGTGTGTTTAAATCTAATGCAAATTCTTATCTGCTTAACGCTGGGCATCCCCTAAAGCAAATTTCCTGAACTGGTGCTTCTCGGAGCAAATGCAATACGTGGTACAACCACAGTCATGTCAGATTAAACTGGTAATCAGTAATTAGCATGGGTAAGAATAAATTCCCTTGTTGTTCCCAGAATGTCTTAGATGCACTTTCATCACCTTTTCCTGAACAACAATTTTCACCCCTTCATCCCAGCACCACAGACGTTTATCAGAAGGCAGAATAACCAGAAATACAACCAGAGCCTCGAGCAATGCAGCCGCTTGCAGTTCCGTTGGGGAAAGCAGCCGAATGCACCACCAGGAGGGGAAGGACGTATTTCACCGCGGCTGAATCCCATCGATGTGTCAGATGAAAGTCATTAATCACATGATAGAGTCATCAACCTTAGCAAGGTAACCAAGGAATCTTTAACAAGCGAGATGGTAGAAAGCCATAGAAGGGGAAACTTAAATTGTTTCATGGCTTTTCTCAAGAGCCCAAGCCGCACGCATTGATGCATCCTAACTAGATGTCCACATGGAGCAATAACTCATCGACTGAAAGAGCCACATTTACTGTGTGTGAGTGAGAGCGTGGGGGCTGAACACGATGCTTCAGGCTCCCCTCCCCACTACGCACACGCAATGCCTGCACACCTGCCCCTTGTCCCAGCCTCAGTACATGTGAACATCCTGCTGGGTCCCAGCCAGCATCACCCTGCCGACAGATCGAGGGCTGCCCAAAAGCACAGCCAGCTCTCCATCTGAGCAATTTTACCCCTCAACTTCCAGCTTTCCTTACCACTACATCCAAATTGTTTCCCAATTTATTATGCATCTGACAGTACTGATTTTGCTTTCTATCCCCAGCTTCTGCCATTTTCGGGGGTGGCTATCAGCAGAGCGATGGTTAAAATAAACACACTATTGGCAAAACATTAGCAAGAAGGCTCAATAACAGGTGTAGAATTGCCTTACTATACATTTCTTTTTAAAGTTACATATAAAGTTGATGACCTTTACAAACAAACTCTGAAATGTCAAGCAATGCGTTCTGAGCTATCAGCCAGGTGCCTGTGAATCAAGAACACCTAAGATCCAATCAAACTCTCCCCCTTCCTTACTTGTCTTAAGACAAATCACTTAAGGGCTTGATCTTCTGCTATTAAAAGCCTTAAGAGTTGACAGCAATTCCAAAACAGGAGCAGGTTTGGACCCTTAGTTTGCCTCTCTGTGAAGTCAGGAGAATACTTACCTAATTAAAACACTAATCTTCACAAGATTTTCTGTAAAAAGCACTGTATGCCAAGTTTTAATCATCACCACCATCTGGCTCTGGAGACATTCATAATTAAGTGAGCATCAGCAACTTTTGAAATCAAAGAAGTCGAAGAATGAGAAACAAGAATTGCCTGTGTTGCATAAACATCTTATTTCACAAGTAACTCCCTGAAAAGACCCAGCTATCCCAAATTTGGTAATTATGTTAAAGAAAAAACTTACGCTGCTTTTAATGCTCATGTAAACCACTCATAAACCTGTCAGTCTCAGCTCAGGTTTTGTAGGGAAGCAGCTAGAAAAGTGTGCCCTTGTGGAATCAATTTCATTACTCTTACTGTGCCTATCCTCACCCAAAGAGCCCTTGAAGCAAGAACGGAGGGAGGGAAGTGGCCACTTCCACTTTTGCTGTGCTAAGCAGTAGAAGCCTTGCTGAAAAAAATATTACAAGAAGTGCCATCCAAATCCCTCTCTGTGAAATAATTTATGCAGTGAGTTTTGTTTTTTTGTTTTTTAATATCATGTAATCAATAAGATGATCTACAAGGTGGGAAAAGGACACAGAAAGCCAGCAGAATTACATGATTCAGGTGCCAAAGTTGGATCAAGGCTGGCAGTAAATGATTTCATTTGGATGGATTAATCAGTGTCCTTCCCTGGCCTATTTTGACACAACCTATTTTTGCCAGAGCATGCCTCATGTTCAAGAGGAAAGAAAGACAAAAAACAACCATGAGTCTGATGACTATTTACAGAACATCTATTACGATGTAATTTTTGTCACCTTCTATTCCTCAGAGCATCATTAACAGTTTGATTTCACAGTTTTAAGAGCTGTGAGGCCACACATAAGGTTCCAGGCGAAATAGAAGAATGTCCTTCACGTAATTTTGGTACCGCTGCCATTTATTATTTTTTCCCCCCGAACTGATGTGTTCAGAGTTTTATTAGACCTGAGCATTACTTATAGGGATCTTCAACACCAAAATAACGTAAGAAGAAATATTTTCTCTATATCATCAGCTTTGTGCAGATTTCTGCATACAACTGAATAACCGAAGACCGATAGCAGCTGGCTAGCTTTTAGAGGTGTATCTGTTTCAAATGTGCTTTCATATCCTTTTAGAACCGAGTGCCAAACATATCATGTTTCTTTGTTCACTCCACTCACAAACGCCACACATATCAACTCTCTCCAGGTAGGAAAACAGCTCAGAAAACAGTGGCATGCTCTCTTTTCACAGTGAAATAGCATCTACATCTCTTTCAATAACCAGGAAATACTAAGTCTTCCATATAAAAGATAGCTCCTTATTTCTGCACAGCTCGAAGCCTCACACGGGTTGCTGGGTGGGTACCAAAAGGATGCTGAAACACAGCGCAGGCCCCTGGGGAGAAGAGTGGATGCAGCAGTGGAGTGGGTGCAGCACCACGGCCTCGTGCGCAGCCTCCCCTGGGAAAAACAGTGCTGGCTGAAGACTGAAGTCAGCACGAAGCATCTCCCTGGAAGAGACATCATGGTTTTATCCCCCTCCACCCATCCCAAATTACCCTTTTTTCTTGTACTTCTTGCAAAGTAATTTTCCCTGGTCTAATTTAATCACTAATCTCCATTTCAGATGCACATGCAAATGGTAGGGAAGGAACAACATAACTACGCTAATTTTATGCTCGTATATACTCTTCAAATAGACAAGTCTGATGTGTAACTTAAATAGCAACTGAACAAATATTAACTGCAAAATTATGCATAAATTGCAAATACCAGAAGAAAAGAGCAAAATTAGAGATTTTGGGACGCACAATGAGTAGCTGCTTTTGCAAGTTTAAAAAAAAAAGTCTAAATAGGCAGTGAGATACTAATTATATCTACAAATTAGGAGGAATCCTGAATTTAGCAAGATACATTTCTTGGGAGCCATTTAAAACTAGCCCATTAACTGTGCTTTCAAGATCAAAGGAAAAAATAAAACAAAAACAACTCAGAAAATTAATCATAAGCAGTGAGAGAACTTAATAAAGGGGAAAAATACCTGACAGTTTATACCACTTGGCATAGAACAAGACAAATGTGTGAAGTGGCATTCTACAAACCTAAACTCCCATACGCATTATCTACATCCCCGTATGGGTGAAATCAAGAAGTTCAGAGTAAAAAAAGCTATAAAAATATTAAAAAAAATACCTTACTGCCCTTTGACCTTCGCTCTCAGTCTGGTGAGCACGTAGGAAGGCCAGATGAGAAGATACTGCAAACCAGCGGAAATTATGCATGCAAACACTTTGAGAAGATGCAAAATGCACTGGTAAGTCACATACTGCAAAATGCAACAGCTGCAAATATAAACAGGCAAGGGTGACAGTCCAAACACACAACTGCACTCTGGAGTGGTGAATTTCTGCTTGCAAGAAACATTAGAAGCACCAGCAAGGATAAAATAACTGGCTAGATGAAAAAAACAGTCAGGGGAAAACCAAAAGTTTTTTCTTTTTTTAATTAGAGTTCCATAGTCACTTGACATGGCTTCTACAAACACAACTAACTTGAATCAAGGCTTTAGAAATGTCTGCAAAAACATGAGATTTAGCTGCATAGTGAGTCCCACACCTACACGATTTTATAATTTGCATCAAAAGTAAACGGATCACCAGGCAAACCTCCCCCTTCTCTATTTTTTCCACACCTCGTGGAAACCAACCAAGAAAACAGGATTAAATTTAGAACTATGAAATCTTTAATCCACAGCACCATGGTATGAAGGGCTTCGTTTACAGCTTGGAAAACGAGACACTAAGGTAGTTTGGTAAAGAGATTATTTTCATAAAGTATTTATAATAATGTGGGATAAAAGTACTGCATGCGGCAGCAGCACCCAATTTGTACAAACACATACAAATGTTTTTGGGGCCAGAAGGCTTCCAGTGGAGGTAAGCACTTTTCAGAGAACCTATAAGGCAGAAAGGACAGGCTTGGTCAACTCTCGGTAGGGTTGTCCTGCTAGTGTGAATACTCAATCACTTCTGTCCATGTGCATCTTAATCCCGCACTGAATTAAACATGGAAATGGTGATTTGCTTTGCATATGTTTTCGGTGACAGCAAGACTGGGACAGCTGCTCTGGACTGATGGCACAAATCCCTCCTTCAGGAAGGTTGCCTAGCAGGCCAAGACTTCAAGCTCACCAACAGCCCAGGCACGTTATGGATATTCCGTGTGTTTTTGACAGAGCTCTGAGTCTACAAAGGAGGTATGAAAGGATTTATACATTGAATAAATTTGGGGTCAAAAGTCAGAGAAAGAGATTTGGCACGAGGCTGGCCCTTAATTTAGATAAAGGGCTGTTTAAATATTGATGTGTATAAGCAGCACAGGCTTCCTTTCGGCCTCACTTATCACTTCACACGGTGAGGGAAGCAGGCCTGGGCCCTCAGCCTAGGCAGGCTCTGGCTGAAATCACTCAGGTTTGGCTTACAGGGAGAAAACGATGGCTTACAGTGGCACGGTGATAACGTGAAAGATCATATTCCCTGCAAAAACGAAGATGAAATTGAGGTCTGAAACAACAGCTGGTACCACAAACAAAACTGTTGCAAACATCATCAATAAAAGCTCTTGGAGCCAACCAACTGCACTGACAGAAAAAGCAAAAAGGCTGTTATTGTACCAACTGTGAAATGCTTTCAGTAGTTATTAGTTGTTCCCAGCAGGGAGCAAACATAAGACCAATATGGTAACAAGATAGTAGAAAATGAGTGTGGCTGCAAGACGTGGGCAGAATTAGCAAGGGTCATTTGACTCCTGCATTGTCTCCGGCGAGGCCAAAGCCGTGTTTGGAGGAGCTCTGAAAGCAAGAAACAAGACAAACCCCCAGGTCAGCCAGTTTTCTGCAGAAATTGCATTATAACACATGCAGAAGTCGCTCACTTGATCCAAAGCGCATTTGATGCAATCAATACCTTCTAGAGCGGGGTGCATGCAACAAATTAAGCTTCTTTTGAAGCGGGCATTTGTTCGTAGATGTAAGCTGAGCTGAGCTCATAAAGTTGGATCACTCACTATGGCAATGATGCCATTTTTCCAGTTGAGTTTCAAAACAGATCCAAGAATCTATTTAAAGGCTTGCGCTGATTTTTACAATCCTAATTCTGAATTAAAGTACAATTAGGCAAAATTCAGCCTTGTATTAAGATGCAGCTCACTTATTTAAAAAGTTTTTTTTTTTTTTTTTTTAAATTTCTTCAATTTGATTTCTTTTTGCTTTGATTTATAAATGATTTATAAGACATGTTAGGTAAGAAGACAGATGCAATCATTTTATTTCCAGGGAGAATAAGCTATCAGAAACTCCTGTGCAGATTTTGACTCCACATTCCCATTTCACAGGTGACAAGACATAACACACGGCCTGGTGGGCTGCAGCTGGTAAATACACGATTTGCGGCTCTGCACATGCGTGAATCTGCATCTGCTATGACACATTACCTGTCTGTAGAGAGACAGTCACTCCTTACCTTCAATATAGTTTATTACCCAGGCATATTTTCTGAAGCAATGAACAGAGGACACATGCCATCGCCAGCTCAGACTGGCATTCTGCCACCGAGGAGCTTTCAATAACCAGCTGGACAGCCTTGTTTGTCACCTATCATTGCAACAGTTCCATAGCTCAAACTGAGCACATCTTTCCACTACAAGGACCTCTTAAAAGAGCAGTTCTATGCTTTTCCTATTAAAAATTAGCTTAGCTGAAAATCAGTGCACAAACTTCAGATTCCTGAGGAACTGGAAATTCTGAACGTACGTGCCCCTTCCAATATGATCAGCTCTTTGCCTTTATTGAAAACACAAAATGCCACAAACCTAAGAGAAGAAGTAAGCTCCAAATTATAATTGCTCATGCTGATTTTATCACTGCATTAGGCTCTTCCTTGAACTAGTAATACTTTGATCCCATTAATGCTCATTACTTCAACTGCAATTCTTAGAATCAATGCAGTACAAAATTATTCAAAAGCCCTTAACCCATCCATCGCATTGGCTGAAACCTTCAAGTTGATTGTGAGATTTTTGGAAATAATCTTAGAAGACCTAAATATGTTAATTAAATTTAAAAGAAAACATAGCTAAACTTCTTTTATTTGCTTCACACATCCCAAATAATCATTATTTGGCTCCCTAACCAAAGATGCGTTCTGTTCTAAGTTTCAAACTTTTGTCAGCTCACACTCGTACAATTCCTCCTCCTTTCCCAGCAGGGCCGTGTCATGTCTCTAGAGCGCAGCACACCAGCTGATTAAGGAAACACCGTCTTTAACTTATTCCACCTTTCAAAAAATGAGACATATCACTAAATAGGTACAATGCATCATTCTGTTGCCTTTATCTTCAGTTCTTCTCCTCCAAGCATTGCTCTTTTTAAGTGAAGAGTCTATGGAAAGCCATGAGGCAATTATAAAACTAACGCACGTGAAATTAGAATAATTCAGTGAGATGCAGCAAGTCTGTCCAACTATAACAAACTCTTAATAATTAGAATAAAACTAGTGATTTTACCTAAGTTGCGAGAATAGCTGGCGTAAGATGAACTACAAATATTTAAGTGTCACCAAAAAATGACTAATGAACTATAGCTTCATACAGATTTATGAAGCCTGCCTGTTATTTAAATACTGTTCTCTTTTTGAGTGTAAAACTTGATCAAATATGCAGAAGGATGTGAAGGTTTACTCATATTTGATCTACCAATGATTTTATTAGGAATTGGGCTAAACAGAAGCAAGCACAGAATGGTACATATTCCAGCAGAAGAGCAGCCAGCCATTGACACAGCAGCTTTCAAAGAGTAAAGAAATCCTAGCTCTGACTGCCATTATGCTGTGAACACCAGAAGGGCTCTAACAATTTAAAGGAAACACTGTATAAATTTTCAACTTAAAAGATGCATATTAATTATCCTAAAGAGGCAACTTCTCATAATGCTGTCAGTATTTTACATTCTTAAACAAAGCCTGTTCCAGCGGCAGCGATGAGAAATCCCTGTTTATCCAATAGGGAACAGGATGAGCAGGCAGCCAAATCCCTCTGAATACCCCCAGTGCCTGGGCCTTGCACACAGATCACGACAGGGAGGGAGCGGTAAGCACACAGTTGAGTCACAACATCCCGCTAGGTCCTCAGCCTTTCTTCCCAGCCCTGACAACAGCAGATTCAAGGCTGATCACACGTCCCAAGCGCTGCCAAGCCGCTGGACCGAAAAGCCTTAGCTCAGTCTCCGGTAAGAATTGGGCATTCGCATCGGACAGAGGAGGTTTTGCCAACCTGCAAGGCATGGATCTGGCTGTAGCTTGCCCAGATGCACACAAAGGAGCTCAGAGCCATGCACCTGGGAGTGTGCTGCAAGGGCTGAGGCCACACCTTTGGCCGCAGCTCTGACATACCCTGGGGATGCAGCAGAGCCAGCGACAGGCGATGGCTTGGAAGGAACACCGCTGGGCCTGGAGCCACTGCTGGAGCAGTATGATTAAGAATGGAGAGTACAGGTCATTCCTGTTTGTTATTGTGCCCTTCGCAGAAAGCAGAGCTACACAGAGGCGTATTGCAGGCGTGCAGGTGGAAAAAATCACGCACCGGACACAGGAAACTGCATTTGCAACTGGCAGCAACTTGTGCTGGTTGGCGAGGAATTAATGTGGTTGCACAATACTGCTACTTGCCACTTGGGGAGCACTGCAACAGAGTGAGTGCTGAGTCATAAGCCCAGGCTCACCTGTAGCAACCCCCCAAAACCCCTCTGACACGCATCACAGCCCACGCCACCTCCACCCGCTGGCACAAGCCCTCTGCCAGCCACCCCCACCCCAAACTGCACCTGCAGAGGATGCTGCAGCAATTTCAAGCAGCTGAAAACCCAGGTGGGTCCTAAAATAAGTTCAATTCTAACAAAACATCACTTGCTGGCACTAAATAAATCTGTTCCAGGTGGGCCTGTGATGCTGGAAGGATGGATCTGCCTGACTGGGAGCCATCCTGTGAAGCAAATGAGGCAGTGCCCCATAGCACAAGTGTGGCACTGTAATTACCAATGCTATCAAAACACATCTAACTAAAGGGGCCAGAATTACACACCCCCGCACAAGTTTAAAGCTTGTGCTTCCTTAAGTCTGGTCCTTGAATATCATGATCTAATTCATGGCAGAAAATCTCATTGTTGCATGCTGTGTGATTAACAAAAAGGAAGGGAAACATACATGCAGACGTTCTCACGTACAGCACCAAGGGTCTTTTTCACCATTCATTTCCAGTGAAGTCTCAATGATAAACCTATAGTTCAACGCTTTCTCACCTAGGCAGCAAAACTGCAGTGACCAACAGAAGTCACTGGCACAGCTGCACAGCTGCTGTTGCACATGAGCAGGGTAAGGAACGGGCACCTCCAGCCACACTGTGATCAGAGAGGAGTGTCCTGCCTCCTGCTATTCACAGCTGCATTTCAGCGCAGCACATGGTGATGCTATTTTGGAGCGTGTGTTATGGTGTAGGAGATGGAGAGGAAAGACAACCCCTGCTCATGCTCACATGCTATGAAAAGCAATTCTGGCATGAATATCTTCTTTGATATTTCTGAAAAAAAAAAAAAAAATAATAATAATAATAATAGACAAATGGTATTTTGAAAGACCTAAACACATTTAGAAGAACTGCTGCAAAATGAGGGGTTACAAAAGCTTCTTAGAAAAGGTCTTCAGATCCTTTCTTTTAAATGAAAGCAGTGGCTAACAGAGACTGCTGCAATCCCACACACTGGGACACACAGAATGAATCCTCACTTCGGTATCTTGTTCCTGCCTCCTTTCATAAATGTCACACCTCCCTCTAGATTTTATATTTAAGAATCAAAACAGAGCAGCGTGACAACAGCATAGCCGATTATTTTCTGCATTTTCTACCCGTGTGCATTTTGACAGAGACCTCTATCCATTTCCAGCGTTTGTGAAACTCGGTTTAGGATCCCACCTTGCTGCTGCTGCCGCCCTAAAGCGTCGAATCTTTTGGGCACACCAGTGAGGAAGCGGAGCCGCACCGGTCGGCAGCGCTGCTGGCACCTGGCAGTCCGCATCCGCACGCGCTGAGCACAGCAATGCTTTGCACAGAAATGCAACTGTTTACAGAGGCAAGAGAACCGTTGCTGCCACATTAGCAGGCAGCAGGCCACCACAACAACAGGACGAGAATCGCTTAGAGCGGAATTGACTTCATGAATACTTCAAACTGGCCTTTCCTGAATGAAGGCCGGTGGTCAGCACTGCCTGTCAGGAAGGGCTGTAAGACAGGATTTATTGCCAAGGCATATGAAGGCTATCCATAGCATTAGGCCTATTCCAACATTAATATTTAAGCATACTTTTAAACTAAGCCATAGATTAGCTGCAGCTAGTCAAGCAACATTGTACATTATAAGAAGCGTACGATGCTGGCTAAAGATTTGACAAAGAAAACCTCCACGGTTGGTGGATTTAACTTCAGCAGTCCCAGATCCTCCACTGAGGGCCAGGCAGCCTGACTAGTTAGCTTTACCCCAACAACAACACCACCCCACGGTTTTTGGCTAGTTTTATACCTGCTTGCAACCAAGTGATAAGAAAACGCCCCAAACCACAATTAGGTGCCCCTGGCAAGTCTGTACCAATTAAGGCCCCGCTTCTTGCCCGCCTCAGCTTCCTTGATGGAAGTAACGTTACTGACATTCACAACAAGCATAATTAGATGAACATCAGCCCTTAACATAAACAATATTAGAGCAGTTTGCTTCTTGAGCATGTTTGATTCTGCTGCCATAACAACATGCAAAGACTTCAGCCTGCAACAAAGACACATTCAGTCCAGCCAGGGTTTATTACTGTGCCTTTTGGTAAATCCAGTTTATACTAATAGTTTATATTGAAATATTTAGTATTAAATACAGGCAAAGACTTCTCCTAGGTGTAAAAATGTTACATGAAATGTTATATGAAATGTTATATGTAAAAGTGCTATACTGCTTTTGAGTAAGCAGTAATTTTACCACACGCCACCAAATAGGTCGCTATTTTTAAAAAAGGAAGATTTGCCAGATATTCATCCGAAGCTCTACAGCACCTCTGACTCCTGCAGCATAAATAAACTTGCCGAATGCTTATTTGTAATCCCCGAATATTGCGTTACAGCAGCGCTATCCCTCAGGTCACAACGCTGGAATCTCAACGCCAGCTCCAACCCATTCAAGTGCTGGGCTTGCGGGAAAGACGGGGTTGGGGGCAGGCGGAATATTCGCAAGGAATGCGTCTGAACGCCTCGCAGCGTTATGGTAACGGGGATAAAAGGAAAAAAAAAAAACACGCCACGAGAGGCCACCAGGGATGGAGCCGGGGGGGCTCAGGGTTTCCCGCAGCCCGGCCGAGCCCCGCCGCACACACCCGGGGGTGCCCCGGCTCCTCGGGGACCTCGGGGAGCGCCTGCCCCCGCCTCAGCCCGCAGCGCATCTCCCTTCCCCGAGGCCCCGGCTCCGTCCTTCCCCCTCCCGGGGGCACAACGGGCGCTTCCCCGGCTCCCTCCCGGCTTCTCCTCAGCCCCGCAGCGCGGCCATGGCGGGGCCGGGCCCGGGACGCCCACCCCCCCCCCGCACCGCGCTGCGGCCCCGCGGGGCCGGGGGCTGCGGGAGAGGAGCCGGGGGAGTGGGAACGGGGAGGAAGAAGGAGGAGGAGAAGGAGGAAAAGGAGGAGGGGGACGGGGAAAGCCGCGGCGCTGAAGGACATTTTGGCAGCGGGCGCCCGGCCCCGGCCCTACGGAAAATGGCTGCCGCCGGAGCGGGGCCGGGCGGTGGGGAAGGCGGCGGCGGGCGGGAGGGCGGCGGGCCCCGTACCTTTGAATTTGAGCTCGTGCTGCGGTTCGAGGCTGAGGACCTGCTCCGCTTTCGCCATGTTCCTCCTCCTCTTCCTCCTCCTCGGCGGTGGCGGCACCAGGCGGAGAGAGGAAGGGAGGGAGGAAGGGAGGGGAAGGGGAAGGGAGGGCCGGCAGCGGGCGGGCCCCGCGGCTTTATTCAGCGCCCCCGAGCGGGGCCGAGCCGGAGCCGGAGCCGGGGCCGGGCGGGCAGCGGCGGCTCCCGGTGGGCTGACGGGGACGCGGGGAGAGGCCGGGAGGGCCGGGGGCGAGGCGGGGATGATGCAGCACGGAGCGGCCCAGGGAGAGGCTGCGGCTGACGTCTGCCGCCCGCCCGCCTCCTGCCGCGGGGGCCGGGCCCGGGGAGGGGAGCCCGGAGCCCCCCGAGGCCCCGCACAGGGGCGGCTCCGGGCCGGGCCCCGACCCCCGGGTAAGGACAGGGCGCTGCGGGGCTGGCCTCCAGCCACGGGCTTTGTAGTGGATAAAGACACGTTCAGGGCAGCTCGGGGGGTTGAAGGCTGCCCCTACGTACAGGCTAACGGAAGCTTTTTTCCTTTTTTCTCCACATGACTTGAAATATTTTTCAGTTTACAAATTTGTCTACTTAACGTGAAGAGCCACTCTTCTGCTGACCTTAAGGCCATAACAGTTGTAACAGCACTACATAATCATCCACCTGTCCCCTCCCCTAGTATTCTACAATCTAAAACTTCGTAAGAATTCATAAAACATTACTGACACGTCAAATCAAGGGGGCTGCAACAAAGCAAGAGATTGGGGTGTCCCTTTTACCAGAAGAAATGTGCCAAGGATTGGGGTCCTAAAGTTTAGTTTATGTATAATTAATAAACAAGTCTTTGTGTATACAAATTCTTTTCTTGGACTTCAGATGGGTAGGACGGGGGAGGAGATACCATGGTATCAAGGATAAAAGCAGTCCTATTAACAGAGAAAAACTTTCAAAGCATTCCAGTTATGTTAGAGCAAGTCCTAATGAGGGGTGACTGGCTAACAGGTAAGAGATTAATAAAAATATAGTAATAAAACATTAATGTGAAAATTCATGTTACCACAGGACTACAAGCTCTGTGATACATATGGTACCTCACATGCCTACAGGTTCTTTGTATTATGAATGTTATCACAAATATTGTTTTACTTTGTAATTGCCAAAAACGTATAAAAATGACTAAAAATAGCTGGAATAAAAGGGTTGCTGTGTTGCTGGCAATAAAAGCAATAGCAAACGAGTGATGTGTATGTTCAAATTAACAGCACTAAATGGATGATGACATTCAGTGCTGTAAGGAAGCCTTGCAAAAGCACAGCTGCAGTATTTGTACCAAGTCTCAACACCAGCTGCTCTTGTCCATGATAATTTCTTTTTTTCAATTAGTTCGTTTAACCATCTCCCATCATGTTTCACCTTTTGTTTTTGTTCCAACACTGTTTTCGTTCCATGCCAAAACAACATAAACCCATATAAATATTTAGTACAACTCTGAGTTTTGTAGTGAAACTTGGCAATGCTTTCTACCCAATACATCAGGACTAGTTAAAAGCTTCAGCAATGTATAGCAACATGCTCGAATAACGTACTGCTGTTCTTCCTTAACTTCCTTCTCCTTCCTTCTGTTGAAAGAAAAGATGGTCACAATGTCATAAAGGCATGCTTTTTTTTTTTTTTTCCAGGTCTCTGCTATTCTACTGTTAATTGGATTTGGAGCCTAGGATGTCACTAGCTTATTATTTTTGCTATTTGTGGGGGTTTAATTTATACTATAAACTACAGATTATGTCATAACATTTTATTAGATTTCAAATCAGGAGGTAATTCAGTTCACTTACGACTTGCAGTAGAGCTTTCTTTGGCTGATATTCTGGAAACATTGTCTTCTTTCACATAATCTCTTAGATTTTTTTTTTTTTTTTTTTTTTAAATAAACAGATTCTCTCATTGAGCTATAAAACACGGCTGTCCATAAACATTCCAATTAATTGGTAGAAAATGATAAGGTTTATATACATCTGCAAGTTAATTGGAAACTAATGAGGAATAAGACAAAGGAAACATTATACAACATATAGTCATACATAATAGAAGTCCTTAAAGTAAACAACTGTTCAGCATTGCTGCCCAGACCTTTCCACATGCTGCTTTTTCTGAAAGAAGTTCAAAGTACACCGTTAAGAGTTTGATGAACCACAGCATAAAGGGTTTGCCAAGTTGGCATCATCTTGCAAAAGTAGATTGCAGCTGGCAGCTCCGAACTTACCTGCTCGGATGTGGAGAACTCCCCTACATTTTCATCCATGCTGAAATTCATATAGAGCACAGCAGTTTTTACTCAAAGTTGAAAACTTATGAAGTCTTATGAATGTAGTTTGCCTTTTTTACATATATATTAATGTGCATACAGTCATTATTGTTCAGATCAGATTAATTGCAATGGACATGCATCAAGGTCACCTGCAATACTACATTGCTATCAGTTACATAAAACAACCCTCACTTTGTTAACAATTTCAGCCACACCAAGGCTAGAAGAAAACTTGTTGCCAAGGTGCATTTTTGAATAATAGGAGAAAATAGTGATGAATGCTATTGGAAAAACCTGAAGAGCATGTGAAAGCTTTGTACTGGAACAACTTGAACGAACACTTGGTACAAAACTTTCACCTTAAAAGCTATGAAAGTCTCTATCCATGAAAAATATTATTCCTTTATATTGCGTGCATGCAAATGACATGGTTTGCATCCAGTTTCCCTATACAAACATGTAAATGTATCCCTCTCTATTCTAGCACATTCCTTGTGTTTACCCTGCTTATACACTCTCCAAAGCACACTTGTACCCTTTACACAAATACATTTGACACTCTTCAAAGCAGCTAATACACATCTGAAAGGACAACCTAAAAATAGCAGACACCAAACAATAAATTTACATTATTCCAAGTCTGTGTTAAAGAGATCTTACTGTTTATTTTTGCATGTGAACTGTAGCCAGCTGCTTAGTAGAAACCTGGATACAGGATTTTCAGGTGAGAAAAATATTCAGGAGAAAAATATTAGAAACAGGATTCTTTTTCTTTTATTTATGCTTTTAAAGGCTGCTGTTAGATAAACATGTTAACTTGCATCACACATTTGAACACAAAAACTACATCTTAAACATTATCCAAGTGAGATAACTTTAGCCAAGTCTATATTTTTGTGCTGTACATAACCAAAGCAGTTTCTAAGAGGGAAAAAAAAAAAGCAGCCAAGCAGCTAGCTGTACTAGCAAATGAGAAAAGATCCCTTCTCGCATGACAGCCCCCCACAACACCATACAGATATTAAAAGCACTTTACAGTTTTGATTGACAGAAATCTGGCTTAAGCAGTTAAGAATTCAACTTTTGATACAGACTAAGCTAAATGCAATGTATTAAATAACGTGACCCCAGTAGAACTTGTCAGGCCTTGCGCTGGCTGACAAGACTGTGTGTGGCCTGCAGTTTCTCAGACATCATGCTCCAAAGAAAGGAAGTGTAAGACAAAAGCTGCATTCTCCTTACTGTTTCTCCCCATCCTTTTTTTGTACAAGTTTGTCTGTTGTCTGTCTGTGTATACTTACGCCATGGAAAAGCTTCAGTTTCTGAATGACCAGCAGTCACTGCTTTTAGAAAACAGATATTTGAACTGTCACTTAGATTCACTTCTACTGTGGTATTGCTTAGCATTCCTCTTCTGGAACTCTATTACTATAGAGACTACTTTTGATGATGTTGAGAATTTTGGAACCACTTAAAAACAAGGCCAGCAGGTTTATAAACAAAGCTTTTTATTAATAAAATGTTTACACCTTTTTTTGCACAATACATCGGACTGGTAGTGATTTAGCATGTTATTACACTATAAAAGTTTATTATGGATGCTTAAGCTGAAAATGCTGTTTACATTATGCCAAACCAACATTTCTTTATTTTCAGTCTATGCACTATATGGGAGTGTAACAATACAAACAAAAAGGAGAGAACAAAAGTCTGGTTTTCCTCATTAGCATCTACAAACCAACAATACAGACAAACCTGTACACACCCTCGGGACCAGCCCAAGAGAAGACTATAAAAGTCTCAAAAACATTCATAAGCTTGAGAATTCATCACTATATTTCATCACTCGCAATCTGACTACATTTCATGCAGTGAAGCAATGGTTGTAAATTTGTGCAGTTTACAGTGCTGCAAATGCTCTGTAACTTTGAGCGGCTTTAGTTTGTCTTAATAAGAGATATTATAATAAGAAGGCACAGACCTTTCAATCTTTTTTAACAGGTTAACCCAATACTATAACAAAAAGACAGAACATTCTCAGGAGGGACAAGAACTGCTGATACAAAGGTTAACCTTCACGCTTAATTTTACAGGCATACATTTAGTACACTGCAAGAGCTATATGCATATCAGGTTATTTTTGTGCCCTGAATACACAAATGCAAATGCAAAGTTTTTGTTTTTTAACCTTCAGAATTATTTCCTTTTTTCTTCATTGGACTGGGGGCCAAGGAACACAAGGGGGAAAATTGCCAAGAAGTCTTAAGTGTCCTACAGCTACAGAAATATGATCCATTCATGTTTCGTATCAATTCATTCTGCCACAATTTCAATGCTGGATGCACTGTATTCAGAAATAGGAAGTACAGAAGTTAAAATACAGAAGAGTTCAAATTATGTTATTAGGGCTTTACTATAATTTACTTCCTTCAGGTGAATGTGCTTTTAGCCTCCTATCTAGTGTAATAAAATAGCGGTATGTGTCTCAGCTGCTATGATTTCTTAATTTCATAACGCTGTACTAATGAATTACCACTTTGTTAAAAAATATTTGCTGCTGTGACAGATACTTCTTGAACCTTTAAGGAGAAAAAAAGACACTTGCCACATTTTCTTGGCTAGATCCCATAAGGAAACAAAGAACAAATTCTCAAGAAAAGAGAATGGATTTAATAATAGGAAATACATACTGCAACGTGAGTAAAAGTAAGGCAAGAAAGTAGCAGTGAATCTGAACTGGACTGCAACAACTGGATGGAATATTACACCCACACAAATGAAGAGAATGACAGAAAAGGTTGTCTGTATCCTTCAACATCAGAAAAGGAGTAGCAGTTGGTTTGTTCAACAAAGCACGTGAAAATATTAACATGAATGAAACAAAGAAAACCCAACCTCCTTGAATAAAATTGTTAGTGTTTAAGAAAAAATTTAACCCCCCTCCCTCCCAACTTGCAGTATGATGCAATGGGAAAAACAAATTTCTTTCTTCTAGAAATTCTCTATTCTAGAATTAGAACAATTTCAGCAAATACTCTACTGAATTTTAACGGGACACATTCATCCTAGTGCCTTGATTTCCTACGTGAAATAGGAAGCATCAAATAACTCTAAGCCACTAGAAGTTTTGTAAGCATTTTTAAATAGCTCTTTATAGCACGCACACTCACAGTACTTAAAAATTCAGGCTTGGGTGGGGGGGAATTGAGAGGGGAAAGGAAGAAAAAGTTGAGCCTAGAATTCCTTTGACATGTCAGAGGAAACCCATAAATATTCTTGGGTTGTAGGATAGTCTTATAGGCCTTGAATGACTTTTTAATTTTTTAAAATCTGTGACACTTCATGGATAAAGTTTGATAATGCTTGTTCAGCTTTTGCACATTGAGTGTTTTTGATCCTATCTGACTTTAAAGTTTGCATTCAAAAGTCCAGAAAGTGATATATATAATTTTTTTTTTAAACAAGCATTGGTGTCAGAAGGCCTAACAATTAGAGAGAAATATGTTTTGGCACTTGAATTCTCGTATGAGAAACAAAGATGCAGTTTCAAGCTTATTTCTTTTGACAGGGTGGAGCCATACAACTCTGAAAAGGTCAGCTGACAAATCTTATATTAAACTTCTTTCTTTTCTTTTTTTTTTTTTTTTTTTTTTTTTTTTTAATCTTAGATTGGTAATTCACACCTGGAATAATAAGTCTTCTGTTGCCAAACATTAGTATGGGTATGATCTACAAATAGAGATGCAATGTGAGCATAGAATAGTTCAGTTGAAAGGGACCTACAAAGCTGATCTAGTCCAACTGCCTGGCCACCCCAGGGCTAACCAGAAGCTAAAGCACAGTATGGGTGGCATTATCCCAAAGCCCCCTGAACACCAACAAGCACGAGGCATCAGCCACCTCCCTAGAAAGCCTGCTGCAGCATTTGACCACGCTCCCAGAACCTCCCTGGCACAGCTTTGTGCTGTTCCCTCATATTCCACCGTCAGTTACCAGGGAGCACAGACCAGCACCTCTCTCCCTGCTTCCCCTCCCCAGGATTTGTAGAGCACAATAAGGTCACCTCTTGGCCTTCTCTTCTCCAAACTAGACAACCCAAGTGTCCTCAACCTCTACTCACAGGACATGCCTCCCAGACCGTTTACCATCAGCTTTGTTGTTTTCCTCTGGATCTTAACATCATTTCTATGTTGTGGGCACAGAACTGCACGTGATATTCAAGGAGAGGCTGCACCAGTGCAAAATACAGTGGAGAATCACCTCTTCTGACTGGCTGCCTATGCTGTGTTTAATAGACCCCAAAATATGGTTTGCTCTTTTGGCTGCCAGGGCACAGTGCTGGCTTGTGTTGCGCCTGCTGTCACCAGTACCCCTGGGGCCCTTTCTGCAGAGCCATTCTCCAGCCACTCATCTCCCAGGCTGTACCCGTGTCCAGAATTACTCCATCCCAGTGCAGTCCAGCATTTACCCTTGTCAGACTTGGCACTGATGATTGTCCATTGCTCCAGTCTGCCTAGATCCCTCTGCAAGGCCCCTCACCCCTCCAGGGAGTCAACAGCACCTCCCAGTTTAGTGTCATCAGCGAACTTGCCCAGGATGCATTCCACTCCTGCACCCAGATCACTGATAAAAATGTTGAACATAACTGGCCCTACAATTGAGCCTTGGGAAACATTGCTAGGGACTTGCCACCAAGCAGACACAGCCCCATTTACTACCTTTTTTTGAGCTCTACTGTCAAGCCAGTTCATCACCCAGCGCAGTGTGAACCTGTTTAACTCAGCTAGACCATCTCTCCAGGATATTCTGAGGGACAGTATGAAAGACATTATTAAAATCCAGAAAGACTGCATGCACTGCCTTCCCTTCATCCATTAAGTGGTTGACCTTGTCACTGAAGGAGATCAAATGACTAAGGTAGGACCTTTCCTTCATGAATCCATGCTGACTACACCTGATCAAAGTTTTGTTCTTTTATTACCTTTCAGCAGCACTCAAGATAATCTTCTCCATAACTTTTCCTGGGACTGAGGTTAGACTGACACGTCTGTAACTTCCTGGGTCCCCTCTAGTGACCTTCTCGTAGATGGGTAAAACACTGGCCAGCTTCCAGTCAGCAGGGAACACCCTAGACTACCAAGACCTTTGGTAAATTGTTGAGAGAGGTTCAGACGTTACGAGTTATCTCTGAAGAATGTTATACAGATCTTTGAAAACCTTACTTCCACACACACAATTCTCATGCTTTGAGAAACCGACTCATCACATACAAACACAGTCTTGGGTCATTGTAAAACAACTTCCCGCTAAGTTAAGAAAGTTCATCCCTGTCTCTTGTCCATGGGAAGACAAGCCTCTTTTTAGAGATTTGAAGTGTTTAAGAAAGATATCCGAAGTATTTTAGAAAATGAATAGGCAGTGTAGAAATTGATGTTGGTTGTATATTCAGAGTCTCCCCATGCTTGAGATATTTTTCTACTTTTATGCAGTTATTGCTGCTTATAAGCGAGGCTCCCTACAGGGTGACTAGCCACACAATTTATACAGCTTCTGTCCTGTAAATCATCAATTCCCAAGATAGTCTTTGCAGACTGCTGACATAGCACGCCACAAATAGACTGCCTCATCCTTAATAAACACTAAAGAGTTTCACAAGAACATCATTCAATCATCACTAATAAAGTTTTCTTTTCCAACTAATACTCAATATGTTATATTGGAAATGAACACTAATGTTAAGGAACAATTTAGGATTAGCATCATAACAAAAAGCTTGTCAAGGCCAACTTTTTTAAACCATTCATGATATTGAAAATGGATTATTTTTTGATCTCTAAAATGAAGCTTTAACCATGAATGAAAGCAATTCCCAATGAATCTCACATCTCTCGACCAGGTTAAAGGAACAGAATTCAGGATCAGTGAGTAGGCATGGCTGCCTCTCCTATTATTCTCTTCCCAGGCATGTAAGTATTCTTTCCTGAGCATGCCGGTAGCATTAAATTGGTACTATGTATACACAAACGTCAAAGACAAGTCTGCATTGAACACCCCTCTGAACTGTTAGCTGTCTGATACTGTGGCACTTAAAGGAAAGGTCTCACTGATACCAGTAGGAATTTAAAGTGCAATGATTTTTGTTTCAACATGGATCTAATAATATACAGTCTTTACCTTCCTGGAAACAGCAAAAGTTGTTGGAATTCTCTTAGAACTTTTCAAAGCACCTATTACAATTTTCAGTAGTTTGGCCACTAAATGCCTTTGTATTTTATTAAACAGAAGCTTCCCCAACTCACCTATCTAGGCACTTAGCATGCCAGTTTCCAGCATGTATCTAAAATATGCTACAAAGCTACCCATATAGCATAGCAAGCCATTTAAGAAGCTTATATTTTATAGGGAATGATGAAGACACCCTCCAAAACTTGGGCAGCACATTTAAGTAACTCCAAAGCTTAGGAACAAACCATTTGTCAAGTACAATTTTTATAGACATCTACACTTTTGTACGAAAGAGTTGGCGTTGTATAGAGGTGGAAATAGTAGCATTTTGTCAATTTAAAAATGCTCTAAATCAATTTTATGACATGCACCTCATTATCTTTTTACAAATTTGACACTTGTCCCTCTCAACTATTTTTTTTAAGCCATCAATTCCCTTTCAGATTATTTTAAAACCAAGTCTCTATGATGATCACAATTCATGAAAAAGAAAGGTGTAGCAGAATAAAACTCAAGTCCCAAGCTTTTTTCAGTAACTTCTTAACAAAGTTACTAAAAAGGTTATTGGAATGGTTGATAATCAATCCTTCAAACACTCAAAAGCTAATTTTTCTCCAAATAGAGAGGCTATGTTAGGGAAAAACATAATCAATTCCAGTAAGCCTAGTGCAAAATGATAGCAGGTGGCCTAAAAAAAATATTAGTACAGAAGAAACCATTTTTCTCCAACAAAAATGAGATCTCAAACATGCACATCTCATCCAGGCAAGACTGCATTTCAACTTTTAGTTAAGGCCAACTGATCAACAAGAAGTTATCTTGGCCCAAATGAACTGACATCTACAGGCTGTCATTTTCCATAGGCATGGTCTTAAAAAGCAGTCTCACTTCAGTGTTTCTAGTTTGGGCAAACCCTGGTCACTTCCATGTCTTCATTAACTGGAGTAATTCAAGATCAGGAGCGCAAAAAAGCTACGAAGTATGCTTGTATTCCACCCAGGTTAGTAACATGTACACAAAAGGAGTCTGAAGCATCAAGATTCAGCTACATCGGTGAAGAGCCAGGTTGATGCTGCTGCTTGCTTTTTTTGTTTGTTTTAAGACTAATTGTGGTATGCATCAAGTAAAAGAATAGCTCAGAATGTACTTTATAAAGATTTCCTAAGAGATACTATACAGGATCAGTGAGATAATAAAAGTGGTGTAATAGTACATGATGCAGTATAACTAGAGACAGCTACAATAATCTCAGTGTACTAACCTAGCTCTGTCCCACCTAGAATTCAGTATTTCTTCTCAAGTTAATAAATATTGGATATGTAATATTACACGATTTTTATTATCTCATGGAAAAGAAGACAAACTTCATTTTTATTCCATGCTACAAGCAATAAACATAATTTAGCAAGTCCAAAAACCTTTTTCTACTAACCTGCATGGAAGATATTCCTGATATTTGGTATTTTCCTTTTCTTACTATATTTTCTAGTTCAAGAAAACTTCCAGATTTATTATTTAATAAATGAAATATTTTATATATGAAGCATGAAGCCTGTACAATGATTTTAAAAACATAGTCAAATTTCATTAAAATATACTGATCCATTTAAAATTTCACCCTAACAGTTTAACTGTTCTGCTCCATAAGAGCTCTACAAGAATTCTGATTAATACAAACTAATCTGAATTGTAAATTCTTTCATTTTTAAAAAACTTTTCTCCCATTTCCTTAAGAGAAAATACTTGAGATGATAGAAAGCCAGATTATAGAGAACAAATATCTCACCATGACCTCATTTCAGTTGGAAAGCTTAACAGCACAGTAGTATATACTTGAGTATTTTATGATCTTTTTCTTCAAAAGTATAAAGTTCCTCACTACTGCTAGTAGGAAACAAAAAGCAAAAATAAATAAAAAAGCACAAAAGGGTATGGTCAATCTATAGTTTAATTGAGAACATACTAAAACCAACACAATATAAGCTAAACACTGATTTACTTAAAAGTCCTCACAGGTGAAAAAGCCCAGGAACCAAGAGGTAATGATCTACATTACCACATGTCTTAAGGTTACTTCCTATTTGTACTTTTGTGCCCAAAAGAGGAAAGACTGGGTGCACCACAGATGAAAACTTGTTCAACAGACAGACCTGACATTGCACCAACAGCAGCCTCTATTAATTGGTTCTTTCAAATGGGATTTAAAGAGTGAATTTCAGCCTGTCTCTGGATGAAGTCACCAACAGTGACAATAACATAAAATGCTGGAAAAAAAACAAACTGATAGATAACCCCAGAAGTTTATCCATAGGTGTGGAATGGAAGGAGTGAATAAGATTGCATTAAAAAAAAAATGTTTTTACATAATTTATAATACTTTAAACACTGGTCTCTTAAATATAATATGAACACTTTACACATGCTAAGCAACTGAAAGCTTTCCCCCCCAGCCTTTTAAGTCTTACCAGAACTATTGGCAGCATCTGTTTACAGCATCTGTTTTTAGTCAGTAATCACTTAATTTAGTCAGAACTACAGCTAGGTTTTCTTCAATCAACATCTTAATATTAAAAACCTTCTATGAACAAGAAGATGACTATAAAGCATATCAGTTTGCCTTAAAGTGATTAAAGTCAGCATGGAAAAAAAGATTGTCCATGGTTTAAGACCTCTCGTTTGTGTCCCCATCCCCGGTGTGTATCATCTTTAAATAAAAAGTGCAAATGGGTTCTGGGGAGTGGATGGACTGATTTGCCTATTATCTGTCTTCAGTTGCTTATTCTGTAGCCACCTCAAACCAACTGTCCCATTATACTTTGGATTAGCTACAGTTAAATCTCAAATAAGGCTCACTGAAGAAAAGGAAGAAATGACATCTGACTAACTTTCAAAGTTCAACAGACTCCTCCCACCCCCAAGTCCCACAAAAGTGCTCATTTCCCTTTTTACAAAAAAACCAAAATCTTGATTACAAAACTACTAAGCATTTCAGTTCTACCATCCATAGTCACCTTCCTTTTAAGCAAGGCCACAAAACTGATGATGGATTCCCTTTTAATACAAGAGATACTACACTTTTTGTAAGTAAACAGGCTGACATTATGATTGCAGTCTTTTCTGCGAGCATACAGATGTCAGATGAACTGGTCCGTTTTTGTAGGACCTTGGGCGTATGAACACCAGCAGATAGAGATCTAAGACTGATAATATAAACCCAACGTGAACTATTAACTTCCAAGACCACCTACTGTATAAACAAGTCTGATTTTCTAATGGATCAGTCAACAGCAGCTGCGCTTTGTCACCGATGGCTGTCTTCTAAGTTTGAATCCCTTACCACTAGTTGGGGGGTTCGTGTCAGTTGATGGAATTCTACGACCTATAAGGAGGCAGAAAATAACATTTATTGCAAACATTATACTTGGAACTAATTGTATGCATTCAATGTATGTTTTGTCAGATGTTATTAATGACGATATTCCCGCATAACAGAAGGATGGCAGTTAACAGTTTATACAGTGCCCATAAGAGGTACAGTTCCACAAAAAAGAGCAGAGGCAGCTTTAAGCTAACTTTGCACTTCAGGCTAAATCAGTCTTAAGAGACCTAAGTTATGGAAGCACCCAGAGAATAAACTTTGCAGCACACAATACCATCTGGAATCTCTTTGTCGAGATCTATCATCTAGACCTGCATTTCCACAGCAGATCACCTGTGTCAGGCTTAACACTGAAGCGCTTGTAAAGGTAGCTACTTCAGTCATCTAGTCGGTGTTTGAAGTTGACCATTCATGGCTGAGAATTCTTTTTTGAGAGGTTTAAGATGTTTTTTCAATGTTTAAACTAGGCCATTTTTTAAGATTATAGAGAGCAACTATAAAGTCAGTAAACCATGAAGCTTAACTACAGTGCATATTTTTGACATCAGCTTCAATATACTCATCTGCTTTCAAGAACTTTTTTTTCTAAAATATAACATTGTTGTAGTCACCCGAAGTTAAATAATAGTGCATACACACACAAATGGACTGTTGGTTCTAATTTCACAAGCAGACTGATATATCTGCATCTTGATGTTGCTGCTTGAAATACATCTTACAAACAAAAAAAACAAGATATCACAACAGTACTGGTGGAAAATCCACACACTAGTTGCTATCTCCCAGGCAGTAATCTAGCACTTCTGAATTCTTCTGTTTTTGAAAACACACTGTTCTAAACTAAGCACAAACATTAAGAGCAAGAATCAAATTCTTTTTCTCAGTTGTATAAAGTTTGGATAGTTCTCATGCCATTTGCTGTCCCTTCCATAACCTTGGATGTACCAGTTAAATCATTTAACAATGGATATAGTAAGA
The DNA here is from genome assembly GCF_009819795.1 of Aythya fuligula. NCBI lineage: Eukaryota > Metazoa > Chordata > Aves > Anseriformes > Anatidae > Aythya > Aythya fuligula. Next base: position 10,837,540 of record NC_045574.1, on the reverse strand, counting down.
TGACACTGACTTCTGACATCAGTGCCCTGCTTGCTATTTGTCCAGCAGCATCACAGTAGGCTTAAAATCCCTACAAGGAATCTTTAGAGGTCATTAGATGACCAAAAATTTACACACCTCAGTTAGCATTTACATCAGCATACTATCACCTAAATAGCACCCCCAAAAAATTACAGTAACCAAATTTCTACTTGAACGTCTTTCAGAAGAAAACATTACCTGTTTAAATACTTACTAATTTCTATAAAGAGTTCATTAATGTTTATTGCATTTTTCGCACTTGTCTCTACAAATATTGCATGAATGGAATCTGCATAGTCTTTAGCATCTTTTTCCATGACTTCTCTAAAAAAAAAAAAAAAAAAAAACAAAAAAAAACTGAATGCAGAAAAAAAAACAGGATTCAGAATTTTAAGTGTCTCACTTAGCAAGTATTTCATATTACCCATTTCTCATCACCCTGCTCCCTCATCCTGAAGTTGATGCTCATTCTTTACTGTATGCTTTCTTCCAGAGGTACAAGCACCACTGAAGCACAATCAAACTAAATGACCTCAATCCATCTGACGTTACAATGGAGTTTGTTTCTTGAGTGCTTTAAGCACAGGTCTGCAATCAGTCATTGGGGGTACTTTGCTCTTCACACACACAAGTTTTAGGGACTCTGAAAAGATCCTGAAGTTTTCATTCCGCTAATCCAGTGGATTTCCTACAACTGCTCCCCAAACTAGATCTCTCTGAACACTGCATGGATTATTAGTATACCATTTAGTTTATGTGAAGCAATGAGGACGTTGCTATGAACAGAAATGTATTTTGACTGTGCTAACAACAAGACAGCCAAGTAGTGAAAAAAACTATTTTCCACCCTTAAGTTGATAGGCAAGTTGATAATGCAATGCATAAACAACAAGAAAAAAAAACAAAACCCAACAGCTGAAGGGAAGGCTATATGACTATACCCCACACAGCTTTACATACCATTTCTAAGACACATCTCTCCTGTCAGTAATAACAGGCTTAGGACATCAAAACACACAAAAGCAGAGACTTTAGGTCAATGACACAAACACTGTCTCTGTAGTAGAAGGAATCTTGGCCATTAGCTTGAATAGCAATGTTTACATGCTTTATGATGCCACCTAAGTACCAAGATGTAAGCACAAGTGGGAGATTTAATACTGCATGCCTTAAAATTTTCTTCTAAGGAATTTTATGCCATATTTACTCCAAGAGATATGTTGTTTCTGAGAAGAGTTATTAGAGCTCACTAGGTTACTAAAGTATACTAATGATTTGTAAAACCACACTAAGAATCAACTTCGCAGTGGTTTTTCAAACATAACCAACCATGCTGTTGCCTCTGGACAGCAACAGTGGTACCTTTTCCAATGAAATCTAAAAACAAGAAGTTTGCACACACCTTTCTGAATTTTGGCTTATTTAACCAGGACATCAATAAAAAAGGGCTTCTTTTGTTTTTAATACATGCTTTCTTGAGACTTTGGCTGTCCATAAAGTTTCTCAAGAGTTTTTCCCACTTCCTGCAACCATCTCAACTACAGCCAATTCCACCCTGGCATTTAAGCAGAAAGGGTAGGCACCTGAACAAGCAAGTCAGAAGAACCTACACAATGCTTTCCAACAGGCTCGATGTTTTTCATAACAGAATGAGGTGCTACAGACTGACAGGGTACTTGTTACAAATGAGGTAAACAGGTCGTATTACACCGTAGTTTCACGGGCAGTTTAAGCTTGTATAACTTGGCACTGCCACCAGAAAAGGTAATCCCGTCTCCCTATAAACTGCTCGTTCCTAACCCTGCTACCCTACCTCTGTCATGCTAGCAAGTGATCATGTTGTGAACAAGATAAATACACTTGGATAGGTTTTCCCTTTTTTTAATTGGTTAGTTTTAATCTGGATGCATTTTACAGCCTGATTTGCTGCCCAACCACACATATACTTGCACCAAAGGGGAGGAAGTGGGCAAGAAAAACAAAGGCAGACTAACCAAATCTTTTGGCAGTAGAAAACTCAGACTCCTTGTGAAACTCCAAGTTTCACGAGACAGTGCAAAACTGCTGAAGTTTAACTGCTTAAGATTTCAGAGCTGGTGAAACATATTAAGTATTTAAAGGTCTATGAGCTTATCTCCTGAAATTAAGATTGAACCATCAACAGTTATTTACCTTACATCATTAAGATCACACTTATTTCCCGCGATAGCTACAACAATGTTTGGAGGTCCATGTTGTCGAAGCTCTTTAACCCAATTCTTTAACGTTGAGAAAGTTTCCTGATGTGGAAGAAGAACAGAAGGAAATAAGAATCAGAACTGGCCCATGTCACAATAACCAGAAGTTGTAATGCTGAGTCAAAGTCCAATTTCTTACCTCTTTTGTGATGTCATAAACTATAATGGCTGCTGCTGACCCTCTGTAGTACATTGGGGCTAAAGCACGAAACTGAAAGAAAGAGACCGTACATCATGAATCTCATTTTCACTGACCTCCACAGCTTCCTTATTTAACAGTACAGTAAGAGATAACTAGCTTTAAATGTAACATTAGGGGAAAACTTTTCGTTGCAGAGAGCCCGCACAGCGGACTACATAAACTTCCATGAAAATATTGTTTTACACAGGCCAAACAATAAACAGTCTAGGAATCAGCAGCACACCTGTGGTAAAAAAAAGCACGCAGCTTACCTTGACCTTATTTTGACTAGATTAAAATCTCTCATTTAAGAAGAGGCTGGCGATACAGACACAAACCTGCAGCACACATGCTCAACTTCAAATACTGAGCAAGGGGGAAAAAAAGTCAAAACTGAACTTGTTTCTTCTTGCTGGTGTTTTTGGACAAAAAGTAGTTTAAAAAAAAATAGCATGTATTATTGCTGATTTGAAAAGTTCATAGGCTGGTGTCAAACTCTAGCCCTACTGAAAAATGAGTAACTCACCCCATTCATTTAATGCTAAAAATGCTGTTTTCTCCCTGATCTAATTTATAGCATTAGGGGTTTTGCTCAAGTTTTTCCTCAAAGCTCAAAAATTTGAAGGATGTTTATATCTTAAAAAAAAAAAAAAAGTCCAAAGCTATGTGATCCATTGCAAATAAAGCTTTAAGAAACATGTTGGATAATAAACGCCTACAGTAATTTTATTGCAATATTCAAAATTAAACCTGTAACAGGAATATTTGGTTGGTAGTGAGTTTGCAGGGTATAAACCAGGGCTGTAACTTTGCACAGACAGTGTTTTGAATCCAGGATTGGGGGGGGGGGGGGGGAAGAACACAATTGAAGTCGCATCTAAAATATTATTAAAAATTTCTTAACAAAATAACAATATGATGTTCTAATTGAAAAAGCACCATACAACTGGTCCAGCAAACTAAACTCTCAGCTGAAGCAGAGAGTATGCTACATGTGCTGTTTTGATGTGAGCATGTGGTACTTCAATCTTTCACGCATCTTGCTACTCATAGTAAAAACCATGAGTAGAATACAGATTTCCAGGAAGGCTGATATTTTATTAGAACCAAGCAAATTTCCTTTTGCTTAATACAGTGCAACTGAGAGCAATATTATGAATCATAAAAGTTTTGGTATAAAGGCAAATTCCAGACCATTTACATTTAGATCTCAAATTCTGTGTTGAAAACGGGGTTTTGAACACAAAGTTCAGAATATGAAAATATTTAATAGTGAGAAAGGGAAACACAGGCAGGTATTCAGTTCACATTGGGGCATAATCCCTCTCCTCCATATAAATACTAAAATGCAAAGGGAAGCATATTTGGTAAACCACTACTTGGACTCCTTGCAACCTGGCTTTTTGATTATTTGACTGTTTACATTGGGAATAAACCAACTTTCACTTGCTGATTTGGTATTACTCTCATTTCCTGCCTAACACTTAGATACGTGTTTTTTTTTTTCCACCTAAGAGCAGTCAGTAGGTAAAATACATTAACAAAACACATGCCACCAGAAACACCAATTTTTTGTTTTGCTGCTTTTTCTAAGACTTCAGCTTGCCCTCCTGTCTCTTGATTGACGTTTTGACAGAATTATTAACAACGTAATTATCCAGACAACTTTTCTCAATTCTTAGGTATGAATGCAGAAATCCTAGCTGCTGTAAGTAATCTTCTACCAACTTTATATAGTTCAGAAGAAATGAGAGAACAAATAAGACATGCAGGGAAGCCAGCTGTGTGAAGTGAATTAGCACACGTTTCTACCTTTGGAGCAAGGCTAGTTTGTCACTTCCTGAAGCCATTTCGAACACGAGGTTGCCTAGTATAACCTAGACCCATTTGCTGATGGGCTTTAGAAGTAGAAGATAGTAAACATTCCTCAAAAAGACCAGGAATTGTGTTTGTTACTATCATAGCTCGTAAGAGAAATCATAATCCCAAGAACAGTTTGGGCGTTTTTGGTGTTCCAGACCACCGCAGATGGGATCCCTTCCAAACACCCTGCCAAACATATTGCTTACTAGAAAACAGCGCTGCAGAGTTCAGCACAAGGCATGCATATGGACCAATTGTAACCAGCAGTAAGAGAGAGCGTCAGCTTGGTTTTGGAGAGAATGTGTCTATGAAGACACTGACACCCTATCAAAGAAAATATTCTTGCTCCCAATTTGCTGATTTCCTCGGATATATTGGGCCCCACAGTGATGACTTCTTGTGTGGAACAAGCTTTAGAGATATCACAGATCTTGGGTCAGGGGCCAGGTAAGCCATCTTTTCTGACTTTCACAAGCGTAACATGCAACTTGAACGGAAGAAAATAAAAAGATGTCACAGTCTAAAAACAGACAGGGAATGTGCTAGTCATGTACAGATACACTTCCTCAGATTGTAGCGTGCTGAATCCAAATTAGGGCGTTCTCCCATTGCCTGCAAACACAGTTAAAGTGAACAGGATGGAATGCTACTACGTAATAGATATTTCCTGCCAAGTTGTTGCAGGCACGTTTGTAAAGCTTTCTGTTTAAGAGTACCAGCCTCTTCAGTCATGCTCTACCCCTCAGAAGCCTGATTCAAGCATTAACATTTCAGAATGTGCTATGATGTTCACTTAACTGTTGACAGCAAATGCCAACTGAACTCTGGTAATGGAAGGGCTGGGATATTTCTGATAACCTACATAAATAGGACATATCCCTGGGACACATCCCCAGTGACCTAAGTTTGCCTTATATCATGCCGCTGGGAGGAAGTAAGTAGTCATTCAGAATCTAGAACGCTGAATGCAACACAAATATACTTGAGTAACTTTTCTACCCATGAAGGCTGTTATCACATTAAAAAGCCACCAAGTCAGTTCCACCAGGACTTCCAAGAGTTTGAGTGACTGCACGAGGTTGACTGAGCCTTTACAATATTTTCCCTTTTTTTTTTTCTTGAGCCAATCCTGAATATACTATAGTTGCATTTGCCAGTTACAGTCTTAAAATAACTCAACCTGATCAAACTGACTCTTCACAGGGAGCACTGTAGTATCTATCTTTGTTACAGTTAGCACACATCCTGAGTAAACTCATAGGTAACTGACAGTTGCCAGTAGCTAACAGTCAAGAATCTGAACTGCAAGAGTAAGCGCTGTTAAGGGGGTTCATTTCTATCATTGTTACTGGCAGACCAGAAACAAACAAGTTAACTAGCAAACCTTTCCTTTCCCAAAGTAAAACTGATGCAAAGTAATTAACTGTGATTTCATTTGACTAGTCAGTTTCTTGAATGTTTTTATTATCTCTGCTCAGAATGCATGCTGCATTTGGCCCTCTGCACACTGCAGATATCAAAGTCTCAAGCTATCTAATTAAAATGTGAATTTCAAAATAGATTTCTTGACGTAGCTTTTAACACTACCAGATTTGGGCAGATAACTCCATGAAGTAATAGAAGATCAGTTCTCATCCAAAATACTGCTTGAAACAATTTTTGATCACCTAAACCCACATCCTACAAACAAATTAAAAACCTTAGTAGCACCTTAATAAGGTGCTGAACCTTAATAAGCTGAACATTTAAGCTAACAGAATGTGTTAGCAGTTGTGTATTTTTCCAGAATCAGGAAAAATAGCCTTACCTGTACAATGAAACAAGAACATTCGTTTCACTCTGATGCTCATGTTAGCAGTCACAGTGAGTGTTTAAAACTCAAATAAAAATGGTACCAGAGACAGGTGCTGGCTTTTTGCCCTCCCTTGTTTTCTTTCATACACCACTTACTTTCAGTGAAAATAATCCCAATCTTTTGTTTTCTGTGCTACTATTAGGTAATCATCCTTAACTCCACTTTTCAGCTCTAATACCAGTAACGGAAAATATATTTACATCACCAGTATCTTGACAGAAACCTGCACAGAAACTAATATTCTAATAGAAGTTCATAAAACCAGATCACTTCGCAACTTTCAGGGGTGGGGTTGAAAAGCACCCCAAACTCTAACCAGAACCACCACCACAAGTCTGATGAAAGATATGTGATTAAAGATATGTATAAAACTCTACTCACCCGTTCCTGTCCAGCTGTATCCCAAATTAGGAATTTATGCAGCTCATTTTGATACTGTACAGTCTTGGTCATAAATGAGGCTCTGGAAAAGAAAATAGTTTACGATTTTCAGAATATTAATGCCAAAATATAAATGCCTTCTTCAAACATTAGTATCATGAACGTTTAAAGAAGTCTGTATTTCAGCAAAAGTGCTTCTCCACCCCACCCCGACAAAACCAAGTAAGATTTTCATATACAAATGTTGAAATTAATTTGAAGAAAAGGGTACTGTTACAGAAGGACAAAATAGCTACTTAAATTTAAAATAAAGGGGAGCAAATATTAAATGTTTTCCAATGTTAAGAATTAATCTCCTTCCCATTCCTTAAGCTCAGACGGCTGGCCAAATAGTATCACTGTCCAAAGTTGGGTGTTCTTTTAAGAAGCCAAATATAAGATGCAACATCCCTACAAACTAAGTCTAACTACAGTTTACTTAAATGCAGGTAACTCAATGTATTTTAGCAAGGAGTAAAAATAAATAAAGTGATAGGAGCATCTGTAGTAAAGCACAAAGACTTCAATTTCCTTAAGACTGATGAAAATCAGGCATTAATTCCTAAATTAGATTCTCACTGAAAACCAAACTACACCAGTACAGTCAATTCGAACAGCTGCACTAATCCATGTCACAACTAAACATCCCAAATGGTGGCTGACTCCACTTGAAATTCTTTGAGAAAACGAAGATTTCAATGACGAGTAAGCAAGAGCACGAGAGAGAGAGCACACAACTCAGAGACAAGTTGCTTTGGGAACACCTAAATTAGTTACCCTTGACTTATAGTAAGAAGACTGGCAGTATCTAACCTAAATTTCCTATCTGCTTCTTCCAGCCAACACCATAACTGCACGAACAACATCTATACACATTCAAGAAGCCTGTTTAATGGTATAAAGAAATACTGAAGACTCTGCAGGCCCTAGAGATGCAGGAGTGGAAAGCATCCTCAGCACTGAGTACAAAAGTTCTGAAGTTCTGACAGGGTTTCTACAAGTTACCTATATTCAAATTTGAATCATGAACTAATCGTGAACACTTACGATGAAGTGTGATTGCTCAAATATTCTAAGACAAATAGAAGTAGGACAGGAAATGTAAGATTGTATCTCATGAACTCAAAAAGTAAAAGGAGTAAAAGCTTTACTTCTCAGCTTTCGTTTTGTAAGATGCTCTAAAACCTCTCTCTAATCTTTTATCAATCTTTAATCAATTTACTCTTTCCACCTCCTAGTCTCAATCAGAAAATTAATGCAAAGTCTAGCAAAAGTTTCAAAAATGAATTTGCTTAGAATTTTTGGGCTGCTTCTTACTGGAACTTCACACAATTCCTGCGTTTGGACGAGTCTTGATCCATACTGCTATACCAAAGTACCAACAGTACGAGTTGTTGAACCTCTTAATCATTTTATTAATACAGCTGAAAGACAGATTTTAATCCATCACTTCAAGAACCCATATGAATTCCACAACTATCACTAAATTAATGAAAAACAAATTAACTCCTGCAAATTATCCTAATTACCGCAATGGTGGGCAACTTCTAAGAGCACTGTAAGATACTGCGTAGCATCTGTTACAGACATTTCACTGAGAAAATGAGTCTAGGTCATATCTTTTGGTTCCTGCCTTCAAATATATATCCCCTCCCTACGCAAAAGGGAGGGGAAAAAAAGTAATAAAAAAATCAACCATCACAGAAACAGAAAACTACAAGATGAAAATAAACTGACTCTAGAAAGAAGACAACAACATTTTATGAAGTTCATTCTAGTCTCAGCCCTTTTACCAGGCAAAATAAAACAAAAACCACTTGAGGTTTCTCCAGAATATAGGAAATTCTACTTCGCCTAAATAGAAGCATCACAGATCACAGCCTTTGCTCCGCAGCGTTATGCAGTCTCACAGACATGCACGGCAACACAGTTTTCCAGAACTTAAAAACTGACAGCAAATTTGACAAGGCTGGAGTTCATGTGTGATGTGAGGACATAATGCAAATTCCATACTAGTTTACTCAGAGGTTTAACCCAGGTAGTTCAGATGTCTGGCCATATACATGTAACTATAGAAAAGAGCACCACAGCCAAATAAATAAGTACTCCTCACATTTTCAATGCTTACGTCTGTGGTACCATGGCAGGTCACTTACTGCTTAGACTTTTTTTTAAATGAAAAAACAGGCACTACATGCACAAGCACGAACGCTAACTTTGGGCTGCTGTAGATAACACTCATATTAGCCAACTATTTAACAGTATAAGTTAAAAAAAAAAAAATTTTTTTTTTTTTTTAAGTACTTGGATGATTAGGAATGAAGACAGATTACCAATTTCTCATTAACCTCAGGTAATAGAAAAAATAAATTGATCTTGCAGTACTGTCTGTCTCAACAAAGAGGTTTGCTTGTAGTTGTTATTACTGTGTGCAGTAAGTCTTAGCCTTCTGAACAATTTATGTTTAAGTGTTTAGGACAGCCTGGTCCCTACTTAAGCAAATAGCAGTCTGGCTACTATCCCCACATCAGTTCCATTGTCCTCCGAAAAACAACATCTACTGTAGCTAATTTGACAGTAACTAAAGATGTTCAAGCCTTGAAGATCTAAGACAAACAATCTAGCAATCTGTCTTAAAGGCTACCTTTGTTAACAGGGAAATTAAAAAGCATGGTTCCTACAGAATATCTTGCAGTTCAATACCAATTTCTACACAGAAAAATTGGGGGGCGAGGGGGTCTTTGAGGGGGAGGGAAGGAGAGAGAGCGCAAGGAAACCACATTCTCTAGAAGGGCAGGATGAGACACAGCTAATCTTTATCAACAGAATCTTTTCAGTCAAAGCTGTAGTAGAGGCTGTATGGCACCTTAGACAGGAAATTCTATTGACCCCCCACGCTTCTCAGCATCAAGTAAAGTCATGTCCTCCTGTAAGTAAGGAATTGCTTCTGAGCCAAGCAGTGCATAAGAGACTTGGAAAACAAACAGGACAGCAAAGGAAATAAACAGAAGAACTTCCCAGCACTCCAAGAATTCCTGACGTTCTCCCTCTTATCTATTTGAAAATTTGAGCTCAGTAACACTGCTCTTCTGAGGCTCATCTTTCGAACATCCTTAGCTGTGTGGCTGATTGCATTAACAATTTCATCAGTTACTCGAGCGAGTGCGTAACATATTGACGTATAATAATAGATCGAACTAAAGAGAACCTACAACCTGAATTAGTATATTAGCTACCTTTGAAAACCTAGTAGACTTGTTATTGTACTTGACTTGTCAAAAAAAAACAACCTTCAACAAATCATGCAGTCACATAATAATCATACTTTGAAACTCAAGAATAGTGCATGACAAAGGCATGTTGTTCTTTAACAGAAGCATCTATAGTAGAATACTTTTAAAAGGATTTTATTAGCCATGATTAGCAACACAAAATGGGTTCAGATCTTACATATGAAAATGGAAGCTGCAGTAGGGCCAAATACACTCCCAGGTTTCCTAAGGTAGCTCAGGGGCTAATTAAGACTACAGTCATATTTATTACCACATTTAGCTGCCACACACAGAAAAGCCTCATATGATCTTTTAAAGAGGTATATATACATGCTCCTACAATTTAGTCTGATCTTTGAACGAGTCACGTTTACTTTAGTTTCTTACCCTATTGTTGGGTTAATGTTGGGATCAAAGCTATCTTCTACAAATCTCCACACAATACTTGATTTGCCCACACCAGTGTCCTAGAAAAAAACAAAACACAGAACAATTGAAAGAGATATTAGTTGCTGTAAACCTTTTATTCTTTTTGGTCTCACATCTATTTTTCATGAATAATATGTTCCTGCAGACAATCTCAGAGAACTTGGATTAGATTCTGAAATATTTTGGGTATTAGCATATTGTTTACTAGAAAAATGAAAGGTCTCTCTGCTAAGTTATAGTTCTCCAAATTGTTATAAAGAAATTTTTATGGAGAATAAAAATCTGCATTCCTGCTTTTTATCAGTTATTCAAGCTTTCCTCCCACAAAGTATACACAAACCAAACTTGAACTAGAGCAGAGAAAGACCTACCACATTTAGTAAAATATAGAGCAACTGAATATTGTACTCCACCTTTGCAAGGCAATCGAGCACATGAAATTATACAAGTGTGACACACACATTTCAACTTCTGACTAATGCTGTCCCACCCTGCATAATGAAAGGCCTGAAGTGTCTTCATGACACACCTGAAACATGTTTCAAATACAACTTTGCAGGTTTATAAATGGTAGAAGAGGAGACTCAACATAAAAATTTCAGGGCACACATGTATTTGTACCACCAAATCAACTGGGAAAAGAAAGCAAGCAGTAGTGGGCATATTTAGGAATGACATAACAGATTACTAGTACTAAGACCATTCTCAATAACAGTTGGACATTTTAAATAGTCACTTAACTAAGACAGGTGACAACAAACTTTTTGCTTTACATCTACAGAGCGAACAATTTTAAGGAAAACCAGCACAAGCGCTGTTGAAGTTTTACACCGTTCATGTATTATCTTTAATCTTCTATTATAATAAAACTGGGTACAGCACGTACACTTATGTTTATCTTTTCAAATTGTTGTCCTTGCGAAGAACGTGTATGACCTCAGTTTTGTATTTTAGAGTGTTTGCAGTCTCAATGAACAACACAAACCTCAAAAAGAGAAATTTAGATGCAGTTTCTGGCTCTGGGAGTTCAGGAATCAGTTTTCATAGGTGTTTACTCTCCTCTTCTTACAGGAGAAAATACTTTGCAGGCAGAGCCAACTGTAGCTCAGTTACCTCAAACGTTTTCATAACATGAAGAGCACAGAAACAATTTTCTCTCTGAAGGGCAATGGGGCCATTTACAGGCAGACCATTTTGCCTGTCACACTCTGTACAGCACAGGATTTAGATGTAGAAAACTCCACCTATTCAAAAGGAGACTCTCCAATGAAGTCCTCAGGGTGAACCCAACCCAAGCCAACACATGGCTTATCCCTGGAATTCCAAAACTCCTACTTCACTTCGCTTGATGTCTCCTCCTTCCTCTACCTGCTCCACTTAATGCACTTTCAAAGGCTATGCATACTGTTAAAAAATAAAAATCACACACAGAAAAAAAAGAAAGAACAGTTCAGCTTCCCTGCCTCTCTCCAGTTTGATTTCAGATGCTTTTACTTATTCCTTTTACGAACTCCAAGGCCGAGGAAGAGGGAAGCACACACTGAGCCTTCGCGCTTCCTCTCTGCTTCTCCTCAGAGGCCAAGGCCGAACGAGGAGGATGAGGATGATGATGATGAGGAGGAGGAGGAGGAGGACGACGTCTCCCCATGAAAACGCCTCTCCCCACAGGGAAAGGCCTGGCCGCCCCCCCGACCGCTCTCCTCCAGGGACCAGGGCCGGGAAGCCGGGGCCCAGCTCTGGGGGTGCAGGGCCCCAGGCTCAACCCCAGCAGCCACCACCAGCCCGGGGAGCCCCTCAGCAGGGTTGGCGAGGGCAGGCAGCCCCCCGCCCTGCCTCCTCCCCTCCCCTCCCCGCTGCCCCGCGCCACTTACCCCCAGCAGGCAAACTTTCAGCTCCCTCAGAGCCATGGTCGGGCGGGCTGCGCCTTCACCGAGCGCCGGAGACACGGCCCAGAACGATCATAGCCCCTTCCCCGCTCGGCAGACGGACACCCGGACAGGACACACGGACAGCCCGACGCCAGCGCGGGCAGCCCCCCGCTCCCCGCCCCTCAGCTACGGGCGGATCTCCCCCCTCAGCCGCCGCGGCCCGGCCGCCATTTTGGGCGGCCCGTCCGCCGTCACCTGACTGCAGCCCCGGCGGGGCGGCCGCGCTTCTCCTCCCTCTGAGGAGAGGGACGGGGGACGTTTAGGGGCGATTCTGTTCTCCCCCCCACCCCTTTCGGGAGCTGCTGTTTGCTCAGCCGCTCGGGTTCGCCTCCGTGCGAGGGGCAGGAAGCACCGGCGGCTCCTCCCTGCGCCCTCCTCCTCCGCCTCCTCCTCCTCCTCCTCGCCCATGTCCATTCCAAGATGGCCGGTAAGTGGGGCCGGCGGGCGGGGGGCGCCTCACCGGGGGCACCGCCACGGCCCGGCCCGGCCGCCCTCGCCGCTGCCCCTCCGAAGCCAACCCCCCCTCCCCGGTGTCTCTCTTTTTGTTTTCTGTTTGTAGGGATCCCTTTGTATTTTGTGGATTTGCAGGATGACTTAGATGATTGTGAGTAACTGTCGTTTTGTTTTGTGTTTTTTTTTTTTTTTTTTTTTTTAAATTTTTTAATTTTTATTTTTCCGCTCGCTGCTTGGGCCCCCCAGTCGCTCTCTTTTCCCTCTCCGCCTTTTTAATTCGCGACAGGAGCGAGCCGGGGCCGTGCGGAGCCTCTCAGCGCGAGCTGAAGGCTCCTCCGTGGCTGTGGGGGCAGCTCGGGGCCTGACAGGGCCCTTCCTTCCCTCGCCTTTTCGGCCTCTCAGCCCTGACACCCGCAGCCGTGCCCGCTCTGAGGGCCGGGAACCACTCGGTGCCCGCTGCCGTCCTGTGGGGAAGGAGGGCCCGAGGTGAGGGGCCGCTGGCTGTGGGGGCAGCTGGGGGCTGTGGCAGCAGCGCCTTGGGCAGCTGAACCTCAGGGAGAGGGAAATGGGCCCTGTCCAGACCCCCTCTGAGAGGATCAGCCCCGTCCTGAGGCCTCAGGGGTCTTGTGGCTGCCGGCTGGTGAGGCTCAAAGGGGCTTTGGGGGTGGTTCCAGGCTCTGGGGGTTCCGCTGGGCATGCACCGCTGAGGTGCAGGCGTTGTCGTGTGTGTGCCCTTCAGAAATGGGAAATAAATGGAAATAAACGCCTTTGTGCGCCAGCTGGCTGGCAGAAGCTAGTGGTTTTAGGTTAAGTACCCTGTTCTTGGTGCTAGGCGAGGCGGTTCAGCTGGTACAGTGTGGAGTTTTGTTAGGGGATTAGAGCTGAATGCGGCTCAGACAACTTGAAGGAGCTGTTGCTTAAGGAGGTAAATCTGTAGCCGCTAATCGCTGAAGTGGTGTTGCTTTGGGAACCAGCTAGGTGCAGGGGGTGGTTTCGTTTGCACTTGGGATGCTGGATTGACATTTCCATTAAAAGACAAACTGATGCTTGAATTTGGTGTTTGTGAGAGACTTGATTTGTTTACCACATAAATGTTTGAGGGGGCATCTTACTGTGAGGGTGACAGAGCACTGGAACGGGTTGCTCAGAGGTGTTGTGGAGTGTCCTTCTCTGGAGATGCATCTCCACCTGGATGTCATCCTGCACAGCGTGCTCTATGTGATCCTGCTCGGCAGGGGCTTGGGCCAGATGATCTTCAGAGCTCCCTTCTAACCTCAACCACTCTGTTACTGTGTAATAGTACTTGAAAATGCACAACAGAAGGCTTTTGCTTCCCTGTCTACTGTAAACATTCAAAATTAGGAAGAAGATGATCTTGAGCAACACCAGGAGAAACATGAGAGCATAATGGAAGCTAAAGCCTTCTTTTGGAAGGATGTGCAGGGACACTGCTTCTGCAGGCAGGGGATCACCCTGTGGAATTTTGTTAGTTGCTGTTAACTGTTTTTTGCTCTCAGTGCGTCAGGTTTCAGCATTTCACGAGTAGGTAGCAGAAAAACAAATGACAGTTCTATTTTTTTAGATGAAATTAATGGTTAAGTGGTGAGAGCTGTTGGTTCATTTTGTGTCTGTGTCTTTTTGCGTGTCGCAGAACATCTTTGATGTTTTTCTTAGAATTAAAGTGTAACTGTGTGTATCTTAATGATTTTAAAGCCATCATTAGAAAGCATTTTCCTTCCTTAATAGTATCTATTTGGAAAGCTAGAAATCTAAAAAGTAAATAAATCAAAATTTGCAAACCTTGGAGTATAATGCTTGAAATGCATGTTTTTAGCATGTAGGGATTTGAAATCATGATAACATTGGAGGAAGTTGCTTAATAATGGGTACTAAAAGATATTGCTTGCTGCAGTAAGTAAATGAAAGAAGTCCGTGTCAAGACCTTAAATGGCTAAAAGCATGCATATGTTGAACAGGATTGAAGTGACAAGGAAATTAGGAGATGCATTTCAATGTGCTTAGGCTGATTTGAAGGCTGTTCTGCAGAGCTCAGCACATCAATCTCACCTGAGCTCCTCTAATCACAGGAGAGCTGCAACAGTTGTTGCAGTACCTTAAGACTTGAAAATTCTTAATTCTCTCTGCCCTAATTAAAAAAAAAAAAACAACAAACAAACAAACAAAACACACACACAAAAATCCCCTTCATAGTGCCAACAAATGGTTAGTTCTTTGAACTGATTGTGTTTTTCTGAATTGCTCCCAATTCCCTTTATTTTTTTTTCTTTTTTTTTTAATCCATGTAATAAAACAAAGATAGTATTGAATTCTGTTTGCTCAGTGTAAAGCACAAACAGAAATAAATGCAAATTTCCCATAATGTTTTATGGATCTTGGCATTGATCTGGGAGTAGACTTCAGTAGGAGTTAAGCGTTCATTCTCCGATATTTTTCGGTCTTTGGCTGTTTCTTTGAGACTGTTGGTTAAAAATTAGTATGATAAGCTGATGAATAAGTCTGTTGCTTGAATGCAAAACTCTGATTTGAGTCATGAAGTTAATTTAAAAAAAAATAAAAGGTTCGGATTAAAAAAAGGTTTTGCCGTATGCAGTCATTAATAAGCATTTTACATGGGTCACTTAACATTTGTGTAAAAGGAATGATCATTTTTAGGATGGGCATGTAAATAAAGGGAAATATATTTGAAAGCATTATGCAAATCTTGTTTATGCTTTAAAAATAACCTTTGATTAAGTTCATGAATTTGGCAATATGGTTAGAATTGGGGCACTCAAGGCGGTTTTCAATTTCTGATACAGTGGAGTTCAGGAAATCCTGTCTAGATTGAGATACTGGGCTAATCCAATGACTAGTCTCTAGCAAAGAGTTCATGGCGCATTTCAGGAAAATTACAGTCAAATAAGTAACAAGGACTGGATTTTTACTTTCTTAAGTTGATGAAATAGTGTTATCCACAGTGAGGTTCAGCTCCATGGGAACAGACAGCTGGGGGTATTCCATTGAATAGGGGGTCAAGCTATCATAGAAGCTACCTAAATTAATCAACTACAGTTTGACGTCTTGTTTTTGTAAGGTGAGAAAAATAATTAGCTCAAATATCTCCTTAATAGACTTAAGAATATATATTTTAAAATTGGTTTTACCTCTAAAAACTGTGGAAGAAAAAAGAATTAACTAGTTGAGCTCATAAAGTTGTTACATAGTGAACCAGTATTTAATGTTTTGTGTTGGAAAAAGTGGTTAGTGATACAGTGACGGTAGCTGGTGATGTGCTGTGTAGTTAAATTCGGTAATGCTGTAGGTGGTTCTTGTAGGCTCTAAGCAGCTTTTGAGTCTAGGTCAAACTGAGGCATGGCAAACTCAAACTCAGCAGTCTTCAAGTAGATAGAATAGACTAGAATAGAGTTCAGTCAGAAGGGACCTGCAGAGATCTTCAAATCCAACTGCCCGGCCACTTCAGGGCTGAGCAAAAGATCTTGTTTATAGATGGACAAATTACACACTTGTTTGGTACCATTAGAGGGAAAACGCTGAATGCGTGGTTCACCTCTGAAGGAGTATTATTAGATACAGTAGAAGTACAAGTTCAACATATTTCTGTAATTTATTTTCTGGTATTATGTATTTTAAAATTTGTAAGTACCTATAGCTTCTTGTTTTATGGAAGAAAAATTCTTGAGAGAAGGCAAAATGGATTGTTTCTAACTTATGTGTACTGAGTCTGTGTGGAAAAAATTTCAGGTATTTAACTCTCTTCATCCTCAGCATAAGTAGTTTGCTCTGTGTTCCCTCAAGTCCTAGAAGCACTAATGTGTGCTTAGCTAATATAAAATAAAAATAAAACTGCTTAGGTAGAGAAGTAAAGCATGTTTATCATGTTTCGAAAATTAGTCCTTGGTGTAGTGTTGTAGCCAGATTTATAATTGAGATTTACTTTCTTGTTTTTTGACCTGGTAGGAATTCTGCTGAAATGTTTGAAGGGACTAATAGTAAAGTGAAACGAGTTCATTTTTTAGACTGTTAATTCTGTAATAAGTGCATTTCAGAAATATATATTATAACTGCACAGGCATAAGTATGGTCAGAGTTAGGTTTTGGAGGTGGACAGAGTGTTGCAACCTCCAAAAGGAAATCTACAATCTTAGTCTGGCTTCCTGCGAGCTTTCGGTGCTGCAGTGGGTTACTTCTGGAGCAGAAGCACTGGGTGCTGCCTCTTCAGGTGCTGTGCTTGGTGGGAGTGTTAGCCCTGGGACAGGTGCACAGATGATCCCTATTAGGGCATTGTAATGTAAGTTACCTACACTTGTGCAAATAAATGTTTTGACACTGACAACTTGAAAAGTATATTAAAAAAAAAGCCTTTAGAAATGATAACGGCCAATTGAATGGAAATAAGGGTGTCATAAGAATCCACAGTCATGCTAGTTACTCGTGTCTTAAAATACGTTGCTGATCACGTAGCTGTGGAGTCGCATGTTTGTGTAAACATTTTCAACAAAAGCAACACAAAATCTAATCCCCCAGTTTTCTTCTGTTTGAGTCCTGTTGAATTTTTTGATTGGAGCTCACTGTCTGCAAGAGCGCAGAATTGCTGTTTTACGATTCAAGTAGCTTTCTTGGAAACTGTGTTGTCATAAGTATAGTCTGCTTTTTTTTTTTTTTTTTTTTTCCTCCTGAGGCCCCCAGGTATAACCTTTTGTCTCGAATATGTTCGATGTAGTTTATTTTTTAAGCGCTGTGTTTCTGTGGAAGATGTTTTGGCTTCAGTTTGTGTCCGATACTAGGAAACCATGTTTCAGTTGTCTTCATCTCAGGCCTGTAATTTGTCCCAGTAACTTTTGCTTTCTTATTCATTGAGGACAGCAGAATAATATGTGTGCTGATAAGTATTTCTTCATTAAGTTAATAATAACTTCTGTGAGTTTGGAAAACAGTGTCTTCTAGAGATTCAGTCTATTTAAGGATACAAAGCAAAAACAAAGTATTAAATAATGGGAAATCAATTACAGGCATATGAAATCAGATTCTCTTGTAGGGAAAAAAGCAGAGGCTTGGTACCTCTTGGTAATAGAGTATTTGTATATAAAAATAATTTATAATGGGTATTAACACAGTTCATTGTGCAGGTTTCAGATTAAGGAGTTCTTCAGAGAAGTGTCGGTGACATAAACCTGTAGATAGAATAAGAGGATAGAGTTGAAACTTAATTATTCTGATTAAGGTACAGCCACTTCAATCCTGAAGGAGCTGTTGTATCAGAGACCTTGCAATTACATACAGACACCATTAAACCCACTGGCAATTTCAGAGTGTATTATGAAATAATGAAGGCTTCTCTTTAAGATGTGCAAAAGCGTTGTAGTGATTGGGCTGGCGCATTGAGAAGGACTGTGAGTTTATTTACCCCGAATACTGGAGATGGGGACGCACAGCTCTTTACGCACACATTTGCTAATCTTCTGAGCGCGTCAAAGGGAGAGGGTGTTTCTGTTCTTCCCATTTTGCAAGCAGAGGAAACTGATGCTATAAATGAAACAAGATTTGGTTTGCTCATTTGTTTAGCCACATCTCTGCTGGTTTCTAATGTGGAAGCACAGTGTAACTTCCCCTCCCTGAGGACAAGAGGCCTGTAGAGCCCTGGCTTGGAGTGCCTGGGCTTCATTCCTACAGGCATTGTTCTTACAGCCCATTTGGCTTGTCATTGTGCTTGCAAATTACTGCCAGTGTTGTGCTTTCTTTACCAATTCAAATACCTAATATTTTGTCCTGCCAAGTCAGAAACTGGCGTGTTTTCTTCAGTGGCTGTCACTCTTAGCACATTTGCTGGCCTGAGAGAGATTACTTCTCGCATATGTGAAGCAGTGTGGCACCATTTGTACTTCAGGAAGGTCACGGGTGTTGTGTGATTTGTGTGAGCAAAGTGTGCTTGGTTGGGGAAGTTGCATGCCCAGAGCAGTGTCAGCTACTCCAGTGTAACTTTTTCCTGTAGTTTTAGTTACTGTACATGTTCCTGTATCTGTTGCAGAAATGAGAGAATTTGTCTGGAAGATTGAGTTGCAGACAGATTTCTTCAGTGCCTATGCTTTAAGAAATGAGCACAGGAAATAATTTGACAGCGAAGTTATAATTTTTCCTATCCCCCTCACAGCCTTATTTTTTTTGCCTGTAATCTATAATCAAGGGTGTGTTACTGGATTCAGTGCCTGTAAGATTTTGGTGGTATGGGGTTGGTATAGTAATACTTGGCTAAAAAGTTCACAAATAGAAAAAAGGTTTAGAAAACAGTAGTTTTGTTTGGGGAATCTCGGTAGTTAAGAACATCTGCAGTAGAAGTCACCCGGTATGTTCACAAATAAAGTTGTTTTCTCTCCAAAGCCACCTGTGTGGTGTGAATGTTTGGGACTCTGTAATTGCGGTGAGAAAAATGTGCCTTGGTAACTTTGAAACAGACACAAGTTTGCTGTTTTAAAGCAATATGCTTTTGCATTTTCTATCACTGAAAATGTCATTTTCTTTTAATGGGACTTACTTTCCTTTTGAATTTGTCTGTCAGTTTGTGGCATGCAGTTCTGTCAGCTGAGCTCTCTTAATTTTGTAGTGTGGCTAGTTCTGTCAAATTGCAAAGTAAAATGTGTTAAAAGCCAAGGATATTGTGACAGCTGAAACAGGTTACATTTCAGTTCCATTTCAAGGCTTGAATTTACTGGTCTCTATGCAAGTATTGCCCTTGAGTTCATTGGGTATAACTAAAGATTTCTTCTGGTAAGCAGTTTTCAGTGATACACAAATAGTTTTGCTTTGAAGAATAGCTCTAAAAATAGGTAGAGGTATTGGCATATTTTATATTCCAGCATCTTTTGCGGACTTTTGGGTGATTTTTCTTTTCTTTTGTTACTCTTCTTGTCTTTCAAGTTGGATTTGAAGATTATGGACCAGACTGTGATAGCATGAGGATAACAGCATTCTTGGACATTCCAGGACAGGATAATTTGACTCCGCTGGCTCGTCTAGAAAAATATGCCTTCAGCGATAACGTATTTAACAGGTACAGTTACAACAATCACACCTGATGGCGATACAAGTTTTACAGCATGGTGGGTTTGGGGGCATTGCTGTTACTTTCATTATTTTGCTAAATGCAAAATTTCAGTTTGAATAACTGTTATGTAAAATTTCCATTAATAGCTCTTCTTTCTTGTTCATCGAATATCTCTGGACTCAGTCTTCGTTTTTTTGGGGGTGTGGCAAAATTGTATAGCTAATACGACTGAATATTTAGAGAAGAGCTTGATGTGTGTGGTTTTTTTTTAAGTGTCCCTTTCCATTTATTAAGTTCCTCCTGCATCTCACCTGTATGTTGTTGACAAGATATCAAGGCAGTTAATCTGTTGTTCTTCCACAGGCAAATTATTGCCAGAGGTCTTTTGGATGTCTTTCGAGATTTCAGTAACAATGAGGAAGACTTCCTGACTGTAATGGAAATAGTAGTCAGACTCTCTGAAGATGCAGGTTTGAATGCATTTATTTTAATTTTTCTAACTCTGGACTGTGGTGATAACGTGTAAGGCTATTTTATTTGTGTTTCCTTTATGAACTGGCAGTCTTAGTGGTGATATTTCCTTATGTTTCTAGTCTTTTCATCTTTTTCTGTTGTGAAAGCTTTAAAGCAAAACAAAATCCTAGCTTTTTCGTAATGTACTTTCTTTTTTTTTTAATTTTCAATTTACTAATGTAGCTTTTACTTCTGATTTATTGGTAGAACCAACTGTACGTACAGAGCTGATGGAACAAATACCTCCAATTGCCATTTTTCTGCAAGAAAGTCGACCAAAATTCCCAACAGCATTTTTTGAATACCTTATGCCCATAGTAGTGAGGTATCTAACAGATGTTAACAATCAGGTAGGTAAAACAGACTGTGAGTTGAATAGTTGGAAAACATGCTGTGGTTTGAACTAGAGATATGAGGAAAAGAGAATAAATTTCCTGTTAATTGATACCTGGTTATTACATATTATTGGTATGTGTTGATTTCAGCACACTTTGCTAGGGAGGTCTGAATATACATATTTTTACCCTAGCGGGTAATGGGAAATGTGTAGGATTTTCCTAATGACATACTGACACAGTCTGTTATTGAAGTTGTAACATACAGGTCCTGACTTCTACTTCACATTTTGGTTTCTCAGGATTTGATTAAAGGGCATCTAACAATTACATTAAAATTTACTGTTTATTACTAATTCCTTTTATTGTTAAAGCTGAGGGATTTTTTTCTATTTTTTAACTTGTACCTCTGTGTTCAATGAAAACAAGCTTTCTGTAGTTCTCGTGTCACTAAATGATGTTTTTACAGTGATAGACTTCTGTTCTGTTCGTTCTTATTACTAGGTCAGAAAGGCAGGTCAAGAAGCACTGCTCATACTGCTGGAACAAGATCTTGTTGCTCAGAGTGACATAGAAAACAAGGTGTGTCCAATTCTGTTGGACCTCTCTGCTCCTGACAGTGATGATGAGTACAAGGTGGAAGCTGTGAATGTAAGTGAATTTGAAAAACTCAGTTTGAAAGAAAGCTTGTATCTTTACCTTTTAGGCTTTTTATTGCTTTTGTTCTTTATTTTTTAGCAGTGCTATTACAAAGCTTTTTTAGAATATATTTATAACAACTTTGTGCAAGCCTTGAATAAGCATAAGGAAGGGGAAATCAGAATTGTACGTACACTTGTATTGGCTTGAGAGCTTTACATTAATAATAGAACCTAAACTTTCTATACCATTATTTCAGTTTCCTGTATTCTTCTATTCGTTAGTTGCTCTGTTGAGAATTGAAACACTGATGTGATATAGTTGAAGCTTGGATCTATGTATGTTAAGCTGTTAAGTGCTGAATTGGTAGGTTTCTTAGTCATTTGTAATGTTGAGCACCATTGGAGAAAAAAAAAAAAAAAGACAATTCTCAAAGAATTGGAACAGGGTCAGGACTTGATACATCATGTAACACATGGTGTAACACATGCTTATGTTGTGTAAGCATTAAACTCCCAGTGCTGCGGGCAGAATAGTTGAGGAGAAAGGTGCATGGGTGCCCCTTCCTTTTTACCACTTCAAAAGTAAAGATTACAGCATGTTATTCCAGAAAGTGCAAGGTGAAAGGAGACCTAAAGTCCAAAGAACCTGATTTTCACAGCAGTAAAACAGTTTGCTGTGGTAGGTGCAGTTGGCAGTTTCTCAGAGAAAGGAGCTAAATTAATGAATTTGTTACTAACTAATTATGGAATTAAGATGTTAATTCTTAAAAGTTCTGAGTGTGATTCCTGTAAAGTATGCGTTAGCTTACATATGTGACTAGTTTGTCTTATTCTCCCTTATCTCTCTTCTTGTATGGCAAACTTTTGCCTTATCATGTTGTCTGATCCTATATAGAACTAGGATGATGCTTGTTTTTAAGCATTTGAGCAGTCCTAAGTTTGAGATATTTGCCATATACTTAAAGATTGTGCTTTTACGTACTGGCTAGTGCAGTGGGACTTTGTCTTCCATGTATAAAAATACCGCTGTATGTATGCCACACTGTAAATCATATTGAAAATGTATTTATTAATAAAAGCCACTTCACTGTCTTTTTAATCCAGTTAAATAATGTAAAGAAATATTATGTTCAGGAGTGACAGTACAGAATGATTTTAAATACAGTATGGAATGATTTTAAATAAAAACTACAGTTGTGCTTTACATAAACAAGTGTACAAAAATATGAATAATCTAGAGCACTGAAATCTATTTGATGGTAGTTGCTTTCTTGCTCTCAGAAGTAATTTCTAAGAGGAGGTTTGGGCCATGCTTATAAGTTGTATATTTTTTTTGTCCTTCCTCATATCCCCTTCTTGATTTTAGATAATCTGTAAAATGGCTTCTATGTTGAGCAGAACAACAGTTGAGCACATGCTGCTTCCTCGTTTTTGTGAACTTTGCAGTGATGGGAAATTGTTTCAAGTCCGAAAGGTAGGTGTGTTTTCAACTCTGAAATGCTTCAAAGGAATTTGTATGTACACAGCTATTCAAATGCCTTCTTGAGGAATTTAATCATGGCTTTCACTGATGAAATTTGAAAGGGTCTGGAAGAACAGTTTTAATTTATTAGCATGGCTTATAGATTCTGTATTTCACTAAATAATTAGATAACAGTCCTTGGGGAATAGTAGGGTTTGCACCATTTAATAGTATTTCACAACCTATTTTTAAGCCACAATATTTGGTTCTGTGATGCAAATCAATTACCTGCTCTGTTATCTTATTTCAAAACCAGAAATTCAAAAATAGGTATTAGACATTCTTCCTTTTTTAAAACCTGTTATTGTTCAAAGGAGAAATCTCTGAAGTGCAAGATTCCTTTTAAATCATGGTCAAGTACAAAGGGAAACTTACAGCATAAGAAGTCTTAAAATAATTCATCAGACTTAAGGGTCATGCTGAGCTGCAGCTTGGTCCTTAACACAAGCTGTTGGTGTTGGAATTTGACCTGTGTTACGGCATTATAATTCTGTTTTACATTAAATAAATAGTATGTTAACATAGGCTCATGTAAATTCATTTCAGATTTCAGCTGTTTGGTGTTGTGTGGTTTTTTTTTGGGCAACAAGGGAATGTGCCTTCTGCATTAATTACAGAATTTGAATATAATGCACTGTAAATGGGACTAACTTGAGATGTTGATTAAAGTTTGCTTCAGCAAAGTGCTTAAGCCAGTTTCAGCTATAGCAAAGATAATTCTGTCTGTACACCTAAGTCCTGACACTCATATCATATTTTAATCTGTTTTGTTTTGACAGCTGCTGTTCAAAGTCATTAAAGCTTCCAAGTAGGCTTATTAGTCCTTTTTAATTATTACTGAAGTAGAAGACTCTCTTCACAATGCAGAAGCCTTTTCTGCTATTGATTTCAAAGGCATGTGGTTTATGGAAGCCTGCTCTAATGAGTATTTGTTCAGAATGAGTTAAGGTTACAGGATGTAGTTACATGGCTGAAATTTGAATAGTCAAATGTGCATTTATTACAGGGGTTAAATAATGCATGGTGAAGTTGATGATAAACCTAATGCACTTGAAAGTGTGTTAGCCAGAATATTATTCATGATGTTTTCTGTTTCTTAGATTTGTGCAGCTAATTTTGGTGACATTTGTAATGCAGTTGGACAAGAAGCCACAGAAAGACTTCTGGTAGGTAAAAAATCAAAATCCATTTACAAGACATGTATTTATCAGTTCAAATGGTTTAATAATATTTCTTCTGTTGTCTTTTCTGTTATATAATCTGTTTATGTATTTTTTTGAAATGGCTTTATTGGAGGCTTTGAATGTACTTATATGGCAAAACTGGGATTGAGTAGAAATAGAAAATTCTTGTTATGCAAAGCATTTTTAAAATGTAATTGATGGTTCATATGCATACTTCAGAATTACTGACTTTCTCTTTTCCCTGAACTAGATGAGTTAAATTACAACTTCAGGAAAAATAAGCCATTAATTCTATTCTTTCCTAATGTGTGTAGTCAAACATGAAATCCCAGTGAGGGGAAGATAATTTTTTCCAGTTTCTTCAGTTAATGCATTTTTTTAACCTGTCCCTATTTTATTATTTTCTTCACTCATTTTATTCTGAGTTCTCATTGTCTCCAGTTTCCAAACAAATACCTTGATAGTAAGTTGCTGCAGCCTTTGCTTAGTTTTTAATTAGTCTTGGTTTTGTTTATTTTTGGCAGATTCCCAAGTTCTTTGAACTTTGCTCTGATAGTGTTTGGGGAATGAGAAAAGCTTGTGCTGAATGCTTTATGGCAGTGTCTTACACTACATCCCCAGAAGTCCGCAGAAGCAAACTATCCCCACTCTTCATCAGTCTTATTAGTGACACTTGTAGATGGGTAAGCAACTCACTCTATAATTGATGTGTCTTCCCAGGCAGACACGATAATGGGCAAGGTTGTTGGTTTTTTTTTTTGTTTTTTTTTTTTTTTTTTGCTGCGATTAGATTCTTATCTAGAAAAAGCTAATCTTACCTAAGAGATAAGCCTAAGAGAGAACCTCGTTTTTCTTCTCTTTTGTTATTTAGAATTCCTGTCAATGTTTTTTGTAAGTGTACTGCTCTTCTGAGAGTATGTTGCTTGTGTTTAAGATACTAGTTGAAGTATACAATGATATCCTTCAAATTTGAAATTTTAAAAAAATCCATATGTTTCTTAATATTCTGACACCCTTTGTGTAGGTGTCACTTATTGGATAGTTGGTAAAATTTGGCATTAAATGAAGCTATTACAGTAACAAACAACTTGGGATCAAACTTTATTTTTTAGCATTAATTCTATGGGAGTTACGTGAATCCTGAATGTTGTCTTTATACTATCCCAGGTTCGTCAGGCAGCTTTTCAGTCTCTTGGCCCCTTTATTTCTACTTTTGCAAACCCTTCAAGTGCTGGTCTTTACATTCGAGAAGATGGGACGCTGAGTATCCGACCATCAACACAAGATGTAAATTCCAATTCCTGTCAACCAAGCAACAATATAACTTTAATTGCCTCTAGTACAAATGCTACATCATCCAGGTAAAATCATAGGAAAGATGTGGTATAGTGGAAGGGAGAAGCAAGAAGGTAATTCCTTTAGTTGCTGCTTAGGGCTGCAAATCTTAAGAAAAGAGTTCCAGAAATGGTATGAAAGGTGAGGTCGTACATGTACGTCTATTTGCATGTAGCCATGTTATTGAAGTGAAATTAACTTAGATGGCTTGACAGGAAGATAAAGGGAAAACTGTCGAAGTAAAGTGTAGCCCTAACATTGTCTTTCTGTGGAGAAAGTAAGCTTCTGTAGTTGATGCTACCTTTTATGAAGTATTTTACTTCAAAAGTACTGTTAGAGATATTTTATATGGATAATTGTGTGTCTGTTATTAGTTCAGAACAACCAATGGAAATCAAACCAGAGCCTTCAACTGAGGAGACTTCAGCTGAAGTGAATATGCCGCTCTCAGTTGAGAACCTGAATAAAGACACATGGGAAGCAAGTTCAGATTGTCGTACAAATCCTGGAGAAGATCTGTCTAGGTTGTCTCAGGATGATAAAGTTGTTGCTGGTATGGTTGAAGTCTCTACAGACAGCAGTTTTCCAGGAACGAACTCAAGGCTACAGTCTGCTGAGGATGTGTTTAATACATTTCTATACTGGCGCCCTCCTCTGCCTGATATAAGTCAGGACCTGGAGTTGCTTCAGTTCAAGACTGAGAAGCACAAAGACAGCTGCTCTGTGCCATGTAATAACTGTGTTGCTAGCAGTGAAATAAAAAAAGTTCTAGAAAGCTTACAGGAGCACATAGATGATCCAGATGTTCAAGGTGAGACTCTGTAATAGAATAACGTTCTCCCCCAGAAAGGTTTCTCCTGGCTTTTATAGAAACCCTTGACTGTGTTTTAAATGGTTTGGTACTCATATGGTGCTAGGACTCACCTGACAAGCCTGTCATCCATAGTCAACTGTTTCTCATTCCGCTAAGTCTTGAGTAAATTATCAATTTTCATCTGTCTGTTTATTCATTCATTTTTTCTGCATGCAACTGGAGTTTTATTTGGCTTCTTTGCTATGCTGTGAGCAGTGGCAGAGTGGCAGTATGGCATATCTAGTTGGCTCCTCATGGCAAGCTAGAAAGGCATCAGGAGAGTTTTTCATGTCTGAGAATGGAAAGGGGAAGGCTTAGAGGTGAAATATTAAAAATTAAAGTCGTGAAAGAAAGCAGAAACTGAAGTGTATGAATGAAAAAAGAAAAAAAGTGTAAATGAGTTTTGGAAAGAAAAGGGAGATAGAAAAGAGCAGAAGTGTATTATGTTCAACTAAAGCAAATGGAAAGATGTTAGCTTGACAGTTATGCAGTGGGAAAATGAATGGTTTGGAGAGACATGGGAGAAAGCAAGAACATGTCCATACATCCCCTTTTCCTTCTGACTTTAGTTGAACAGTCATGCTTCAATTCTCAGAATAAGGAGATGTGGTTATTAATCTTTGTTTCCCTTCTGCTTTGACATCCAGAACAGTTATAAAACAGCAAAAGAACTGATAACAGGCATATTTATAAATTGTCCTATCCCCTCGTTTCCAAAGTATTCTAGTATTCTTCACCTTTAAATTATGCTCTAACGTCTCTATAGTCTTGAGACTATATTTTCTTTAGGCCTGTGGAGATATAACTACCTCAAGGTGTTTGCATTCTGACCTCTTAGTAACTTCATGTTCTTAGCAGCAAAGTTTCTCCGACGTTTATTGGTGACGTAGTGGTAAACCCAACCGCTAGTGTTCTGTCCACTTCTGCAGATAAGTTCAGAGGTGGTTTTACTAACTCCTTCCTCTAGCTAGATTGTTGTGGGTTTTTTGAGAAATGTTTTAAATGCACATTATTGCCTTTTCCAGGTAGCTGAAGCAATTCAAGAATATTAATAAAGAATTTACATTAATATGTTTGACAATATGAAGAGTGAAATGTGAACCAGTATACTGTGATACCTTGGGGGGGTTATCATAAACATGTTTCAGTGGGAGAAGTTAGTAGAATGCTCCTGCTGAAAATGTTAATGTATTCATGTCATTTCTCTTAGTTTATGTGAAGATTTCGTGGAAGAGTAATAGGCCTTTCTAACAGTAAATGTTTGCTAATATGTTTTTGTGAAGCTTAGATCTGATTTCTTTTTATCCTTTCAAATTAAGTAACTAAGTTTAATGCTTTTAAGTGCAGAAAGGATACTAAATGGTCTCTTGCTTTATAACAGCTCAGGTCCAAGTGTTGTCTGCTGCTCTAAGAGCTGCTCAGTTTGATTCTGTTGGGAACTGTGAGACCAAAAAAATGGAAGAGAGCAGTGGCAAACTTCAGAACAAGACTATTTCAGGTGAAACAGCTGTTTCAGATACTACCTGCAACCAGCTGGAGGAAGACACCCTTTCATCCACTGCATCCCAAGATGATATCAGCGATGAGTCTGCCACCAGTATACTGAAAAGCACAGTAAGTGTGCATTGGGCTCCATGACTGAAGTGAATTCTTACCAACTGAAGTAATGTGTATGTTGGTGTAGTCCCTGACATAAGTGACCTGCTTCAGATCTGAAGCCATTACTACATTGTAACTACTATATGCTACTTATTTTAAAAAACAAAATTGAGTGCTATTATTTCTGCTTGTGCACAGGCTACTTAAGAGTTATTTTTTGCAGTAGCCTTGTAGTAGTTTTCAGGGGAAACGTATCAAGTATGGTCTCACCTCTTCCTGCAATCGATCTAAAATTAGCCTGTGATCTTCAAGCAGGAGGCTGAATCAGGTGGTGATACCTACACAGTTCCTGGTTACTATTTCTTGACAGTAATGTACAGATAGGAGTAAAAAGAAT
The DNA here is from genome assembly GCF_009819795.1 of Aythya fuligula. NCBI lineage: Eukaryota > Metazoa > Chordata > Aves > Anseriformes > Anatidae > Aythya > Aythya fuligula. The sequence goes on along the minus strand of NC_045574.1, from coordinate 10,809,442 downwards.
CATTTGTGCAGTATTTAATGTTGTTAGAGCTAATTGTGAATGATTAAGAAAAAATGTCTACAAAGAAAAATTGCACATAAGACCTGTACAAATAATGTAAATAGCCAAAAACAAACAAACAAGAAAACCCTGTGATCTTTTAGACTTTCTGTGATTTTGGTCTTTTAAACCTTTAGAGTCTTTCAAAGGTTTCCATTGATACTTATTTGGGGAGAGGTGTGTGTGTGTGCTTCATGATTTGATAGGCTTGGAGCTTCCAGTGGTATTTTCCAAAATAAGTGATGCTTTTATCATGATATTGACCTGGAGTAACTGCTCAACTGCCTTGTTTAATAGTTAAATTCATGCCAAGAATAAAAAATCTCTAAGAGTATAATAAAAGTAACTGCACAAAGTCTGAATGAATGATGGGTTTGTTGCATTAAATTCTGTTCTAGAAGCAAATCTATCTGTGATCTTAACAGTGTTTGTAGTGTACAACTGTTGTCTTTTTTGCACTTGTATAAACACAGTGAATAAGGCTTTGTCTCTAAAAGGCTATTTTGTAACTGAATTGCTTTGTTCTTACTGTGATGCTTTGAAATAATTGCAAACACTGCTAAGTCTAACTCATTTCACTAACTAGTATGTCCATTTACAGGATTCAGGGGAACAACACAGAGGAAACAGTGTATTTTTAAAGAAAGACCAGGAAAAGAATCCACCATTTGAAGATGACAAGTCAAAGTTACAGGTGATTAAAATAGCATCTACCTGCTTTAGTGGAGTACTAGACACAGTTCATCTCATCCTTCATACAGCAGTAGCTTTTGCAGTTGATCAGTTGCAGAAGGTGAAGAAATGCTCTGGGCATTTAAAGAGAACTATTTTAAATCAGAAAACTAGAAAAAATATGTTTTTGGTAAACAAGCCTACCTGTTGTCTTTTTGGTGCTTTAGAGGCAATTCACGCAACAGACTTTAGGAGCTGATGATACTGCTTTGTCATTGGATTTAATGTTTGTCTATAGTAAAGAATAAATCTTCAGTTTGATTTGACGTAGTCTGTTCAAGAAGTAATATTTACTGTTCATTGCTGACATCTCTGGCCTAATGGGAAGGCAAATAACTACTCATTTGCAGTTTGTAAAGCAAAACCACAAAATGGGTGTCTTGCCACTGTTCTTATTTTGCTCCCCACTGGTTGGTAGGAAGAGAATACTGCAGCACAGCAGGTGTATTTTCTTACTGGTCCTAAATTAATGGAAATGTGTGTTGTTGCTGTGCTCTCTCTTTAGGATATCATACCTCAACCTTTACTAGACCAGTACTTGTCAATGACTGACCCTGCTCGTGCCCAGACTGTTGATACTGAAATAGCCAAACACTGTGCATATAGTCTTCCTGGAGTGGCCTTAACGCTGGGCAGGCAGAACTGGCACTGCCTGAAAGATACGTATGAGACGCTGGCCTCAGATGTACAGGTAAAAAAAAACAACAAAAAACACCACCACCAAAACCAACAATAAAAAATTCTTACAGCTTTCTAATGATAAAGCATAATTTTGAGATTCTTGTAGCTTTTGTTCTATTTGCTTTGCTGAAGCTATAACATCATATTCTTTTTTGTAAGGGATTTAAATGTGGAGTAGGAGTTTAAAATTCAAGATTTAAATCAGTCATCATAAATGTAACTAACATTTTCTGCTTCTATGTAGCTTGCCCCATTTGTCAGTCCCTCACGTAGGTGGTGTTTAAAAGCTGTGAGGATTTTTTTCCACTTATGGTACCTAATATGTATCTCTTCTTAAACTGTTTGCAGTGGAAGGTACGCCGGACACTAGCTTTCTCAATCCATGAACTAGCAGTTATTTTGGGGGATCAGCTAACAGCTGCTGATCTGGTGCCAATTTTCAATGGATTCTTGAAAGATCTAGATGAAGTGCGCATTGGTGTCCTTAAACATCTCTATGACTTCCTAAAGGTAGGAAAGTGTAATTTAATTTCTGAAGATAGTATCTTCAGAGTTTTGAATTTGATCAGCTTTATGCTAGTAATGTTTTTCCTTTAGTTACTTCATGCAGACAAAAGGCGAGAGTATCTTTATCAACTTCAAGAATTTGTGGTGACTGATAACAGCAGGAACTGGAGGTTTCGTTATGAGCTGGCAGAGTACGTAATTTTCTTAATGTCTGATTTTCATGTATATCACTAACTTGGAAATAGAGAATTATATTCAGAAGTTAGTGCACCCTAATTCTGAGCTAAAAGATCACAACCATTCTTTATTAAGGAACTTAATCAGGGAACTTAGCTACTGGCAATTTTTTTTTAAATGCAAACTGTTGCGATCAACCACAATAGAAACTAAAACATCACATGCCAAAATGGAGATCTGGTTTGCATGTAGCTTTTGAAATATGACAGTCTGATAGGTACTATTCACTGAGAGTTCAGATTTTACTCAGTTCTGGACTGCATGTAAAATTAGGGAAATGTATATACAGAGTCATTTTTGTATTACATATCTGCAGGATAGAAAAGACTTCTTCAAAAATATATATGTATTTGTTTGGTATTTCCATATGGCTGGGTATATAATGGAGATAGTGACATCTCACAGTTCTTTTTCAACAAGCCCTGTTGATATTTAAAGAACCCGAGGAATGTTTTGTGGACATGGTTTGCAGCTAAAATCTGACCTTCGTCTTTATCTCGTCGCTTTATTTGGGCTGTTGAGGATTTATTCTCCCTTTTGTTGTTTGGCTCAACAAACTGAATCTTACTCTGGTGCAGTGCTGTTGTACAGCAGTCCTCTGACATCTAGTGGAGAGTTAGGTAACTTTGTGTTGTTTGTTGATGTGACTGAAATGAGTCCTGTGCAGTTTTGTAGATTTAAATAATTTTTAAAATGTAGACTTGTAGACCAGAGCAAATCTCTGATTTTTACTTTGAGGGAAGGTACATGACACTGGTCTGAAGTTACAGAGAAACATCTCATTGTACTTCTGTTTGTAGGTTTTTTTGTTATTTTGATGCAACAAATGTGATGCTTTGTTGATACAGCTTGATTAAAAGTTTCTTGCATCTCTTGTGTCTTTTCTAATATGTGTTCTCACCTTTATAAAGAGAAGACCTAACCTCTCCAGGTGCTTCATAATAACCATGGCCTTTTCAAGGCTCCAAGTGATCGTTACTGAGTTTCAACAGTTGGTTAGTGCTGCACTTGGTTGAGTTAATAACTTCTTTGTTTCAGGCAGCTGATCCTGATACTGGAACTCTACAATCCTAATGATGTCTACGACTACTTAAGACATATTGCACTGACTCTCTGCTCCGATAAAGTTTCAGAAGTTCGGTGGATCTCCTTCAAACTGGTAGAGGATTTAGTTCACTTACTTGGAAGGACAGGAGGAATATTATTCTTGAGAGGGATATCTGAAATCACTTATTGTTATATCCTCAGGAGCTTCTGTCCATCTGTAGGCAGAAGTTACCGGCCTTTTGAACTTGCTCTGTTTTGATGCATGCGGTTAAAAGGAAACTGTATAAAATACATTGAGTTGTCTGACTTCTGCATGTCCTAAAGCCTTCCTCATTTGGCTGTATGTGAGTGATAAATGTTTTTAACTGGATAGAAACCAGGAAATAAGACTTTTCAGAAGAACTTTCCCTGAATTCTACCTTTAGAAACAACCAAAGAAACAAAACAAACAAAAAAAACCACAACTGACCTTTCCTCAAAGTTTGTTTAATCTATGGACTTCATGATAATGCCATCATCCCGTAGATGAATGAGTAGAAGGATTTCTTGTTTGTGGAACCATGGATAAAGGCATTATTTTAATGGTGGTTTTATTTTAATTTTGTTTGTTTAACTTGAACATCATCTTATGCTTTCTCTACAGAAGGCTTTTCTCCAATATAAATGTAATAATTCATTAAATTCTTCAGGCAGAGCTGGTTATACTGTATATGTTTGTTGTTTCTTTATAAGGTTCAAATACAACGATGCCTTTTCCTAAGGGCTAAAATTTAAATCTTTCTTCCTTTGCTTCACAGGTTGTAGCAATACTACAGAAGTTCTATGCAAACAATGCAAATGCACTGGGACTAAATTTCATTAATGAACTTATAGTGCGGTTTCGTCACTGTTCCAAGTGGGTTGGAAGACAAGCTTTTGCCTTCATTTGTCAGGTTGGAGCATTCTTTCTCTGAGGGTCTACATACATTTAATTTGGAGCCAGTTTGAGAATTTTCAGTAATGTAGGCAAAACTGAAATTCGGACTTGAGAATTTTTTTAGTGATTCTGTGGGCTGGGCTGGTGTCAGTAGTAGCAAATGGTTATTCAGGTTTGAAGCTGTGGTGAATTTTGTGCTACGCCTCCTGCTGGTACAGCTGATCCTTGTTCCTTTCTACCATCCTAGTAGCCAAGTTAGGAAGTAAATCCTAAAGGGATAAACATTTTATAATACCTGTGTCGATGTGCTGGGATAAGGGTTTACAAGATCTCTTCGAGCTAACAATCGCTGCCGGATGCCAGGAACTACTTTGCTCTATTTTCATGCCTCCCATCCATCACACTTCAGCCCCCTACAAAGGTTTGCTCTAATAGGGATGGAGAAGAAGGGGAAGTGAGTTTAATACTGAAAGGCAAAGGAGTGATGACAGGCAAGAGAGCAGTATTTCCTAAAATAGAGCTGAAATTAAGTTATCTGCCCATGTTGGGTCATCTTCAGAATGGCAAGATGCATTTTTAGAATGTTTTTCAAAGGTTGCACTGCAATATAAGGTGTGGTTAAACTCTTAGTTAAGTTAAAGTTAAACTCTGTCTTTTCTAAATGGTCAGACAAAATTAAGGATAAGATAGAAAGGAATGGCAAATGCTGTAATTTTAACATAAATCTTGCTTTCTCATGTTCTGTCCTTATCCTGTAGGCTGTGGTGGAAGAAGAATGTATGCCTGTTGACCAATTTGTTGAACACTTACTCCCCAGTCTTTTAAGTCTTGCTTCAGATCCTGTGCCAAACGTAAGGGTTCTGCTCGCCAAGGCTCTAAGGCAGACGTTACTGGAGAAAGGTGTGGTCATTAATTTCCTCTGAAAGAATTAATGTCTTACAAATGCTGTCCTTCATCTGCCAGTGCAGTTCTTTATAAATTGGCTCACTCGACTAGTAAAAGCCTGTTTGGTTCTGCTTATACGGAGAACACAAATGTATGTTGTAATCTGGGATGCTGTATTTAAATTTAGATTGAGGGATATAGATTTAGAAATGCATAATACAGTGGCTGTTCAGTCTTGGATTCTAATTGTTCATCATCATCATCCCTGAAGGGCCTGAAACTGACATGGATAATATATCCAATGTAATAATGCTTCATCCACTAGAGGGCAGCTACATACTTGTTTATAGCAGGAAGTAATGCAGTTCCTGCATGTTGCTGCCTATGTTTATATTTGGTGTCTGTAGTGCTTGTGGAAAATAGATTTTTATTGGGAAATTTTAAACATCACCTTAGATTGTATTGTTTTGTTTCAAAACTTTATTTTAATTAAGTCTTCTTTGTGGTCCGTCAAATGAAGTGTCATTCCTCTTTTGTGTGATGGAATTGTTAGCTGAAGCTAACACTTGTAGTAGGAAATAATATAATTTTGTGCGCTGCTACAATTTCCTTTATTACAATTCCTTAGAAAACAAAACTCTTATCATTTCTGAGTTAAAGTATGGAGAGTGTTTTGCGAAACACTGGACAAAGGCAGCTTCCTGAGCTTGCTTTTCCTTGTTGGCATGTTTCCATTTAGGGCTTATCAAAAATAATTTATTTTTATAAATACTTAAGTACCTTATAAGATGAGTAAAACGTAGCGTATTTCTTTCTCTGACAGTTTCCTCAGCTTGCTGTAGTTCCTCTAAGAAGTTCATTAATTGGATGAGCTATCCCAGATGTTTTTGGCATCCTCTATATTTAGGCATTGTGCATGCCCTGTAGCTTTAAAAAAAAAATGTTTAATTTCTTCTTTTGGCTTTGATTAAAATTGTCTTTTTCTCACCTTATTCTAGCTTATTTTAAAAGTGTTGGCAATCCTCATCTAGAAGCTGCAGAGGAGACCATTCTAGCTCTTCAATCTGACAGAGATCAAGATGTGGCCTTCTTTGCTACCATAAAACTAAAACAAAACAACATGGACAATACTCCCATTGAAAAACAAAACTAATGCGTTCTTCTGCAATAGCCCTGGATGCCAAAATGGTTATTTGCACAACATTCATGGTTAGTATGAATAAGATGAACAAATAAGAAAATTAAGTTTTTGGCACAAAGTGACAAAACAGCTAGAAAGGGCTTTTTGAGAAATACCATACTTCTTATTTCATGACCACCTTTCATCTACAGATGTTTCTACGTTTGTCTGATATGCATGAGCAATTTATTTCTTTTCCTAAATGTGGGTGGTAACTCTGATCTTACCTGCAGTTCAGTATTGTATGTAAATTCTTGCACATACTCAGTGTTTCAGTGTAATTGAAATTTATTTCTTTTTTAACAAAACAGTTCCTGTAGTAGTCTGCTATAAGCTTCTAATGTGTTTTGAATCTTTTTTTGATTATAGCAAACTTACATACAGATATTTTTCTCATTTGTTACTGTAGCTTTTGTATCATTTCAAATATTGTGTTTTATTTTGTCTGAAAGAAGTGTATGTATGTGAATAGCTCTTAAATTTCAACAAAAAAAAGGATGAAGAATTTAATTCTGTATCAGTGGGGAAAAAAGTTCAATCATTTCATTTTATAAAGTAGTTATTCTGCTAGAGCTAAGGCATGATTCGTTTTTACTTAATATAATGTGATAATTTTCAAAGCACAGAGTTTGACATTCTTTGTATATCGTGACTTTTCTATTTTATTTCTAAACTATACTCCTACAGGTGTTAACACTGTCTGTTTCTATTACTGCTGGTGCTGGTTAGTTGTAGATAGACCATTAATTTTCCAAACTGAAAATTACTCATTCTGCTCTGCTGAAGTTCCCTTCAACTAAAGGATTCAGTTCCTTCAGCGTGTGCTATTTCTTTAGAAGGGTGTTAGAGTTTTACAGACTTAAGCTTTTTTACAGGTCTCTTTCATTCCTACTTCATTTGAAAAGCACCTTTTAACTGGTCCAACATTCAGATCCCCATCAACCTGTTAATTTGTTTGTAAGACACGGGATATATAAATTCTGGAGAAACTTCCAGTAGTAAGTGTTCAGAAAGAAGGTGTTAATGCAGTTTATAACTTCTGTGGATTCTGTGGTCAGGGTTGGGGCAGACGACAAATGGAGGCTATTGAGATCTTTAAGCTTACATAGGACATGCCTTCTGTGTATTTAGATGACTGTTTCAGAAGAAGGATGGAGTTAGTATACAGGTAGAGCAAAATTCTGTTAATGAAATCTGAGAGCATCTGACTGGTTTGCAAAATTCCAAAACTAATATGTTCTGGTGGATCCTGTTTTCTGTCATGTCCCAAACCTGTTGTTAGAATGGGGCTTGAAAAAAAAAGAAAAAAAAACTCTCTTCAGATTTTGGATCGGTACTTAGTCCTGTTCAAAAACTAATGATTACTAAAGAAACGTTTTTATGTAATGATACTTACTTTCTCAGTGAACACAATTTGTCATAAATAGGCCTGTGGAACTGTTTCTTTTCCCCTTGTTTCACTGTTATTACTAGTAAGTAGTTCAAGTGGGTGAAGATTTTTGCAGAAATAACTTTTTTCCTTCTTTTGTTTTAAATCTGGCTTGTCTGTGATAGAGCAAGTAGGTTCCTCAGCTGGGCTCTACTTTCTGAGGGTTCAGTTATGCTGAAAAACTGAATGTTTGTCTAACTAGTCTTGTATTATAATGTACAGTATTTGTATTAAATTGTTTCCTTGTGAGCTCACAAAATGCTTTTGGAAGCAAAAGGCAGAAATGTACCACTGCTATCACTGCTCTTACAGTAAACAGTATAAGCTCTGTAAATTCTGCAACATTCTACATTTAATTTTTTACAATTTTTTATAATTTAAAATGGTTCTTCACTACAGACTTTTTATGATTGCGATTTCTTAACAAAAGACCCCTCAAGTTAATTTTTTCTAGTTCTAATATCTTTTTCTAATGCTGGCATTACACTAGTATTTTCTAACAGTTCAAATTTTCTAAGGCCTTTCTGACAAGGTTTTACTTCTGTTTTTCTATTATCAGTTCATTAAATTTCTCAGCACTGATCAAATTTTTTAAGTGTGTGTGTGTGTATGTAAGTATGTTTGAAATGTACATATACTAGATACTTTGAACATTAACCCAACCCAGGTTTCTGTTTGTCAGATAATCTTTTAATAATTACCTTTTCTTGCAATAATCCACTGGAAAACACAAGCTTTTGTATGATTTAGTGTGTTTGATTAGTGTTCATTAAGGATTTTTTAATTAAAATATTTGTAAACAATAAGCCACCAGCTATAGAAGTTCACTAAAAGGCTAAACAAAGTTGCTTGTTTTTTAACAACATTTGGTACCTCTCTAGCTCCAGAAATCAAAATCATGTCTATTCCAGATGATAAGATTTCAGTAGAGCATTTAAAACCTTTTTCAGCTCTACAGTTGCATGCACTAACAGAGGGCACCATAGTTTTGGGGTATGTTTTTTTTTTGTTTTTTTGTTTTGTTTTTTTTTGTAGGCAATGTGCAGGTCTGTTAAAACAGGTTTACCCTTTACAAGGTTTGCCCTTTTGTTTTAATTTTATACTAGAAGTGGTTTCAGCATGACTAAAGACCGCACTTTACGTCTTGTAATAGACAAATGTATGCAATGATGAGTAAAGCTGTGTGTTAACATACAATTCTCTGGGTTGTTTAAATTATGCAAAAATATGTATTTTAAAAGCCAGATGGAGCAAAGTTAGGTAGCTGATCCACTCTCACAAAAGCAGTAAGAATATCACTTCAAAGCATTTCTAGCTAAGGAACATGAGAATAACGTTAGTGGGTGCAATATTGCTTGAATGCTATAGGGAATTATCAAGCACTTGTAATCCAAAGCATGTTAGTCATGTTACTTAGAACTCGAATTCACTGGTAACTTATGTATGATGTACACTTGGCATCTGTGAGGATGCTGCCCTAGTGGCAGTTGTGACTGTACACAGTGTTGTTTAGAACCCAATTAAATGAGGACACTCTGGCAGTGTCATTCATTTGTCAGAATAGAGAATCTATGTAACTTTGTATTTATCTCAATAAATTCTGTGACTGTTTTATAAATCAATGTGTAGTAACTGGCTTTTGTTACAAGTGGGGTGTGAATGTATTCTTTTGGTTAGTGAAACTTCTCCCTAGCAAAATTAACTGCTTTCTTACACCAGGGTTGAGTGTGGAATTCATCATGCTGATGATGTGAGGGGGAGACTGGATGAGGGAATGAGTAATCAACACCTGGCTGGATGTTTTTTCCTCTCATATCGGAGTTTTCTGTTTCTTCTGCTGCCGCAGTTGACCTTTTGTTCCTTTCAGACATTGACTGGCTGCTCCACCCTGTGCTCTAAAACTTCTGCCAAGTGCTGCAAAAGAATAATGACCTTCCTTTCTTTTTCTTTGCATGATGCAAAAGTGGGGGGAATAAACAGCCCCCCCCCACCTCCTAGTGAAGCCTACCCACACACTTTGAGGTAGGACACAAGATCCCGGTGAATAAACTGGAAACACAAATGGAACAGCCATGTGCTCTTTTTATGACACATCAAACTAAACACGTTTATTGTGACCTAAACCTGAGCAAAGAAAACAGGAACATAAAATACGGACAGCTTGGGTATTTACTGGAGTTACTGTCTTGTTTGTCTACTGCTTTCCTTGCCTGAAAGGGACCTGCAAGGTATGGCTACCTGAAAGGAGGCTGCAGCAAGGTGGGTTTTGGTCTCTTGTCTCATGTGACAAGCGGTAGGATGCAAGGAAACAGCCTCAAGATGCAGCAGGGAAGGTTAAATTAGATGTCAGAAAGAATTTATTCATTGAAAGCGTGGCCAGGTATTGGAACGGGCTGCCCAGGGAGGTGGTGGGGTCACCATTCCTAGAGGTATTTAAGAGATGCATGGATGTGACACCTGGGGACATGGTTTAGTGGTGGACTTGTAGTGGTAGGTGACGGTTGGATTTGATCATCTTGCGGGGCTTTTCTAACCTAAATGATTCTGTGATTCTACATAAGCTTGTGTCATCCTAGTGAAAATCAAGAAGTGGTCAAGAACAAATCCTCTGTAATAATCCTGGTGCATTACTTTGTCATGTTCCTGGCTGTGTTCATACAGGCTCTTCCATCACACAGGCAGGTTGTTCTTCTGTGATGTCACTTGGTGCTGCCTGGATACTGTACAGTGCTAATGGTGTACAGGGGTCTACCCTCAATGGCATGGAGGGTTCTGATGATAAGGGGAGTGTCCAGGGAAGAGAGGGATCACGACTGGATGTAGACTCTGTCCTTGTAACGACAGCAAGCTTTTTGTAAGAGGGAAGTCTTATAAACTTCTAGTCACAAACCACTTGATGACCATGTCTTCCTTGCCTCCAAGGACTTTCGGTGTCCGCCTTTGTCTGGCAGAAACTAATGAAATGTTTTCCCTGCCTCAGTGCCAGAATGACTTGACTCTGAAGAAGCTTAAGTCCCATTTAGAATTACTGACTGGGATCCCCCTTCATTTCCAGCGGCTTCAATACCTGGATGAAAGTGAGAACGTGTAACCTCTGGGGTTTGTGGAGGTTTTTCATTGTGTCTCTACCTGCTAGTTACACCTGTGTGTAACCCTGGGTGAGGGTTGGAGTTTTTTCCTCCTTTTTGCTGTACTGCAGTTGGAATTCAGCTCTTGACTTCACTTTGCTTCCTACTGCTGAGGGGTAATAGTCTAACTAACAGGGTCTTCTTAGATTAGGAATTGCAAAAACTGACCTCTAAATTCCTGCTTAGCCTTGTCGGTAGCCAATGCCAGTACCTGGCTGACCTCAGCGTGGCATAGCTCTAGCAAGGCTCTGGCTAACTTCACAGTTGGAGTTGTGTGGAACAGTGTTTGTGCCCACTGCATCAGAGACTGCATGGTGTTGGAGAACTTGGTTTTGGAGGTTGCAAGTGGGGAAGTTGCAAGCAGAAAGCTTATTTTAGAATAGAGACACCCTGTGTGCAGGGATATTTTCTCCTATGGTTTTGGTACTTAACGTGTTAACTATAGCTGTCTGTGCATTATGACCCTATTATCCCAACAGCGCTATACTCTAGCCTTTTCCAGGCTGGGAGGATGTCTGTTTTCATAGTTCTAGTACAGTGGGACCTAAGGTGTCCTTGATGCGTTATGACAGCAAAATCAGAGAACATGGACATTGTTAAAAAGAATTGTCACTTTTTTTTCTTTAAGATGGTCATCGTCATCTTCTCTGAGGATATGTTGACTGACTTTTATTGTGTTACTCCCTACAGTGGATCTGCTAGATGATTCTACATTTAAGGACAATGATATTATCCGTGGTGGAACAATTACGATGCGCATCTGGAGACAAGATGGCTGGGGGCATCTTGTAGCAGCTGCTGCAAAAGGAGACATTGTGAAGGTTGACTCCGTTACTTTGGTGAACGTGTGGGGTGTGCTGTCTGCAGAAATGCTGAAAGCACGTTGCTGAAGGGCTTACGTGCTTTTATAAAGGAAGAGTTCATAGAGAAAATAGCGGGGAAGTCTTTAACGGAAGAGACAAAAATTAAGTAGGTTACGTGTGCTTCTTGTAACAGTGAACAGTGAAAATCAAGGATCAGGAGCCATTCTGCATTTCTTGCACTTCACCTGCTGCAAGCTTACAGACCTTGATTTTGTAATACTGTCAAGTCTGATTAGTAAGACAGCTTTTTTTTTCTGTGTGCGTGGAATGAATCGTTTCTGTGGTGCTTTTATAGAGGGCATGCTGCTTTCTCGATTTAGGACTGAAACGTTGTCTCAGCAGAAACACAAGGTACTCTGATTTGTACTGTAAACCTTCAGGCCTGAACAGATGTGATCATGAAATATCCTTTGGTGCCTTTCATAAAGAACCATTATCTCTGTTGCCCTGGCCAAATTCCAGCTTGGCTAATTACATTCTGTTCCTCTGCATTCCCCCAACCATTGCAAATGGATACCACAGGGTTCTTCACTTCCTATCGTTAACTGTTGTGTAGTGTTGCGGTTCGTTGGTAAGCAGCTGTTCTGCCTCGTGCCACAAATGGTTTGCATTTTGCTATTGGATGAAGTTTTGCTTTTTTCTCCATGTTTTGAGTTCCCTGTGTATTAGAGAATCTTCCTACTCAGTGTAGAGCAGGAAGCAGAAAGGTGTGCCACAAAGACAATAGTCTCCTTTGAAATGAAAGATGTATTGGAGACAAAAAAAAAAAGTTTGACACTGACTTTCAACTGGAATAAAAAAAAAAGAAAACTGTACAGCTGCTCTACCAATGTGCTTCCATTTACTAGATGAGGAAACCATGGTGCACTGTGGAAGATGTAGTCCAATGTGGAAATGACTTCTCAAGAAGAACAGCAGCGTAGCAGCATGAGGCAACTGAAAATTGTTCTGAAGAGGCCTCTCAGCATCCCTTAAAGCCAAACACATCAGTTCTAAACAAAACAAAAAAATCACAGAACTCCTCCTGGGAAAGAATACGACACAGGGCCAAGTCCTGAAGTAGTCTGAGCTGTCTGCTGGAATTAAGGCCTGAAGTCTTGCTTAGATCCTAAGGACCTTGTGCTTACATGGCCAATACTGTCTGTGTTCTTCCCCCAAAAGCTTGGAACCTGGCCAGTCTTCAATAAATTTGAGAGGGACAGGGACTGTGAAGACATGGTTTTGATAAGATTTTGTGGAGCTCAGTATCTATATAGAAAAGGAAAACCCAAATTAATGTTCCAAGGGATGGCTGTGAATAAATGTCATTATATGTTATTCTGCTTTATCTTGATTCTCTAATACAAAACAAGCAGGTATTATTTAGGTGATCATAGAATGATTTATGCCGTGTGCTAGCATACCTGATGTGCAGATACAAGACTTCATAAAGAATCAGGTTACACTTCTGAAAGAGGCTAAAAGGTTTCTGTTTGTTCTGCAGCTGGCCCATCTGGGAGTTACAGAGGATTTTGCTGGCACCACACCGTATGCAGAGATACTGGGACCAGAGCAGAAAAAGGAATGGGTGGCGCACCGAGCTTTTGTGGCGCTGTTTGTTGCCAGCCACAGAGGTCATGTTAGAACTGCCACGTTTCTCCTGAGACATGGTAATGTTGTTAGATAGAATGATTCTTCTCTGGCTGTACCTGCATAGCATACCATGCCTTTCTGCTCATCAAGATCATAAAATAGGGATTAATTGGGTAAAATTCTGTATTTGAGGTAGGGAATGTATTAAGCCCATCAATCCTAATGTAAACATTAAAACAATGAAAACTGTTCTTGCTAGATGTGATGAGTTTGCTCTTAAAGTAGGTAAATTCATAATGCAAAACAGGAGTTATGTTTTCTTACTTCCCTCCTTGAGTATCATTTATTGGCATGCTTGTTTTTTATCACTCCCATGCAATATTTTATCAGCTTTTTAAGAAATAATAGAAGTGCTCAGAAATACAAGAGTTGCAAGCTCTAGTTCTATAGCTCTGACACTTGAGTTTTTTGATGCTTTGCAACTTGCCTTTCCCTCAGATCTGCGTTTGCACGACAGGCAGTCCTTTCCATCAGTTACCTCCTTTTTGTGAGCCTTGTCACACTCGGACTACGTGTCTCTTTGCAGGTGCAGATGTGCATTCCAAAACCCCGCTAGGAAGGACCGCCCTTCATGTAGCTGCTGTCATGGGCCGCTGTGACTGCATTGAGCTGCTCCTTAGCTGTGGAGCACGAGCCCTCGACCCGGATAGCGAGGGACGAACAGCAGTGAGCCTCGCCCGCCTGTGGGGCCAGCAGCAGAGCGAGCGCACGATGATCCGCTTCAAGTGGCAGAAGAAGTCGGCTGCTGCTGTGCTGCCCTCCAGTTCTGAGAGTCTGGCCATGCTGGAGACGTCTGGCCACACGTCCTAAAATACATATGGCATAACTTGGTTCTGGCAGGCCTCAAGGGACAGTGACTTTCCCAAAGACACATGCTTCAAAGATAGGTCACTAGGTGGGGTTTGTAGGGTTTAGTTATGAAATAGGGTCATGTACTGGTGATGCTGCAGTGAAGATGACAGCTAGCTTGACAGCAACGCTTGCAAACACGGTCCTAATTTATAGCTTAACTTTTTATAAAATTGTTCCATGGCCAGAATGGTCATTTGGTTAATAACAGCTTGTAGGAGAGCTCAAGGCTGTCTACAAGTTCTTTGGAGTGCTTCTTGCTAGGGTAATTTCCTAATAGTTGGCAACAGACCAGAGTGATGTAGTGTAATGGGTATTTCAGGGGACTGGAAATCCCTAGATCTTTAATTCACTTCTGGCCCTGACTGGCTTTATTGCCTCTAGCAGATCAGTTAAGGGTTTTGTAAATAGAGCAGTTGGTCTACCGAGGGAGGGTGCAGGCAAACTTAATGTGCATGGAAGTGGCTAATTATGATTGCTCAGAGTCAAAATTGGTGCTTTCTTAGAACCTCCAACATATTAAGCCTCAGGAACTTGAAGACTGGGATTTCTTCAAGTCAGTGACTTGCCGTCCATCTGCTTTCAAGTATCCCATGTTCCTGAAATGCTTAAGTAAAAATAGACCTCATGGTCTTGTTACGTCTCTATGATGAGTAGAAGGAAGCTGAGCTTCTGGTCTGTTTCTTGAGGGCTTATTAGTGTCTCAGTGCTCCATCTTGAGCAGTTTCCATTGTTTTGCTTAGAGAGACTTGGGTGGATTTATTTTATTTTATTTTTTTTCCTGAAGAGCTCAGCACTTGACTTTCACTTAACCGTAGAAGAGGCAGTTCTCAGTGGGACAAGCACTTGTGAGAACTTGGCCCACTCAGTTTTTTGCTTGCAAAGCCCAGTGCACAGCCCGGAGACTCTATAAATAACTAATGTAAGGGTTTTTTTTGTTTGTTTGTTTGTTTCTTTGTGTCAGAGGTTTTTTTGTTGTTTTTTGACTTCAGTGCCCGGCCATTGGACTACACACTGAACCAGGAATGGAGACAGAGCAATGAAAACCATAGATTCAACTTCTAGACCAATCTGGGGAAAAAAAAAATACACGTTTACTGCAGCTTTCTTTTGTAAACTAAAAGGGCTTTGGGGTGGTGGCTGTGCTTTTTTGTTGGTATTGCTTTCCTTGAGTTTAAAAGGCTGCAGCCGCGAGGGAAAGCAAACCTGTGGCTGCTTCTTACCGTGCCTGGAGTCGCGCTGCGCCTGCAGAGCCAAAGCGCCGCAGCAGCCGACAGAGGGAGCCCGGGCACCGGGCACCTGGGGCTGCGCCTCCCGCTGCTGCTCCACTGCTCCTGCAGCTCGGCGTCCGTTCGCAGTCCAGCTCTCAAGTTTAAGATGACAAATAGCACAGAATATCCCAGTTGGGAGCGAACCACAAGGATCATCGAATTCAGCTCCAGGGTCACCAAAGGACCACCCAAAAATCAGACCGTGTGTCCGAGAGCGTTGTCCACGTGCTGCTTGAACTCCGGCAGGCTCAGTCCCGTGACCGCTTCCTTTAATTCCTTCTTTTAATAAAGTCCTAAAGCAAGGTTGGGAGCTTCAGGCTGTGCCAAGTGCTGCTTTGGAAGGCAGTTCCTGTGGGAGGCCGTGTGGTGATGCTTATACGTGCTGACATCAATCGCAGCAAACGAACGGAGGTTTCCTGCTGTGTGAGGGGAGACTTGCAGGGGATCATCCGAAGGAAGTTCACTTAAACAGGCCTTATGTTGATTAATAATTCTATGTGATTCAAATAGATGGTTGATATATAACTGCCTAGGAGAATGACAAGATCACAATTTCTATCGGGGTAACCAGCAGACAAGATACAAACAATGCTGTTTCTGGTATTCTGCTGAGCCTTTGAATATTGCAAGCAGGATTATAGAGAAAAGTCTACAGAAATCCTTTATTCTTTTTTTCTGTTGTCTGTCTAGACTGTGTAATCCATACCCAAGCTTCTAGAAATGGGGAGAGGTTTTGTAGTTGCTTTTAGACATAATGCAGCATGCCGCATAATTCTAGGAAAAAACAGACACAGTGTCAGACAGAGAGAACTGGGTGACCTCAGGAGAAGGATGCCAGAAATGGTAGAAAATTGTGTAGTATATGAGCACGTAGTGAGGGACAAATAGCAAGTATTTTTTACTGGTAGCTGGAGACTCACCCTTTGGAAAGAACAGAACAGAAGTCACCAGTGCATTGTGTCTGGGAAATGGGAATGCACCAGTCCAAAACTGTACTGGGGCAAGTTAGAAGAGAGTGAATGGCTGGGTGAGTCCAGCACTGGAGCAGTGCATGCAGTTCTTATTCAAGAAAGGTGAATTCAAGCTATGTGAGACCCCTGAATTAGCCAGGGGAAATGAGAGTTCCTCCTCCTGAGAGGGCTGGCAGTGTAGGGCAGAGCCAACAACAAAAAAGCATGCAAGAGATAATATTACTCATTACCTAAGATAGCATGCTTGGGAGATTTAAAATAATAAAAATAAAAGGTATTTATACTGAAGGGAACTGCTGGGATAGTGAGACCAGAAATCAGAATGCATTGTGTAGCTCTTGGTCCGGAGGAGGAGCAGGGCAGAGAGACCTAACTAAATGCGTGTCCCTTAAGAACGCTGCTGTGTGTTCGAGTGCTGTGCCACGCTGTTTGGACTGGATGGCTGCATTGTCAGATGCTGATTTTATTTGCCGCAGCACTGTGTTTGCTTAAAGCTTCTTAAAGCTTTATATTCAAAGATATAGATGAAGCAAATAATATTGTCTTAGAGTAACCAGCTACGCTGTAGTGTGCAGCAGAATCAGGGAGACAGCACACTGCGAGACAGACCTCACTCAGACTGAAGTGGGGTGTTGAAGAGACTGAGGCTCTGAATCCTGAAGTGCATACTCAGTTCTGGAAGTACTTCATAGATGAGCTTGAGAATTTGAGTTCTGATTTATATAGTATCAGGAACCCTTGTGAATGTTAAGTTTCTGTATTGTACTGGTGTTCAAAAGCCTGCTTCTAGAAGAGAAGCTGTAATAACCTGTTCAAAGAAAGGAAACAGACAAGAAACAAAAGGGTTGTGCATTTAGTGCAGCAGTCATTGCTTTCTCTTCTCCATGCTACAGCAGAGGGAAAGGATCAGTCTCCAGAAGACTTGAGTGAGGATTCGTTAATGAGCTTTGGGATCCTCACATGAAGGAACAGGGAGGTCATTGTGAAGAAGAAAAGGCATCAAAAATGCCTTGAGTCTAATTAGGCCCAGAGCAGGACAAATGTCACAACTGTCTCCTAATATTAAGAAATCCAAAGCAACTCTTTTGGAAGGACTGTGATTCCCCTGGATGCAAAAGGCAGTAAGTTAAATAAAGATGACAAGCGCAACAATAATTCATCACACTTTCTTACTGTTATCAGCTTACCCCCTTTCCTTGCCTGGGCAGACCCCCAATGTTGCTCACAGCCATTGTGATGGCTGCTGTTCCCCCAGAGCCCTGAGCAAGCCAATGCTCAGCAAGCCTGAAACAGTGACTGCTGCTACTTAGAAACAGGCACCGTAGCCAGGGACAGCCTTAGATGTCTGTAATTTCAAATATCATTGAAATATTCCCTAAATGCTTCGCCTTTCTCCAGAAATGTTTCCAACTTTACCTGATTTACCTGAGTTACATCCCAATTTGCTTTGCTTATGTTTAATTTATTCCTCGGAGCTCCTCGTAGATGGCTGCTGCAGAAGAGAAAGGCTTGTGCTGTTGCCCCAAGTGATGCGCTATGAGGACATGCCTACTGGTGAAGGGATGCACCTATGGAGGAGCAGTACTGCAGTGCCTGTGTTGCTGCTTTGTATCCCGAGGCTGCCAGGTGAATGTCGTCTCCCTGTGTAATGGGGAGGATCCCACTCATTTGGTCATGAGCTGTGCTTTGCTTTAGGCAGCAGGCAATCATCTCTCTCTGCTCCCAGTTCATGGCCCTGAAACCTCCTTGGTGTTAAAGTTCCTTTCAAGGAAGACAGAGGCCACTCCTTTTAAAATCTGTCCTTCTCTGATGGAACTTCCATACTGGTATTGGTGTGGGTCCCTCTAGACTCGAGCAATACCTGGGTAGGCTTTGTGTGCTCGTGTGGTATCAGCACTCCTGGAAGCCTAATGCCACTGTTGATCTAGTCTTACTTCCGAAATATCACCTACAGCGGACCCCCCTGTGGAGGCTGGATACTGAATCCTGAGAGTAAAAACCTGTGATTACTTTGGCATTGCACAAATAATTTGTTAGCTCAGTGAATTTTTAAATAGAAAAAAGAGCGAGCTTGTTGTTATACCTGTTCCAAATTTATCTATAGACAACAGTAACGCAGAATGCTGTGGCAATCACGACATTCATTTCTCAAAGTGACTCAAATGAATAGAAACTGTTAAAAGCTAGAGTACAATATAGTGCGTAAAACCCAACAGACATCAGGAAACTTGTACTGATTGGTCTCTTAGATGTTGTTTTCCTCTTGCTTGGGAAAGAGAATTGTAGTCAGCTTGCAATCTCCCTGACATTGTTCATGGAGGAAGCAGACAAAAAGTACCAATGAAATAGAAGGCCTGCAATTTAGTTAATTTTATGCAAAACACAATCAGCATTCAGACTGGGAATTACCAAGCAGAAATGTATTGATAGAGAAACCAAAATATTCTCTGTGCCTAAATGGTGAGATATTAAAATAAAATCTCAAGGAGACTCCTGGAGCTCATGTAGCTGTAGGCCAGAGAAGATGCAAAGGTGAAGTCTGACACTGCCAAAGTCATCAGGAGTTCAGTAAGGCCATGATTTAATCCCTGACACCTTAGGCCATGCATCTACATGGTATGAATCAGGGCAACACTGGTGTGACAGAACCTTGTTATCAGTAAGAACAAAGAGAAGAAAACTTTTTAGAAATGTGATTAGAAGATTTAGAAGTTATTGCTTATGAAAATGGTTGTAAAGACTCTAGCATAAGGAGGTGGCAGAGGGGGAAAGAGCAGTAAGGAGGGTGGTAAAGGACAGAGAAATGGAAAGAACTGCAGGTCGGCGGGGGAATGTGATTATGAAGGGGACAGTTTTTCAAGGATTTGTTTCTAATCTTGGAGACCTGAATTGCCGATGGTGGACACTGATGTTTCATCTTCCATTTTACTTAGTTAACTGTAATGCTAAAATGCTAAGTGGACACCAAATGTTTGTACAGAACAATGTATGCTTCTCTTTCCCAAACTTCATGCATCTCACCGTAATTTTTTAATTAATCAGTCTTTGTACCTCTAACACCGAAAGTTAGAGGTACTAACGCCTGAAAGTCCAGTGTGCATAGTCCCTCTCTGTAGCACCTCTGCCTGTAGCAGAACCTATGTATGAACGCTTTCTCTGCCTTCAATTTTTCAATTTGCAGTGTTCCTTGCATTTTAACCACCAACTGCGTTCAAAGACGACCAGAAGTTCATTGTGAACTCTGCCTGAGGATCATGTTGACCATTAATATTTAGAAAGGATAGTGGTTTACACAGGGGAGCCAAAAGCTATAAGCTTTCTAGTACGCTTTCAACATCTAGCATGCTTCCAATACCGTTTAGGTTGGTTTAGTGCCTAACCTACGCTGCAATTGAGGTTAGTGCTTTGGTTTTCTTTCAAGTTCCAGTTCCCCATATGCTGTTCTGTTTGCAAGATTTTCTTGACATAACCGTCTGGAATGGTTTGCTGGTGTTTTGCTAGGATTCCTGTGTGTTCAGAAGCTAATAGAGGAACTGTCAACTTGAAGGCCCATCTTAAAATATGGCCCTACTGGCTTGGGATAAGAAACACAGAGATTGCTTGTCCAAGCCTCTTCCGTGGAATTCGTGACGCTATTTCAATTCCTTTGGTTTCCAGTAACCAAACAATTATTGGGGTCAAGCAGAAGTCAAGGTATAAAGATTCATCACTATGAGCTTCCTTACTTATAAGCTGGGCCATATGTTAGAGGAATGATCTGGACTGTAACAGTCGTCTTCTATCTCTTGATGAGTGTTAGTATGCATAATTCAAATGTACATGTGTTTGAATTCCAGCTTATATTGATTGAATTGCTCTATGATAATAAACAGGATAAATAAATCAGATGGAAGTAAAAGCATTGATGTGCTCTGTGGTGATGGGGGGGATTAAATTCAGTGCTGTGCCCTTGAGCGGGATGTAATTTCAAAAGTGCCTCAAATATGATGATGACATAAAATAAGGCTAAGGAAGCTGTAGGGGCAGAAGGACGGGACAGAGGAACAAAACAAACTCATTCAAAATGATTTGGATTTATTAGGATTACAGGCTGATAAGTGGCTTATGCAGTTTATTGTTGGGAAGTGTAAGGTAATGAGGCCAGGGGACTGCAGGTAATCAGACTCCAGTCAGAGTGAGAGCAACGTGGAATACAGATTAGAGCATGGCAAAAAGGGCACGCGGCACTGAGGGAAATCGTTTCTAAGGTGAATAGCTGTCTTGATGCCTCTTTTCTTCCAAAGCTCAGCTCTACAGCTGTGCTTGCTGCATGACTGAGAAACTGCTGGCCCTGCTAAAGAAGCTTCTGTTCAGCCTTGTCAACACATGAGCTCGCTTGTAAATGAGAGATGGGTTTGAAACGCTTTTTTCTCTTTGAGGATCTCCAAATACAGTTGTACCTTGTTCTGGGAGCCAAGTAAGTAAAGCAAAGAGGAAGATGGAGGGAATATAGCCATGTCAGCATGAATTAGAATGACAGTCAGGCCTTGTCTAGTAGTGTAAAAGCAGCCAGTAATCCTTTCATGCTGGTTTGGCCAGGAAAATTTTCTCCAAGGGCTATGAGATGGGTGCTTGCTAATTGCAGGTGAATAGAGGAGAATCTAGCTTTTGATGTTACAGGAAAAGTGAACTGCGACCGAGCTGCTTAATATTAAGTTGATCACACTGACTTTAGAAAAACAGAAAAAATGTAGTTTCAGACTAATGAGCACCTTGCTGGGCAATAGTAAAGCAAGGAGAAATTGGTGAATCTTTCCTGTGGCTGCTAATCTCGAGGTAGATTCCATGGTTTTGAAAGTACTTGTGCTATTCTGGTTTCCATTCCTTATCTTTAGTTCTAACATCTGTCTTCATCTTAAAATGTTTCTTTTGTCTCCTAAGTTGCAAGCTTTGGATTTTTCTCACTTGTGGCCAAATAGCTTTTGAAACCCAATTAAAGGCAGAAAAAATAAATGTCTTCATTCTGTTAGATAACACATTAGCCACTCCTGCGTAAAAGTGCTTTCTCGGATTTGACCCATATCTCTAACCATCAATGTTACACTTAATACCTAGAGCACACCAGTAGCACATAGAACTCTCTAAGTCCTCCTTGCTTGATGCTCTATCAGGTGGAAATCCATTTTTGTCTAGAAGGGTTATGTTTGCAGCAGTTGACTAAGGCAGTGAGGAGCTACAGGGAAAACTGAACTGGGAGGAACAGAAGCTAAGGTAAGTCATGAATGAGAACTTAATCACAAATCCCAATGCTTATATCATATCAGAATTGAGCCATGAATGTAGAGTGGTGAAAGATTACTTGGGGAGTAAAGAGATGCACTTGGAATTTTTCCTTTTCTGAGTCTCTTCAGACTTTGGTGGCCTCCAATTAACATGCTGTCCCATTCAGCGTCCCTGTCTGGGATACCAGAAGCATACTGGATGAGCTCTAACGTGCACTCCACACCCATCCAGAGAAGTACATCTTGCTGTGACTCCTTAGATTGTTATTATAATAGTAATGAAAGAATGGAGGCCTCTCTGTATTTATGCTTCACGTTTCTTTTATCCACTGGTTCTCCACAGCAAATGGCCAATGTTAGAATCTGCATCCTTGGAGTTCTGTTGTCGGGTTGGGCTGTCATCACACGCTTAGCTAATACCCTCTAGTAATTTTCTTATTCACATGCACACTTAATGTCCTTAGTCATTAGACTGAAAAATGTTAGCCTTGTCATAGTTAGTGACTGGAAGCAGAAAAGTCCATTTAGTTCTCAGGGGAATGAATTCTAATTTTCTGCTTGTCAGAAAGTGACATTTTACATATTTTTCTCTCTCCCCCCTGTCCCCCCCACCAATTTAGTGCTAAATTTAAATGTGTGTGTCATAGGAATAGACTTTTTGTCTGTGCTAGACACCCCAAAAGACTTGGCTGGTGTCCAGCGTGTGAGACTCTTGACCAATAGCTACTGCTAGAGCTCATTTCATGCACTGAAGAGAATGGGAGGTGAGAGTGAAAAGTTAGAAATAAGAGGTCACTGCGGAGGGCACATTAACATTGCATGTCAGAATGCATATTTTTCCCCCTGGAAAATATGGATGAAAAGCAGCTCATCTGGAATAAAATATCCAATGAAGAAACAAATTATGCTCATCAGGCAGGCTCATACTAATATTTGTCATTAAGATGTGACACCTTCTATGTAATGTCACAAACTACTGGGAGCCTTTGAAAAGTGTACTGCTTGGAAGGCAACTTGTCTGCAGATATTGAGTTCACTGTTCTATGAAAGGGAAATAACTTGTGTCTTGAAAAATGGATGGCGTTTATGGCAAAGAGAAATAATCCTCCCACAGATTACAGCTGTTCTTTGCATTGTGCTGGTGGTCTTATCTCATCAGTGGATATTTTATAAGTGTTCTTTTTTTTTTTTTTTTTTTTTTTTTTTTGATACATTTCCATAAAGCTGTTTTGAGAAGGACATTGTGTGCTGGGAGCTGGATGTATTTTGTGGAAGAGACGCCACTACAAAGAACTTAGAGTCTAAATTGAAAAAATGGGTGAAGTGAAAATAAGGAATGGTTATTCTGCTTTTTACAGATGGGAACTGAAGCAGGAGAGAGTGACTGTTGTGGCCAAAGTCACACTGGGAGTTCATGGAATTGCATCCTGATCTTTGAAGTCCAATTCCAGTATCTTTACCATATATTGTCTTTCTGTTCCCTTGCTGCCGAATGTAGGTTTGATATGCACATGTGTAATGAGCCAAACATGTTCTGCATATGTTTAGCCATATTCTGACCTTAGGAACACGTACCAAGCTTTTCCTGATATAGCTAGGAGTGCTTTCATGAGTGGGCTTAACCAAAGAGTGCAAAATAGTATTGGCATTTAGTTTAGGAAACATCTCATGGGCTTTTGATGGAACTGGTAACACTATTTTTTTTTTTTGTTAGTGTTGTGATAATTTATAGATTACAGGTAATAATGCCTGTGTAATAACTAGAGATTCAGATAAAATTCAGAGATGGTTTCTGAATCTACACAAACATTTCCAAATCCTTTGTGTGTGGGGGAACTAAATTCCTCATTGTCCTGACTGATTTTTCCATTCTCCTTACTTAGGAAATATGTATTTCCTGTGCAGTTCTTTGGGCATGATTTATACATTATAATACATGACAAGTATATGCGTGCATAGTTAGAAGGGATAATGAAGAAAAGTAGTTGATGAAATTGAATTATGCACAATAAAATTGTAATTTTATAGAGAAGTTTGTAGTCATCAAGAGAGAATGAAGCTTGCTTGTTTACTTCATGTTGTGAGAGACCTCAGCTGGAACTACAGTCTTACATGCTGTAATACTTTATGATGTCTCACTGTAATTAGAAATTCTTTTCTAACTTTATTTGATCTGTTTATGGGCATACCCTGCCCTGCACTCTCTTCTTAATAACTTCCTATCCTTTTATGCTATTCTGGACCTGTAGGCACTACATCAACTGTTATCAAGGCTTTATTTAAGGAGCAATTGTGATTAAACATGGCTGTAAATCCATTCTCTGCAGTTTGGACAGATACGGCCCTGCCTGCAAGTAGCAGCTTGATTACAGGACCTGGGAGCCAGCTGAAGTCTACATACAGAGCTCGTAGAAGCACGGACTCGGGGAGGCTCACAATGGAGTCCAGTTCTGCCAGACAGTAGGTCCAACATATTTTATGTCAGATATCCAAGAGCCACCAGATTTAGGTGAGAGCAGAAAAACAACCTCTTGGAACCTGAGCTATTGGGCAAACGCTGTAAACTGGATGTCACCTCACCATCTGGGGATCATTCGGTAGGCACAGGCTGATGAGGCAATGCTGTGTACTTATCCACTTTTTCTACATTAAAATTTTTGAAAATCACCAGTAGAGAGCCCCTTTTCAACACAGCAAGAGATTTGGCTCATTGGCTACGATGACCCTTTCTCATATGTGGATGCTTTTGTTATACCATGAACACTGTCTGCATGTGCATTATAGCTCCAAAACAACCCTAGCAATACTGCCAAACACACACATGAAATGAATATAAAACACATTCCAAATAATTGCAGTATTTATGTAATTTTGCCTTCAGTGTTTCATGAAACCTCATCAGATTTTTAACTCCAGCAGACCCAGTAAGCTGATAGGTGTACACAGCAGTGCAGAGCGAGGCAGAGCCAGCCTGGTAATGCCTGTCGCTATTGACAGTGACTGATTAGCAATGACTCCAAGGGTATAAATGAAAGGAGAATTAAAAGCAGATTTAGGGAATCCTTTTTCATTCTTGAGTCCTTTAAGTACAATACTGCACAACTACAACTGAACTGTTCTGAGCCATGGTGAGAGCTGTTGAAATTGGTCTTTTCTCATTTGCATACAAGTCAAACGATTGAGGGCATAGCTCCTAGGACAACAAACATCAGTGCTTCCTGAGAGCAGCACCACTGCTGCACACACTCACCTCTCCTGTGACAGAAGCAGCACAGCCAGCCTGGTTTCTCAGCACTTGGGATTAAGCAAAAAAGGGCTATTTGGTTGTTGCTAGTAATGTGTCCTTGCACAGAACTAACAACAGCCAGAAAGGAAATGAGGTGGGGGACATCTGTCTGCTCAAGTGAAGGAATAACCGGTGTCCCTCTCCAGCCTGAGAGCCCTGCAACACTGACACTACTTGGTAACTATCTTGGCTTCTGCTAAGAGAAAGTAAATGTGTGGGGATTGTTCTTTAAGCAAGTGTTATGCTAAGATGGAAGCTGCACTGCACATAATGGGGAGCACAAGAAATTACTTTAGGTTTCATTTAAATAAAAAGGATATGGCTGTGCTCTCGCAATAAGACCATAATGGCTGCGTAGTTTTTCCAGACAAGGACTGTAGCTTGCTGGTTTTTTTTGGGCTCTTGTTTTGTTTTTGTTTTCACTCCAGCTTTTAAGGATGAGAATGTTGTGTCTGACGCATGTCAGCAAGCAAAGGAGATTCACTAGCTTAGCTGGGTTCGTCTTGCTCCCCTGTGAGGAATAAAAGCGTTAACTGTCTCTCACTTCAGGAGGAGAAGGGGGAGTGTTTTCAGCCTGCGAGAAGTGAGAAGGCATTGCCAGGTTTAGGTCAGGCTGGAGCAGGGGGCTGTGTGGCACTCTCAGCAGGACAGATTAGCTGGGTGTCACACGGCAGCCTGGAGGCATCACGCGGAAAAGGCAAGAGACAGAAGCGTGTGTGCGCGCGTGCAGGGTGTGGGGGGTGAAGGCTGCCATGTCTTGTTTTGGTGCAAGGCTGTTCCCTACAACAATGATCCTTCTGGAAAGCAGACTTGGAAGATGGTTTGCATAAAGAGCCTTTGTCAAGGAAGCAGAGAAAGAAAATGGCCACTACTACAGTTCCTGCATTAGAGCTATTTACAATGCTGTTGTCTGAGCTGTTAAAAACCTTACTTAACAAGGCTCCTGAGCAGTCATATTTAATCCCAGTCTGGTGGCTACAAGGCCTGATCCTGCAGTCAATTGCACCCAGTGAAGCTGGAGTCATATATCTGTAAAGGACTGGGGGAAGACAAAGGGTTCTTTCTGTTCTGTTTATTTCTACATGGTTGCATCTATTTTTATGCTTTGAAGTTCTTAGGTTTATTTCAATCACAGGTTTTTCAGTGAATCATATGAAGCACAGCAGGGGAAATATGCGGGAAAGTGCCAAATTCAAAGCTGAGTCAAATGGGTAACACACACACCCTGGGACCACAAGGTGTAGTTTACGTTAATAAAAACACATCATATTGATTCATCATTTCAGACTTCAATATAGCTGTGTATCTGTTGCGTCTCCTGTCACCAGCCTGTCACCAAAACAGGCTGTATAAGGGTACCAATTAATAAAGAAACAGTAGAGCTTAGAATAGAGACCTGGTTGGGTGGCTCACAATAAAATTTATAAAAATGTATCTCCATTATTATTGTTCATTTTCTAGCTTAGCGATACAATTCCTTCTCTCCATTCCAAAACAGTTAAATGAATAGATACAAATTTGACAATTCCTAAAATTGTAGCTTGCCTCATTATCGCAATGTGTGCAATGACCACAGGTTTAAAGATCTTTTAAGACTGAGTGAATTCAGACCAAGCCCTAGCTTCTTCAGTTGAGTAAATTTAGTTTTTGCCTGTGCCCGATCTAGAGTTTAGGACAGGCATCCAAGTATTCAAAGGTTGTGATGCCACAGGGCTTTAGATATGCTTCAGTATGGTTTGTATTGCAACACAGAAAATGTCTGAGGAACATGTATGGAACCATGAGACGCTGTTTTCTGGGTCTTACAGAGACATTGGAAAGTGGCACCAGAAGGAATTTCAAACGATCTTTCCTTGTAGCCCTCTGCCTGCGGTAACAGCAGCTTACCCCTCTATCATGTTATAGTTTTTTTGTGGATTATTTAAGGAGTAAATCTAGTATTTGAAATTCTGCTATTTATTATTGTTCATTTCAAATTGTGGAGAAATGAAGCAAGAAATTGGATAGAGTTTTCTTAGTTTGTTACTAGGAAGTGCAGTACTTTTATACATTTTTTACTGAAATGAAAAAAGAAATTCACCACTCCTGAGTGAAAAATGATTACCTTTTTCTCAGCTATCCTTGAAATCCTTAGCTTTTTGTTACTGATGCAAGTCAGGAGTAATAAACTTAAAAGATATAAAAGATATGACAGGTAATTATCCTCAGAGATACTCTTTTTAAAAAAAAGCTATTTTAATGTATTGTACCATAATGTACCTAGCATGCTGTAAAATGTAACCTCTATCATGCATTTCCAAAGAGCAGGAAGTCTGCTTATTCTAAGCTCAGTTTTTTTTTCAGATGCTCCCATCTCTTACAAAAGAAAAAAAAAATGCACCAAGAAGTAACAAGCAGCCTTTGATCTATAATTTCCTGTGCTGTTGCTAAACACAGTGAATTTTTGTACTTGTAGAAGGTTTACTAAGGTTGTGTAATGTTACTTTTGAGATCAATGTACTGATTTAAGAATAAATAAATCATTAAAGGCTGGAAAAATCTTACACTGGGGATCAGACATAATGATGCTTTTTGCTAACCTGCCTTAGAACCTTTTGAAGCTGCAGTGTTCTGAAGAACACATTGCTTTGTGTGTCCAGCCTGAACTTTGTATGCTATGGTAAATACAGCTGCATCTGCTTAAATGAATAGGAATTAAAATTAACCTGCCGTGTTTACTTTTATGTCTGATTCCATCTGATCCTTCTTCTCTGAACATCTGGTGAGCTGCCTCCCCGAATGCTGAGATGCTGTCCGTAAGATAGTGTGTGATGGCCAGCTGAAGCCGTGGCAGTTTGTGGATGGAGGAAAGGTAAAGACAAGTGCTTCACAACTCTCTTCATGGATACAACCCCCAGCTTCTCTGCAAAACTTGTCATAGGTGACCAGTGGCTTGCCACCACTGAATGGTTTTAAACGTTTCAGACTCTGTAAGGGCCTGTAAAATCCAGTGTTTGGACTCATAAGCATGTCTTCAAAGGTGGCAACATCAAAGTCTTTAAATTGAGATTAAAAGCAACCCTGTGGTACCGTTCAGGTTATATCACAGAGTTTACCAAAAGAAACCTTAATGAAAATAAGCCCACTACTGAGACAGACAAGGAATAGTCTTTTAATTTCATTGCCCTGTTCTCTGTGTAACAGAGCAAGTGTTGATGTGTGAACAGTCTGAAACCCTAAGGTCAAAAATATCTCCAAATCATCTGACTTGGACAATGGACATTGGACTTGGACAATTTGACAATGTCCATTTCCCGTGTTGTGTTTCACTGGTGCAACATGAATCAGATTTTAGCAATTTCTGTGCTGTTTTTGCAAAGTTTCTGGTTTTGTTTTGAGTATTGCTTTACTGCTGGTCTTTTCCATGTCTGACAGAGTAGACCGAATTGGTACAGTTTTTTTTCACTGGACCTGATCAGTTTCACAGCATAACGGTATCATTTTCCAGAACAGTTCAATTTATGACACCATAGTCCTATGAAATGGTTTGACATGCTTTCAACTAACAACTTTTCAAATAACAACTTGATGGGATGTGAAAACCACAGGAGTCAGGAAGGAGGTAACAGTCAGCAAACGGGCCTTATCTATCTTGCTACATGGACACTTATGCTTGCAAGGGGAACTAAATACAACACATTTAGGAACATAACGCAAGGAGTGACCTGGACTGGGCTTCACATGGGAGTAGAGATTTTGTTCTGGTTGACAATGACTGTGTTTGGCTAGTATTTGTTGCTTTGGGACTTTATAGAATGTGGAAGAAACCACAAAGAATCCTTCGCTAAAGGAAACGATGTGTGTGAATGCCTTAGATCTCCAAAAAGGAAAAAAAAATCCACCTCCCCTGTTTTGCAAGGCAAACAATCTCAGAATGAAAGTTACTTCAGGCTGACAGAGCAGCCACTGCAGGAACCGGAGCCAGTAATTTCTGCACAAATTTAGGACTGTAGTAGGTATCCATTAGGGTAGTCAGAGCATGTACCTTTGTAGCAATGTCTCACGTAGAATAGCAATTAGAGTCATTCTCTAAGTGGCCACATTTTACAGCAGCTAAATCAATTGGCCGTCCACATGCTGTGTGTGATTTTCCTTTTGCGTGTCTCAAGACTTACAGCAACATTACTATGGTGACTGCAATTTGACCAGTGCTACTTACACAGAATCACTATTTTACTATCATCTGATCAAAAATCTTTACTCTCTGCTGCAAATGCATTTTAAATAAATTTAAATCTTTCAAATCTGAGCTCCCTGTAAAATATCTTGTATTAATTGAATTATAAATAGCAAGTGCTTGTTCTATGCCAGTTCTAAAAACACAGAAAAGAACACATTGTGAAGTGTTGGGTTTTTTTTTTGCTACCCAATTATGTTGTTGATAAAGTAAGTGCTTATGAGAAAGATAATTCTGATTTCGTAGTTCTTCAAGTTAAATGCAATTGTCATTTAAGACTCTATTATTTTTTCATCACACTCCCAGAAAGGTATAACCAAGCGAAAATCCACAGTAGCAAAAATGCATGGCTGACCTGCTTTAATGTCTTGCTGTGCTGGTTTGTATCAAATACACATTTTTTTTTTTTTTTTTTTTGCATATGCAATTCTGAAAGCGTACTCCATAGTTTTTCTCTGAAAACAGCCTGTTACAACAAACTAGTTTATCTGGAACCAATAGTCAAAAGATAAGATGGCCTTAGTTCTCTGAAAAATTTGAGTCAACTGTGGAGGAATTGATAAGTCACTTTGTTAATATGAATCATAGGCCACCAAAAACATCATAAATGACTACACCAAATGAAGCTTACACTGGAGCGTAGAAGACATCTAAATACACTATCATCCTGTTTTCAAATTCCGGTGAAAAATAAAGCACATAACTTTTTATATATGTTTAGAAACACCTAATTCTGCTCTGCCTTGCACAGAAGCAGAAGCCTAAGACACTTACGTAGAATTACAATTCTCTTGACTTTTGCTGCATTTTTGAAGTGATTTAATTTTGTTTTGAAGCATTTTGCCAGTGTGTGCACTGAGTTCACTAACAGTGTCCTGACCTTGGAGATAGCATGATATTTTACAGTGTGCAGTGACATTTATGTGCCCAGCTTGGCTTCAATAATTAGGTTAATTTCCACAAATTAGATGCCAGGTTTGAAACATTACAAGGTGATTTAATAAACCTGTATCAGCTATTTGGATTCGCAGCTGAGGCAGTTGACTGGGCAGTCCTTTGTCAGTTGCAAATCCAAACCAGCTTTTTGGGCTGGGAAAAGAAATAGGTTTATAGTACCAAAACCCCAAATATATGGATCAGCCATTGATTGATTTATTTTATAGGAAGTTTAAATTGTAAGTAATACTCCTTACACATTCCCCCTTTATATTACTTATATAAAAAAGTATAGAAACCTAGTAATGAAAATAAAGCATTTAAAATTTAAATAAAATATAGTTCTTATAATTATCTTGCTTGTTCAGTGAACAGTTTACATATGTTATAGTTAGTAACTAAACTGCAATTTAGTTTAGATTTGCAGAGTCTGATTCCAAGTAATTCTTTATTCTGATTTTAAAGTAATGTGACTGAAGTTAGTTCTGCTATGTATTCTCATTCTTTGGTAATCTTTCCAAAGGATATGAGTCATTTCTCTATTATTTGTAAAGAATATGGAAAAAGTAAAATATTATTTTGTGGGCATTTGGAACTGGATATAAAAAAATATAGGCGGGATGTTGATAACTGTGAGTCATTTCTTGGGAAGAAGGAAAGAGCAAACACTAGCTGCTGACCTACTGCTATGAAAGCCATGGACACTGCTGACTCAAGAAACAGATATTGATTACTGCAGAGAACAATGGAGATCTTGTAGCAGGATTAAAGAGAAAAGCCTTTCCCCTTTAAGCAATAAGGAGTATTAAGGAACTGCCTGTGTTAATTTCTTGGAGGCTGCTATTTGTTTCAACAATCTTCTATTTTAAATGTTAGCCAGCTAGAACTAGAACCAAATAGCTGCTACAACTAAAGAGGCTTCTTCTGAGTTTTTAGAAGTCCTGGCAAACCTTCAGGTAGGTAATGAAGAGCAAGACTGAACTCTACAACAAGCTATACCAGTAACTCGCAGCGCAATCCTCTACTGTTATCAGATATGTAAATGTAAATATGTTTAATGTAAAAGGTACCTTGTGACACATGAGAGAATACTGCACATTTCTGAAACAAATAGTTGGCACATACATCACATCATCCATTTCACTTAAACAGATATTCCAGTGCTTTGCTGATAATGCATTCCTCTTATGTCCATTTGCTTTGCTAACATCGTACTAATAAATGTCTATTGTCTTCTTTATTAGTATCCAAGGGAACTATGTGCTTATTGTAAACCAAACATCTCGGATCTCTCATCACTGACAGGAGGAAACAATTCATAAAGGTTTATCAGACACTGAGAGACAAGATTGATCTAATGCTCATTCCAATGCTCATTCAGCTGATATTTTGATTGATTTTAATGGTAGCTTATCCCTGAAAGTTTCATTAAGCGTATCATTTATGCAGTATGGAAAAGTATTTAATTTTATCTCTCTCCATCGTTATATTATCGATATAGTATTATTATATTGTAATGTGCTGTGTGGTGTGGTATGTCTGGTAAACATGATACAAGCGAGATTCTACAAGCTTGCCAAATCTAAATGCTATGTAACAGACCTTTCAAACAAAGAGTGAGTAGTTGATAGCCTGAAGAATGTCTCGTAGGTTACTCAAGAAACTACTGGTACTGTTACTGTCAGTTGTTTTTTCTTTTGATGTCTACACAAATATTTCTGAAAATAAGCTTGCCATAAGAAATTATTTGATAACATGTTGTTGTTTTTATGTAGAATGTGTTAAATGATGCATGACGATGGATGGATTTAGAAATTTTCAATGCAAGAAAATATTTGTAGTAGGCCAATTTAGCTTCTATCTTTTTTTTTTTTCTTTTTGTAACTTAGTTTTGCTTAGAAATTTATGCTTAGAAACTTGCATTTTGATCAATTAATTGAACAACTAAAAAAACTGCTTTGATACCAAAACTGTTTTTTGAAAGTGACTCCATTTTGCTGAATGGCTTTTGTATGATTTACTTAAACCAATCAGGCAACTCCACTGGAAAGAATTTAATTACTTACCTAAGTACACAAACTGCCTGTAAAGCATGCACAACGTAAAAG
Source organism: Aythya fuligula (assembly GCF_009819795.1). Lineage (NCBI taxonomy): Eukaryota > Metazoa > Chordata > Aves > Anseriformes > Anatidae > Aythya > Aythya fuligula. The sequence goes on along the minus strand of NC_045574.1, from coordinate 10,777,268 downwards.
ACAATGCATTTAATAATTATGACTTAACTAAACTTATGATTTGCCTGTTTGTTTTGTGTGTTGTTTTTTCTTCAAGCTACAGTGGATATGCTATAATGAAACCTGATAATTATCTTTTCTGGAGGTGGTTGTTTGGGATTTTATTTTATTTATTTATTTATTTATTAATGAGGAAAGCTTCTTTCCAAACATAAGGGTGCAGTTTCATGGCAACTTGAGACAATTTAAGTTATGCCTGCTACTGTCCTCTGCACCTTCCCATCCCTTTCTTTTATAAAGGAGTCTCTTTTATGCTAGCTCAGGCATGTGAGCAACTCTGTAGTGAGCTCATTCAAAGTGCTGATCTAACTGAAAACCAATTCTACAACACAGATTCCAATACTGGTAAGTGATGGAATAAGCAGCAGTGTAGGAACATATCAAGAGTATGGCAGTCTGTATCTATGTTTGAATAAGCTGCTGTGAAACTGAGTCTGAGTGGAGGCTTTCACAGAGAAACAATTGAAAAAAAAAAAGTGCTCTGCCATTTCAAAACACGTTTTTTAAAAACTTTCAATAAATATTTTAAAATCATACAGTTACTAACACTAACAAAAGAAGTACCTGCTCTCTTACATTTACATGAATTTATTGATTGTTGCTTCTAAATGAATCTGAAGCAGTATTAACAGCTTGAATGCTACAGATTTCAAAAAAATGAGCAACAAGTAAAATGCTACATTAAGATGTTCACACGTTACCAAAATGACTGTGGATGTTTAGGTAGATTTCAAAGGACAAATTTTTAACAGTCCAGTAGAGAACGTTAATTTAGGAACACAAATGGATCTATGTGCCTAATTGTTATTTCTTCATGTCAGTCAGAGGGTTCACATGGCCATTTCAAGTCCTTGAAAAAGGTACCTTTGCTGCTTTGGATTTCAAAACAACGTTCGAGTTCCAGCCCAGGAACAGATGATCTCCAGCCAATAAATCCCTGGGTAGTCTTAGGTACTGGAGGAGATGGATTCACCTAGAATAAAAGTAACATATAGAATTCAATAATTAAAAGATTTTTGATTGTTATTTCTGTCATGTAACATCTTTTCTGCTTGAGTGGATGGAAATGAGAGCTTGTTAAAAATAGTGGTTTTAAATGCAATCCAATGAATTAATATCCTGAACACACACTGACATTAATGGAAAGAAATAATAACTTCAAAATATTGCCTAGTTGAATGCAAGTTTGATTTATCATGCAGAATGATTTATAAGTCCTTAGGATAGTTTAGGTCCTATTCTATAGCAAGGCACAGGGGAAGACAGAAGTAAAATGGCCAAATTCCAGTGAAGTAACTTACTTTTATCTACCACTCTTTTTAATAATTCTTTTAGTGCCTCAATTGGTATGTATAACAGGAAATTAAAAAAAAAAAAAGTTATTGCTAAGTAATATATGTTAGCATACTTTTATAATATATATATATATAGTTTTGCTCAGTATGTTTCTAAGGGCTTTACTGGATTTACATAATTAGAAGAATTTAAGCTTCAGCTTTAACTTTTTTTCTTACAGAATAATAATAATATTTAAACTCGTTAACATCTCTAAACAGGAAAAACAGCATTTTACACTTGATGCAATGCATTTGGTAGCAATGCAGCTATGGAATAGTAATTTTGTGGCCAAATGCTAAAGATATTACTGACTAAGCTGGCTTTTTCATCCAGAAGTACTTATCCATCCCACTTTTCTACTTTAAAAGATGGGTAAGCATCAAGTTAATCTGCAACTAATCTTGCTAAAAAGGAAACACACCAAAAGCCAAGAACCTCTGTTCACTGACTGCTGTGCTTACTTTGGCTGAATCTTCCCAATCGGGCATGTTATATCATTTTAGCATCTGGGGACTTAGTAGAGAAATACACAGCAAGAGAACAATGTTTCAGTTCTCTTGCCAGAGTTGCTTCACTTTGTTCTTTGGCCAAGATTAGAAAATGTTTATGATATTTAGGTGGAGCAGTTCCTCTGAAAAGATCATTTTTATGGCCAAATGTGCCACCCACTGAGCTGGATAATGGAGGAAACCATGTCCTACTTACAATCTGGGGGAAGGGACTATGAAGAACCAATTATTAATCTAACCTAGAGAGAACAGATATAATGACTATTACCATGAAGGTAAATGTGCAGAAAGACACACAGTTCTGAAAAGGACTTAAGAAACTTCACTCTGAATATGTAGAGGGTGACCTAAATCACACCAAAAAAAAAAAAAAAAAAAAAAAAAAAGGATTCTGAGGTGAAATGGAAACTCTGATCCCTGGTTCAGTATGCATCAGGCTACATATGCTACTTTAGCAGCTGATAACTTGTGCATGTGATTTCTAACACACATCATTGTGCAGCAGAAGCAAACCTGACTGACTGAAATTGGATGCTTGAGACAAAACTGAAGAACAAGTAGCACTAATGGCAGAAATGCTGGCATTTAATTTCTCTGTCACACTCAACACTTATTTTTTATTTCAGTTTAATTTTGGTATAAGCTTTTATTACTTGCTCACCTTATCTTGCCACCATTGGAATCCTTTGAAAGAAAGTTCAACAAGTAGGAATTTTCAATCATCTCTTTTCTTTCCTTAATCTTCCAAGTAGAATAACCTTCCTTTTTGTTAGTGTGCTCTGCTTCCCCTTTTATATGTTCCTCTCCCCTTGTCATTGATTTAGCCTCCTATATAGTTATTCAATTCAGTGGTGATTCTTACACTGTATATTTATAAATCAAAACAAGGTTCTCATTCCACTAATTTCTAACTGTGAGACAAAACATACATAACTCATACAATATAAAAGCAAATAGTTATGAATTGGCTCATTAGAACTTGACTTCTCCTGGCCAACCTAATTTGTGCCACTGAAGAGGACAGTGGCATCATCTCGGCCAAAAAGAATGCTGCCTTACCTTACATAAAGCTAGAAAAATGGCTGCATATTAACCAATAGTTAGAACAGAGAGATAAGGTTATGATAAGCCTTGAAGTAAGATATTTGAGCAATGAATGGTCAGCAATCATAAACAGCTCTGTGAACACTCTTCTGTAAGAAGCTGTACAGATGACTGTTCTGTTACACAGGAGAGTACGAGGGAGGGGCTTTACAGAAAGATTACATACAGTGAAAGCTCTGTGAACTAACAACCATATTCAAAGGGCAATTCCTTGTCTTAAATGAATGTTTTTAAAGCGTTGCTTGCGTTGCAAATACAATTTACTCTGACCTTTATTTAAAGGCCCACTGCTACAAGACAACTGATTTTTAGAGCTTGCATAGTTTCTGAAGACAGGTATTGCTGTACTACAATTATAAAATCTAATTTTCTAACCTTAATATATTTTTCCATGGGGGTCACAGGTCGAATCTGCAGATGTTCTGGAAGCTGTATCTTGGGCTTTGTTTTTTCTTTCTTTTCATCTTCAATCAACTGACATAAAAAATATCATAAAAAAAAAAAAAAAGACTGGTATCAATACCATTTCCCTTATTGCAGCATTTGTACACCCGGTTCTTTCCACCTAAAACAGGACTACTCAATGTAGTGCTTTGGAAATCACTGTAATGTACTTTTTGTTTTCAGAATGTGATATAATTCTGAATTTCAGATAACATGCAAGTACTGCTGAGTGATTCCAACTCTCTTGCACCACTGGTGCAAGACAGGCTAGAAAGATATCTTCTGTATCTTATATGACCACAAAACAAAGATTAATAAATGATAATTTCACATGTTCACCAACAGTAACAATGCATAGAGTTTGTCAGTCTTTCAGCTGTAGATCTATTAGCATTGTGCAAAGGTGGTATACGTGACAGACTGTGGTTATCACGGATGGATGTTGAAGCCTAAAGGACCAAATATTTTAAAGGTGTTAACTTGGCTTCCTATAGGAATTTTCAAAAAATCCCAGAACAGTTTAAGTACTTCTAGCTCCATGGTAAGTAAATTTATAGCTTTATTCAAGGGATGCATCAATCCTGTTCTTCAGCAATTAAATATTGTGATTGCAAAGGTAACATTATGTGATACTATATTCTAATATCTAAACATCATCGAGAATAGACATCTCTCCAAATATTTTAGTTTGCTGTAAACTTCTCCACTGAAAATTTAATTAGCTAGAACCTTTTCCCCTTGATTTTTAATCTACCATATGGATAGACAAAGGGGAAATATTTTCCTGTCAGTGTGCATCTAGTACTTGTTAGCACTATTGGGAGTCATGCTTCTCAAGAGAAATATATCAGAATGTGTATAGCATATAAATTACCACTTGCCATATTTTGTTCAGGGGAAAGCTGAAACTTTGAAACCATCTTAAAGGTACTGCATTTGTTAACTGTGAACCTAACTTAGGAAAGCATACTCATTACTTTTCTACACTTCTGTGCTCTCATCGTGTTGTGTCCAGATAAATTTGTGTGCAAGTAAATTTCATGTGTTGCTTATATACCATTCAATTTTACCTCTGGAGGTGTTTTCAAGAACCCCCATTTGTGAGACCACTTTTTTGCAGCTTCTAGTTCGCTTTCTATGTATCTTTTCCTGAAATGGAAGAATATTTAAGACTTTGAAAGATACCTTTTAAAAGGTAACAAACAAAATAAACAAACAAACCCAACAACTGTTGTCAAAAAGCACAGCAATGGCATGAATCTTTAGTCCTCTGCCTCAAAATAGCAAGTTATTGTATGTGTTAACAATTCTCTGACTCAGGGATAATGGTAAATATTTTCCACGATGAAATGGAAATGAAAAACTATGCATGAAGGTACTTCTTCACAGGTTATATTTACATTAGGAACTGGAGGAGGTCACGTTTGTTGTGACACCTTTTTAGAAAGGTGTGAGACATAAGCACCGATGTGCTTTCATACACCTGCTTTTAACTCCATTTGCTGATGAAACTTCTTGAAACTTTCCCATTAAGTGATTTCCCAATTAAGTGATGTCCCCACCGCGCCCCAGCCCTGCTCTCTGGTGTTCACGCTGAGGGGCTGAGGGACGGGGGCAGTGCTGGCTCCCCGGGGTCTGTTAGCACTGCTTTGCCTCTCACACCTGAGGGGATGAAAACCCTTCGGCTTTCTGAGGGTATCAGGGATCTGAGCACACACAGAGTGGGGGACACCCAGCGTTACCACTTCGTGTGAAACACAAATATGAACAAATCCCTGCGCTGGCAGGGCAGAGCTTCCCGAGAGGCTGCCTTGGTGGGACGGGGCAGCAGAGGAGGCCTGGGGCCGCTACCAGCAGTTGTCCGCCGCTACGAAATTGCACGGCTGCGCCCCATCGCTGCGGCGCTGCGCCATGGGGCCGGGCCGTTGGGGCGTCGTCGTGTGGGGCCGGGCCGCGCTCGTGCCGAGGGCGGGCGGGGAAAGCGCGGGCCCGGCGCCGCCTGAGGTGGATTCGTGACGCGCGGCTCGCAGGTGAAGGGCAGAAAATAAACACCCTGGGTTTCCTCGTCACCTTAAAGTCCCTCAGAAAAGCGAGCTTGACGTTGCTAGTAATTTAATTTAATTTAATTTAATTTTATTATTATTATTTTTTTTTAAATGTCGCTCAGCGCGGAAACATGTTTGAGCTGAGACGATGAAAAGTGTGTGAGGAGGTAGCGTGTGTCCGAGGAAGAAGAGGTGTTTCCTGAACCCGCAGTTCTGCTGAGCTGTTAGGGGGCTTTAAAATCCCAGCAGGGGACTGTGGTCACTAAACCTGTGGTATTTTTAATTGCAATAGATGTGAAAAATGGTTGGAAGGTGTGCCATTTTTTATTCCAAAGAGAATTGGCTTGTTAACATGCCCAACACCTCATCTGTGTGTATGAGGGATACTTTCTGTTTTCTAGGCTTTTAACCTGCTGTTTCTAGTCCTTTGGTGCTCTTGATGTGCACCTTGCTACACACATTTGACATTTGGTGGTTCTAGCAGGAAATAGTACTCTTGTACTATTAGTAGTCTTGTACTCTTTACAAATTACATGCTAAGAGTAGAGGATCTAAGAAAGATCCCAGTCCTCTTTATGGGTTATACAAGAAAACCTCCAAAAATATTTACAGCTTGTTAAAAGTTCACTGTGTTCCACTATATTAATATTTTTGGCTCTCTATCAATTTTGGGGGGCTTTTATTTTCTTGCTGTTGCTTTATAAATCATGGTTCTTTGTATGTAGGGGTTTAAATAGTTCCCTGGCCCCTTTATGGGAACGGGTTTGTACTAACGCTGTGAATAGTTAGGGTAACTTACTGACACCAGTGGACAACTATTATCCGTATTATAAAATAACTGCTGAAAGACTTTGAGCTGAGCTCTGTTGTTTGTAGGTAGTGTGTTTGAATGCTTAGTTGCTAGTTTTTTTTTTTTGTTTTTTGTTTTTCTCTTGTAGAGCAAAATAACTGAACGTCTTAAATACTTGAATATGAGAAGTCTGTAAATACCTTTAGGAGCCATTTTAGACATACCAAGAACTTCTGTTTGAATAAGAGGAAAAAAACAATTTGTAATCCTAAAATAGTAATTAATACTGCTCTTCTGGGTTTCCAAAAATCATTAAACTATCAGCAAATTTAATATTTCACTTACATGCCATTTCTTGGCTCTCTAATTGATAATTAGACTAGCAATTAGATCAGCTGGGTGTCCTATCACACCCATAAATGCTTACTCATTGTCCTATTTAATTAACTCCTGCTGCTTAGTCACATTTATCTCAGGAGCTCTCTTATTACAGTCTGGATGGTTTCCGTGAAAATAAGTAATTTGCTAATGAAAGCAATCAAAGTGATAGTTTACTATATGTCAGGATTTAAACTGTAGTAGCATTTGTCAAAAGAGAATGAAACTTATACTAATTATACTAATTTTTCAGATGGGGTGATGCAAATAAGTGAATTGTTAGCTTTAGGTCTTATCAGGTTCTTATGAGCACAGGGCAACATTAAAACATGGGCAATGTGAACCAAGGAAGTGAAATAGGATTTTAATGAGCTACTAACTATACAGAATGGCTTAGGGATACATGTCCAGTGAGATCCAAAGGCCATTTGCTGAAAGTCTGGGTCTTGTAGTTAAATACAGCAGTGTTTGTCAACATGTGGCAAATGGTGAAGCAGATAATAAATCACTGAAGATCCGTGTTTAAATAGAATCAAGTCTAAAGACTTGGTGCCTTGTCTAAAGGCAAGCAATATTTGGATCTTCTAAGAACTAATGTGGCTATAATGCTAAATCCTAAGGCCATAAATGCTAAAATCCTCCTCCTACTGCTTATTCCGCTTCCAGTTAGAAACTACCCAGTTATTCAGGTACTCAGTAGTGCTGCTGTTGATCAAGTGAATCTTCAAGAACTTACAACTTCTATGTAACACAAAAGTAGCAGATTGGCCTCTTGAATTTTAGATATTCTTTCACCTGCCATAAGACACCACCCCACTGCTGTGGAATTCGTGTGTTTTGTTTTTGTTTTTTACAGACCCTTCATTCCTTTCTCACTGCAGGTGTGTGCTGTGTGTTGATAATGATGCAGCTTTGGCATGGCTGATACAAGTACAGGTGGTGCTGACTTGTGAAATATGTTAGAGAACCAAATAGACCCTGCAGTAAGAGAAGATCAGATTGCTGATATAATCTGTTATCAAGCAGTTGAGCTTCCGCAATCAAAACAATAGATAGAATGGGGACAGGAGGAGTGATAAATGAGCTGAAATGAATAGTTGAGTTAGGTGGACATCTTAAAACTAGGATGGTGGCTTTCCTGATGTCATTCATAGTCTTCAAGATGAATTAATTTCTGTTTTCTGGGAATTTCGTGTGCCTACCCTGACATGAAAATGTTAAGGCTTTTCATATCACTTGTTCATAGAGAAATGTCCAAAGTAACGTACAATAACTTTTTGTGCTAATCTGGGAAATTGCTTGGAAGGAACAAAGTTCTCCTTCAGGCTCTATGCAAGTATCTGCAAGTGTTGTTCATGAGCATCTCAGCTTCCACTGAATGAGCAGAGGTTGATGATTCCAGATTATACTTGTGCTCAAGTGCTATAGATGCAGGTATAAGGTACATCATGCTTGACAGTACTCTAACCAAGCTGTTTTGTAACTTTTATGAAGCCAAACCTAGGTCATGTTCCCAGTTCGAGCATCATGTTATCAACTGCACAGATTTTATTGCACTTAACTATTCTTGCCAGTAGAGATAAGAGTCCTCTGCCTTTCATCAGAGAATGGGTAGGAAAATTAAAAAAAGAAAACCTTTATTTTTTGTTGTAAATGGTGTTTTGAGTATTTTTATATTTGCTGCTACTAAGCCCATAAACATAAATTATTATTTTAAATTATCCAGCACAGAATAGAATTAGATCTAAATCCTTGATCTCTTTACTAAGAGTTCTGCATTGTTCAGGTTGGAAGTATACCAGGAAAAAAAAAGTTCAGCTGAGAATCCTCTCAGAGACGTTTGGGATGGTGTAAAAAATCCATTGCTATTTCTCTATTTTGCTCCCCCGTATACGTGCAAGGAGAGTGCAGACAAAGGTGGCTTGGGAAACAGCAGCACGTAATTTGGTTTGGCAGGACAGTCCCTGAGGAACTCACCTGCTTGGCTCAGCTTAGAGGAGGTTTTAGCAATGTAAGGACTGCCTGAACTTCTGGTAGGCCCAGGCCTGTACCAACATAAACCTGCCTGGGAGATTCTTTCAATGCTGTCCTCTCCTCATGTTGTAACAGTGTGCTTCGTCAGCAGCAGCAACTGCCACAGTGCATGGGAAAGCAAAAATATAAATGATAAAGTAGGGCTCTTTTCCCCCTTTATGTTCTGAAAGCTTACAAGATGAGAAGTACTCATCAGTAAATGAACCTTTGAATAGTGTACTTGTTTTCTGACCACGTTTCAAACTTGCAACTGTAAAGATCGAGTATAACAGAAGTATGTTTCTTATGAGGAGATGGGCATTATAGATGTAATTCTGCTTGGAAACAGCTGCAGCACAGGGGGCTTGGCAACTTCTATTGTATTGTGTCCTGCTGGCATAGATGTTGCTGTTGTGTTCTATCTGAGATGTTCCAACACTGCAATGTTATGCACGTGTGATGGAAGGCACGTGTTCATGATTTAGGAATTGGCTCAGGGCTGTGCCACTATCTTGTGTGTGACCAACAAGACCCATGCACTCCTGATGTGATGTGACTGTTGTTGTACATCTGGCAGCTCTGCGGGGGCAACTGTCAGTGCTCTGACTTGGCTGCTTGGCTGGAAAGTGCAAATACTCTACGCAGATGGGAGATAAAGCAGTGAGGGAAAGGAGAATGCTAATGTCCCTAAGGGAACCCACAGTGGTGTATACCAGTCCATGTTCTCTGGTTTTATTTCTGAAGGCTTGCACTTCACACTATAAGCACTACCATTTTTGCATTTAAGAACCTGAAAAACATTTTCTTCTTCCAGGTACACACTAACCATCGATGCTTCTCTACTCTGAAGTGAAACCTCTGCAAATGAAGATGTTAGAAGCATATGTATATCTATGCTTATGCTCTTCCATTGAAAATGCTTACCAAAAAAATCAATTAGCACTTTTGGGCAGTTCTGTACTTGTTGCTCCATGATACCATTTGCAATACTAAGTGTGGAAGCCTAACAGAGGAGATTGTAGAAATAACTTATGTCTTTTGCTAATATTTCTAAGTATTTCAGGTGTAGGAAGCTTGAGTGGTAAACTGCTTGTTAAGATTACTGTGATTTCTTTTAAACCAAATGCTATTGACACGATGGCTTCTGGCTTCACTCCAAAACAAAAACAAACAAAGAAAATAAACACACCAAAAAACAAACCCCAAATGAAAACAAGCAAACCCTTCTAAAGTGTGTACCATCAAGAATACGTTAATTGTAGTTCTTGGTTTACCATTTGAGAGGAATCCACGGCTGGGTTAGAACGGCTGGGTATTTTGTAGCCAAATTTAGAATGATCAAGATCATGTTGTGGCTGTAATTATCTAACGACTTTTGAACAGTGTCTGGTGTCTCTATTTTCCCAGTAAAATGTTTTCTTTTCCGTCTATAAAATGTCACATTTACAGCTTTATGCAGATTTCTGTGCTTGAAAGGGATGAACTATCTTTACTGAATGTAGATACTTGTCAATAATTCCTCAGTTTCTGTTTTTGAAAAGATTCATTGTTTTCTGGTTCAAAATAAAGATTTGCATGAGATACCTCTTTCTGTTATCTTGGATGGAAACACCTTTATACCGTAGTTGGTGAAGTAAGTGTACATGCTCCCCAAATAAAAATATTTCCACTAGTGACTTGGGGGGCTTTGTCATTTTCAAATTGAAGGACCTATTTGCATTAAAATTCCTTCTTCATAGGCATTGCTCCTGAGCACTGCTCCACAGCTCCAATTGCAAGGGGCTTGCAGGATGCTGCCTGATTGCAGATTCAAAGATGGGGAACAAGACCACCACTTCCAGTCTCCTCACTGTAAACAGTTCTTGCAAATGCCCATGTGCAACATGTACCAGACTTCTCCCCCATTACATGCTGGGGTACCTAGGCATATAACATGAATTAAAGGTTAAGTAAAAAAGACATAATTCAGAATTTTGTTGCATTCTATAAACTGAAATCAAACTCTTAATGGTCTTTGAAAGTATTTTTTTTCTCAATACAGTGCATGTTTCAAATCAGAAGAGCTGCCTTTTTTCTTTTCGCATGAAAGGCAGGGGGTCTAGGACATTTTAATAGCTTTCATATTCTACTCTGCAAATATATTATTGCAGCACAATAGTTTCTTTGCATGAGAATTGCTTAAATGATTCAAAATGGATTGAAAAATATATTTCAAGTTTTAATTTTATGCACAGAACATTAATGAGCAGTGCCCCTTAGAGACTTGCTGTCAGTTTAACATATTCACAATAATCTCAACACAGATGTTATTCCATCTAAATCCTTTTAGAGAGAAGAAACTAGTAATTTTTCCTTGGAGAACATCAGAAAATATATTATTGTTGAAATTACATTTTGATCCCAGAATGCTATGTAAAATATCATTGCTAGGAAGAATAAGTAGCACATTGTTTCTGAAGTAATATGCACGTAAAACTTCTTTGAGCCTTTTCTAAATTTTAGAATAAGTGAAATGTTGTTAGTCCCATGCAATTTTGCTTCCCTTGAGGGTGATTGTAGGTGATAATGGCTATGAGCATCTCATTGTGCTCTAATTTATGAGGGTATTTGGTTTTAGTTCAGATTTCTCTATTTGCAGCTATAATGTGATAAAGTTATTGCCTCTATTAGATGCATTTTTTCTGCTCTTCATCTGAGCACATGCATTAAAATACTTGCTAGGAAGAAAATATATACTTAGAACAACCTTTTTCTTGGAAACATTTGAAGTACACTTTCTGCTTTGTGTTCTTCAGTGTGCCATTGTTTTGCTTTTTGGTACACTTATGTTGTACTCTGGTTTTGTATATCTTGAAATATCTTTATATATATATATATATATAAATTAGATTGGTCTTACTAGAGTATATGGCAGGTGAGTGTTCTAAGAATTCTTCCAGAACTGCATAAATACAAGAATAATTCTTAGAGTTGTTGATACTGGAGTGCATACTACATTAGTTATATGCAAAGATAGTTGCTTAGAGTAAGTTCTCATTAGATTTCACAGAACTTTCACAGAACTCTTGTGGAGGAGGAGGATAAAAGGTAAGAGTGCAGTTTGTCCATTGCAAAAAGCAGGAGAATTGCCAGTTGTAGTCAACACAGCATTCCAGCCTCTTTTTTGGGAAAGACCTGTAGCTCCTGCAGACATTTTGTGGGGGACTACTGACAGTAATAAAAGGTGCAGTTCATGACACATGAAGTAAGACCTCTGTTTCAAAGCTAAGGTCTGTTTTACGAGCCTTGATGCAGAAAATCGTATGGGAGGATGTCTTGCTGAAACTACAATGCAATGGAATACCCTTTATGCAAATGTATTTGTTTTGCAAAAGCAGATAGCTTGATGTGAAATAGCTGTTCATTTCTCCGCTTTGCTGTTAAGAATGCTAAAGGGAAAACAACTGTTAATATGATGATATAAAATAGCTGCAAAACTGTAAGCAAACAAGAGTCTCAGATAAAATCTCAGAGTACAACTGCTAAGTTTAAATAGAATATGTTTTATTTAAAGCTTAAAATTAACCCAAATCCAATTGAAATGTAAAGGTAATTCATATAATCCTACCACTAAATTTTTAAAATTACTAATGCATTTTTTATTGATTGAGCTTGTAAATATAAAATTTTGACATACATTTAAATGTAAATTGAAACTTGTTCTAGATACACAAATATAAAATATTTTATGTTTTTAAAGAACAAGGAATAATGTATTTTCCATACCCTTGTAGCAGATTGTTTTCAGCATGCATTAATGACATTAAAAGTGCACATGACTTGCTTTAGGTTCACTAAATTATAGAAGTTGATAAATTTGCCTTTATTGTTCACACTACTTGATCTTTTGTTTTTATAAATTTTTAAGTGTGTGGTTGTAAATATTTGCACAATATTTGTACATCTTAGATGATGTACAATGAATGAATGAAGAACTCCTGGAAACAGGAAATATTTCTAATCGAATCTGAAGATACTCTTTTCAGAGGGAGTCTATCAAAATTGCGAATTATTACTTTTGATCTAGGTAAAATGATCCAGAAGAGCATGGGTTGAAAATATCAAACTTAACATATTAAACATACGTTTAATTTAAGTCTTGCTTTAAAAGTTGCACTACTTGTTAACTTATTATATGAACTAAAGTTCCTATAGAAATTGGTAGATTAATACAGACTTATTTCTATAGCAAGAAGTCCATTTCTGTGCCAAGAAGTTCTTTTGGGAATATAAACCAAACTGTATTAAAACTCCCTTGGAAAATGGTCCCTGTGGTGAGAGGTCTTGCCAGAGACAAGGGTAATGTCTAGTGCTAAGAAGACACTAAACTTTTTGCACCGTTTTGGTCCTAGATATCAAAAGGTGATTTGCTCTGTGCCTTCCCAGCAGCCCACAGAGGTTTCCCGTCTCGTGGTAAAAATTCATTCTCCCACCAGCAGCCATAACTCCAGCAGCTCTGCATGGTCCACTTGCTGAGGTCTTCCGTGTTTTCCCCTCTAAGCACTGCAGCTATGTCTGCATCTCTCTGCTACTAAGTCTGAAAGGATCCTACTGCTTCTAATAATGGATGGAAGCTTGGAAGGAGAAATGCATGCTCAAAGAGATAACAATTATCCTTTCTTTACTATGTGCTTTTAAGCCTTCCTAGCCAGACCAAATTTAATCTTGTAGCAAAATGTTTCCATGAAAAGCATGGTGATTTTATATATTATTACTCAAGAAAATGAAATTTCCTAAGTATGTGGAAATGGCCACGTATGTCTCAAACAATGCTGCTGTGTTTCTGCATTTTAGAAAGCAGTGGCTGGTTCAACAGTTCTTGCTATCTCTGTACCTTTCTGCCGATGGACAATGTAGACGGGCCTGTCATCTATGGAATGTTCTGTGAAAGATATTTTTTGAAAAGATAATCAATATTAATGTCTGGAAGGCTGTTAGAATAAGCCCCTGCCTGGAGAATGCAATTCAGTTTCTCAATAGAATACAAAGAGAAAGAAATGCATCCTGCAGCAATCTGTTTTTTTTTTGTTTTTTTTTTTTTTTTAATAGTAGCTGTGGGAGGTCATGGGATTTAAAATATTTACACTGTCATACTTAGGAAATCCAATGATCCTAGACATACTTAGTTGCATTCAAAAGACTCAATATTTAGACATATGCTCCATAAGTAATGTTGCCATAGTGAAGAATGATTGTACAGTTACTGTAGTAGAAAAACTAATGCAGAAATCAATTTAGTATTGATATTGGGAAAATACAGGATGTTGATATTGAATTTAGGTTAGGATTTTGCTGTTCTTTGTTTATCCTAAAAGAAGTAACTTCTTTCTTTACAGATTTGGAAAAGGGCTTATTTTTAACAAAAACTTTATTCAAGTTTTGGCAACTTTCTTTGATCAGATTTGCCATTCTTTATGTAAACTGCAACTGAAATATAACCTGGATGGGTTCTTCCATGTAAGGATAATGAATGTTTAACTAGGTACTGTAACAAGATATATGCAGTTAAAAGATAAATGATGAAGCATCTTAATGTAGCTATAAGCTTTGGTCTAATGTATCTTTGACTAAACCAGGTTATGACATAAAATTTAACACACATGTACCCCAATTCAATGAAACGGCTTTTCAGTAACATTTTAAATAATACCCACTCATGCAGGCTTTCACATTAAAGTAATTATGGAAGGGGAATGATAAGAACAGAAAGAAAGTTTACTCTTCCTCTTCATAGTGAAAGCAAATGTGTTTTTCTCCAGAATCTGCCAAGCCTGTGTTTTAATGATTTAACAGATGGAGTTGGCACATGTGAACCTGGAAGATGCATCTGTCTGATTTTTCCAGTCTGAGGATTTTTTAACTGCATTAATAGCACAGACGATGGTAAAATATCACCTCCCCAGGCTGCTTTGCTCTCCTAACACATAATGTCTTTTAAGAAAAAAAGTGATAGGAGACTGGGGTGAAGAAAAGGCCAGAGAAATGAGGATTTGAAAAGTTTAATATTTTCAGTCTTCACTGCATTAGGCTTTTAAGCCTCTCACTTTGATGAATTTTGTGCCTATGGTGTGGAAACAGAAATTCTACCCAGGCAGTTTTATCTGTGATCTCAGGGTTCTGTTAATTACTTGCTCTAAATAAATAAACAACATTTAAATAAGGAGACTGATAACCACTAGCGTTTTTTCCTTTATGATTTAAATGCCTGTGATTTAGTATTGTACTTTGATATTTTTTTTTTCTGTTAATTTTTGCAAAGGTTTTGCTCATGTGTAACTTCAGGTTTAGGAATCTCATTTAATCACTTGCACTGTTCATTCAAGCAGACATGCGAATGCTTAATTGTTTTAACTGTTTGAATGAGGGCCCTAATTTGAATTTCTTGATTTTAGGGTGTAACCCTTAGCATTCACCCAGACTTTCTGCTGAAATCAATGATATGGCTACCTGTGTAAAGAGCATGAAGGCCATGGGTTAAATGCCTCAGTAGTGTGTAGGAGTTGACTGAAATTACAGGCCCTTTATAATGCTTCTGCAGGCATCTTCTAAGGGGAGCATTGTCCAAGGACTGGATCAGGCATCTCATTCGGATAGCACTTCTGTAAGCTGTCCAGCTGGGTACAGTAATGTTACAGCAAGCTCTTGTGAGGATGTGCCTAAACAATGGCACCAAAGATGGTGAAGAACCTGAAGGGCAAGACTTACAAGGAGTAGCTGAGATCCTCGGCTTGTTCAGCCAGAGCAGAGGAGGCTGAGGGGAGGGCTCGTGGCAGCCTGCAGCTTCCTCACAAGGTGGAGTAGAGGAGGAGATGGCACTGGTCTGTGCTCTCTGGTGACCAGTGACAGGACCAAGGGGAATGGCATGGAGCTGCAACAGGGGAAATTCATATTGGATATTAGTAAAAGGTTCTTCACCCAGAGGGTGGTCAGGCTCTGGAACAGGCTGTCCAGGGAAGTGCTCACAGC
Source organism: Aythya fuligula (assembly GCF_009819795.1). Taxonomy (NCBI): domain Eukaryota; kingdom Metazoa; phylum Chordata; class Aves; order Anseriformes; family Anatidae; genus Aythya; species Aythya fuligula. The sequence continues at coordinate 10,761,603 of NC_045574.1, read as the reverse complement.
ACCAAGCCAGCTGGGGTTCAAGAAGCATTTGGACAGTGGTCTTAGACTTGTGTTAATTTTTAGGTAGTTTTGTGTGGGACCATGAGTTGGACTCGATTCTTGTGTGTGCCTTCCAACTCAAGATATCCTGTGATTCTATAGGATATGGAAGGGCTTCTCATTCTGTTTTCAAACAAAAATGTTGTGATAAAATGTAAATGAAATTAATCTGTAGTGTTCTGTGAACTGTCCTGTACTTGCTTTAACAGCATGTATGTTTTTAGTTCATTTCAACTTTATCTTACAACTTCTGGGAAAGAAGAAAATGTAAAGAGGAACAGCTCTCATTGTTGATGAAATTAGCACAAATATGGCTTTTTGTGTTGATCAAAGCCTGTACATGGGAATTTTGGAATAAAAGGATCCAGGATAAAGCAAAGCTTAATAAGCTAATGTTATGAACTGCATGTTAATGTAATCCTTCACTGGGTTTCTGCTCATTTTCAAACATCATTTTTCTATCACTGGAAAAGAAAACCTATCAAGCTGGATGTTTTCACCTGTTCCAGAAGTTCCAGGTGTTTAATGCTCTGAGTACTGACAGTGACAAAGTACCTCAAAACATTAGTCATTGTTTTTAGACAATGCACACAATGGATTAAAAGGCTTTTGCTTTCAATTGTATTTAGATTAATTGAAAGATGAAAAAATATGTAGTCACGTTATCCTACCATATGCTATACATGTATGTATGCAAACTGCAGCAGGTCAAACACCAAGGCTGCCTTCTCTTGTCTTGTCTGGTCCCAGTTAGAAGTAGTTAGCTTGCTGCTTTCTAAGGCTGAAGCCTCAAGCTTTGACGTTACAGTCCTTGGGGAGACAATGCTTGCTAAAATGACAGCAACTTTCCCTAAAAGCTTTAGATGAACTTGAGAAATGACAGGTTCTGATTTCTAGGTCATTAAAGCTAGTGGAAAATTTGGCCCTATTTCAACCACTCATCCTATTACTGTTCTGGTGAACAGTAATAAGATTTCAGAATTCTCAGGTAAGTAGGTGTCAATATGAAAGTTAGTAAGGAAAAGTACATTTAATTTTCCTGTCCAAAGTCATAGTCAAGGTTTAGAAAAGTTGAGGTTTAGAAAGTGAAGAACTGTCAAAACCAAATATCTGATTTAGCCTCACTGTAAGTTTTTCACAGCAGGAATTTTGGTTGTTGATTTATGGATGTGACATACTTTTTTTTTTTTTTTTTTTTGCCTATCCTGAGAATAAGCAATAATCTTCTGTTCATTAAACAGCGCATTGCAGTTTTTATCTTTTATTCTACATCTATGTAGAGGGTTTTATTTTGATGAAAATAGAATTATTCAGCAATGTTCCAATTTAAAGCCCAAAAAAGTCAATGAAATGACTGACTTCTGTACGAACTGAGTGAAGTTCTATTATAGTTAGGAAACAAAAAATCATTTTAGAAACATCTGATAAGAGAGGACATTACAGTTTATCTTTCTTGGGGTTCGCACTATAAGAAGCATATAACAGCAGAGACATTGTAGTCCTCATTCAAAAGAGAAGCTATTTGATTATGGGCAAGATTTGAACTCACGAACTCAGAATTTTCTGATATTTAAATTGTATTTAACATGTTTAATATGAAGTGAAGGAAACTCTACATTGCCTTCATTATCCGTGGGCCATGCACTAAGAGGGTGGGGAGGAGTGTTGTGGCTACACCTGCTTTTGGAGACTGGGCACCTGTGTGGTCCAGGTACATGACTTTTTTATTTTTCTTTTTACTTTTTTAATGGTGCATTTTATGAGTCCTGTATTGAGGTCTCATGGGTACTCCAAAGACTGCAGAGAGCAGTAGAAGTGAAGTCACTGGGGAGACTGTTGAAACCTGGATTGTAAGATGAAATGAGGACACGCCTTTCAGTGATTTTTTTGCAGCCTTCAGGTTGGCCTCTAGTATTTTTACACTGTTCAGGTGCTTTGGCTTCATATACCATAGAAAGATTACTGCGTGTTTCTATAGGTTGTGGGATCCTGCCCCCTTATCCACAGTACATCATGGTATCAGTGCAAGACTTAAGCTGTATGCTTTTGCCTAGTTCAAGGCAGAGCAAAAAATTGTTCTCTATCGCTTTCGTTTGTTAAAGTCATTGAACTTGCCTTTCGTACTGTGATTTTGTATTAAGCCTGTCAGCTGGTGGTAACATTCTAACTCACCATCACGCAAAAATACTTCCCTATCTCAGGAACTCTATCCTAAAGCAGAGAGAATGGAGTATCACAGTCACGTTGTCATCATAATTCTGACTTTTGTTATGTATTTCCATGAAATTTGAAGACTAATTTAATCGAGTCACCAATAAGTAACTCAGAACAGAATTAGTGTTTGGAACAGGTAGATCTTCACAATTAAGATGTGAAGTGTTTCAGATGGACCCTTTCAAGCTAATGTTAATTTATTTTAATAGGGCTTTCCTGCATATTCTTGCCAGCAGTATGCTTCATCAACTCTGCTGTATTTTCCCCATTTAAAATTCAAAAGGTCAGGAACCAGCTACTGCATGTTGAGTGAAGTAGCACACTGGACTGCCTTGGCATCCAGCTTCATCTGATTTTCGTAAAATAGAACGTTGCTTTATCACTGGTAACAAACTCCAGCTCTACATCTGTTATTGCCTTTCTGTCTCCAACTTTGTTTTTTGTTCATGTGCTATTTGTGCCATTGGATAAATGGGTACTGGGGCTGCAGTCCTGAATAGGTAAAGTATTGTATGTTACAGAATTTTACAGAATTAATACAGATTACAGATGAATCATTCTATAATAACAATTGCTGAATTTTGATGGTGGCTTCTGAGTTTGGTACAGAATCTTGAACCTTGAATTTGAAGAAGGATATCAAGTGTATTTTCCGTTGAAAAACTAAAGGAAAAATTAAAATGTCAATGAAAAGGATTGCAAAATTATTGAAGATGTTCTAGAGCTTTTGTTGCTGGAGAAAAAGGTCTAGTCATACAGTTGTATGTCAGAAATACATGTACAGTCATGAGGTTCACGTATTGGTGTAATCAAAATTAGATATACAAATAAACACAATCGGATTTACTAGTTGTTCTAATGAGAGATATTACGTCATTGCTTTGTCTATGTACTTAGATGATTATGACTAAAAGAATAATATCAAAAAATGTAGAGTTACATGTATTTCTACTTCCAAAAAGCTGTTTTGAGTAGATGGAGATACCCCACCTGTACTGACTGGTAAAATGTGAACTCCGATCACTTGAGGGAGAAAGTGCTTTATTGTTCTGAAGCTCTATCGTCTGCTTCTTTCCATCTTCCCAGAGTCATCTAGTCTTGATGTCCGAATTGGGACACATTTTTCAGTCGATGTACTTCTTGGGACTGATTCTGGATTTTCTGCTCTGTTGTATAATTTATATGCCCAATTTTGCACATCTAAAAATTAGATATGTAGATGAAGTGAACTTTCAGTTCATTCCACTTGCTGTGGACAATCAAACATCATAGGATTTGCCACCCTTTGGTGGTACCTGTTTCTTTTGACAATGAGAGCTTAGACAATCAGCTTCAGATAGATTAGGAACTTCTGGTTGAGGTTGTGTGTGATTAGCCTTACTTTTTCTATCATGTAAAATTATAAGTAGGAGGGTTTATTAATGCTTTTGCATGGTTTTAAAAAAGATTTGAGACAGTGCAGATTCAAACACATGTATTTCAATAGTCTTATTCTTATTTATGCAGAATGAGGCTCTTCATTTTTTAGTGAATTAGGGAAGAGTACTGAGAAACTTGTCTTCAGAAACATTAGAGTCCCGGAAAGAAGAAGATGCCAATTTTCTGCAAACACAGGACATTGAAAATATCATTGCATTAACCATAGCAAATATCACTAGAACTATTTGTTTTGTTAATGCCCTTTTGTATTTTAACAAATGGCTGTAATAATTTTCTTCACAGTTTTAAGGTTTGATTAATCAGTTCATTGTGTTCTTTCTTCAGAAGAAAACGTGTTTCTGATATCTCTTGGCATGAGCGACATATGGGTTCAAGCTGAAATGATGGAGCATCCATTCACTTAGCAAAACAAAAATATGCCTTGGCACTCTGCTCTTCTCTGCTACTATTCCAGCCAAATTTCAATTGAAAGAGCGATGTGGGTTATTTTGTCATTGACTATGGCAACAGTATTTCATCTGGATGAGATTCTTCATGAAGTGTGGCACACAGAGTACCAGCAACAATTAGAAAGATGATATTTCTCTTGCAGTGCTCTCTACTGCCAACGTTTTTAATGTTGCAGGTCAAGACACCAATAAGTAGAAAAGGTTGGTGGAAATACCCGAAAACGTTCAAAAACAAAAACCCTACCACCTACCTATATTGAATGAGTTCTTTATGTCCTTTCTCTGTTTTTCTTCTTTCAAGTTTTCTGGTTGTTATTTTTCTTTTTAAAAAATCAAAAATCTGTGTTTTTTTGTTTGTTTTTGTTTGTTTTTGTTTTTAAATCATCTTTCCAAAATTTCTGTTGTAGACGTTTATCTGGTTGAGCTTGTGCAGCACCCATTCTATTCTAGTTCTTAAATGTAGAGATAACAATTTGTCTGCCTCATGAAACCAATAAGTAACTAGGGAAAAGAAAAAAAAAATCAAAGATATTATTTCCTTAAAGACTTTTGCCCAAGTGGTCCTCATAAAAATAGGTAAAGTCCTCTGAAAGACTATTTAATACATGTTCCATTTTTTGTCGTATCTGATAAGGCACTAAGTGTTTGCTAAAAGTTCCCCTCTTTAGAGTGCAAATTTCATTGGAAAAATGCTTTTCCATCTTATGTACACCAAGACAAAAACTTCGTAAGAATCAGAAGTCATGAGAGCAGAGCTGAGCCTGGGTCAGGGCATGGTTCGTCTTTACAAGTGTGAAGGCTTACAGTAGACACCTGCAGCTCAGTTGTCATTTTGGGCTCCTTATTTTAGTCTTTGGAGAAAGACAGGCACTTCTAGGGCCTGGCTTCCTTAATTTAGATGAAGTCAGAAATTCAAGATAGGTGAGGTGAGTCATGTCCCAGAAGTGCCTGTCTTTGCTGACAATAAAGCAAGTGAAGATAATATTAGACCAGTTGTAGCTTTCTAATGTATAACTGAGATGAATTCCACCCTTCGGAGAAAAGAGATTTTCCACTATCGAGGGATGTTTTCATTTAAAAATGTTAACTGCATCATGCAAATGAAGTATAGATTGTGCATGTTTTATATCCAAGCTAAGAAAGATGGAGTTAAAAATTGCATCGAATGCAGGCAGCTGCCTAATAACTCCAACTAACGTGTCATGTTTGGAACGTACAAACATGACAGGTGAACACGTGCAAGCCATTGTACTCAGTGCCATTAACTCCTAGAGGATAAACGGAATTTAATATTGAATGTACCAATAAGAAAAAAATCCTGCGGATATTTTTATATCTACCATCTCGATTATTGTTAGTACTGACTACCAAAGCTGCTCTGCATGTTTTTTCCCCTACCTGTCTCCTGTAAAAAGAGAGGTTTCACTGGAAATTTTAAGAAAGATCTGAGAGATCGTGATTCTGTGTCAGTGTATTTGTTGTATCAGTTGGTGGTGGTTGTTGTTGAGAAACTGTTTGTACTCAAGCATGGAGTTGGACTTTTTTTTTAGTAATCTTTTTTTTTTTTTTTTTTTTTTTTTTCCCAAGGAACAGAACAGTTTGTGTAGAAAAAGAAAAGGTTAGTCAGTATGATTTTATAATCCTCCAGTTATTTAACAAACCAATTAGAATGATGACTTGGCAAAACCAACTTAAAAGTGAATTAAAACTATGCCCCAGATATAGCCCATGCTTATACAATTATTTTTTTTAAAGAGCTTACATCAGCTTTAAACTAATCTATGATTCGAGAATTAAAATGTAAGAAGTAATAAAAATTGTTGAAACAGAAAAGATCAGAAAAGAACAATAGTCCTAGATGAATTTTCTTCCTTTCTTCAGCTTCAAATTTATGATAGAATTAGGCTTAATTTAGTTTCTCAGACAGCAATTCCTCATTGTAATTTAGAAAGAAAAGAACATGCCGAAAAAGAAGCAAGCATTCTCTATTTGCCATCTAAGTTTATCTGGAAATAATGAGTATACACTTTGAAAGGTTTATGTTCTGTTCTGTGTTGTGTCTACAGTGGGAATTTAGAGCATGCTAGGTGAAAAAATTATGCTGACCAGACCCTTAATTTCTCAGTCTTGTGCTTTTTATTTTCCAGTGACCGAACATGTCTACAAGGAAGCTTATTTCATGCCAAAAGTAAAGTTGCCTCACACTTGATGCAGCTTGGGTTAATGTGTTTTGTAGAAAAGCAAACACTTTTACAATTTTAACATTTCAAATTAGCTTTGAAAATGTGCTTGCAAACTAGGAAAGTAAAATTATAAAGCTGAGCAGTTGGTTACAAAAATTCTTCCAAATGTTCCTTTGCTGTTTGTCACTAGTCCCCACTAAATTGTGAAAAATTAGAAGGTGCTGATTATTAAAGGCACAAGACATTTTATTTCAAGGTTTCTTTTGCTTGGGATTTCTTACTATCACATCTGTGTTTTGAGTGGAAGAGTTATTTTGCGTCTAGATCCCATGCGTCTAGTTCAGGGAATTTGAGACCTCTCTGAGCCTAGATCGGGAATTGTGTACTCTGAATAAATTAAGGCTTTGTTTTTCTTCTAGAGAGAGAGATGGTATAACAATACCTCCTTACTTCCATACTATTTCTCTGGTATCCTCTTGGATACTGACAACAGAAACTGCATCTCATTCTGTGTTATATAAAATCTAGGAGACAAGGAACGTGGTTTCACTGGGGACATATAGGTGTTACTGTATATACTAATAACAATTAACAACAAACCAGGCTCTTTATTTCCAAATCCTCACTCTCCCTACAACTGTAATATTTAATAGCTTAGTGTTCCAACAGCTAGATTATAGTGAGGTACTTCAAATGTGAGAACTCTGAACATTAATCTGGAAGGTTCAGACTGACAGCTGGTGATTTATGAGATGCTCAGTAGCAGCGAGGCCGCACTGTAAAGAACAAAAGGGAGATTGTAAGATCTTGTCTGATCCATAGATACAAAGGAAACTGCAAGGAATGGTGTATTTTGAGCTTGAGTTTTGTCTTACCTTTATCTTTAAAGAAAATAATTAACAAAGAAAAGACCAGTAGAATCATACTTTCTAATGTTTCAGGTACTCTGCTGTTCATATTTAGAAGGATTTTACAAGTATACTAGTCACTAAAAGGTTTGTGCAGATTAAAAACCAAACCAAAACAAAAAACAATACTATTTGAATGCAGGTGCTAGGGGAGAAATACACCCCTAATGCTGCTCAATGAAATTTATTTTTCATTAAGATTTTGAGTCAGAATCCTAACTTGTTACCTTCCACTCTCTGACCAGCATCTTGTTTGTTAATATGGCTGTGTACAAAATGAAATTTTAACTGCACCAATATTAAGGCTCAGTGCATTGTCAACTCAAATGAATAGTCTTTTTATTCCTTTCTACTCTGTGCCTTTGCTTAAACAGAATTTAAAGACAAGTATTGCTATTATTAGTATTGCATGTCTTGTAATGCAGCTAAGTACAGACCACTATTAGACTGTGCTGCTTGCTTTAGAAACAGGAGACAAGTTTTAGTTGCTTACAAAATCAAACAGAGCTTTCTTACTTCCTCCTGACAGCCAAATTAATTTTGGTCCTCCGTATGGGGTGTTTTATGATAAAAAGAAGACAGAACAGATAAAGCATTATATTGTCTCTGTAAAGTAACTGGTGACTGAATGCAAAAAGATTAACCTCTGTGATCAGAATAGCCTGTTGCGTGTTCAGGTGTCATGAATGCTGAATGGACAAGCAAAGGTTCTGACTCCTCAGCTGGTGTTTATCAGGAGAGTGCTATTGCTGTTGTAGGAAGGATTGTGATTTGCACCGAATAATGTTTTGGTGTTTTCTCTGAGCATTTCTGCTGATCATTACTGCTACTGGCTGCATAGGCTAGATTAAACCATTAGCAGAAAGGATGAAATATTTAAAAGGGAGGGAAATCAAATTTCAATCAAATTGTCCTTGGTTGCAATTTCTGTGGGCTTCAGTGATTGTTAACCTTACTAAGAACAAAGCCAAGTACATTCACTGAGAGAGGAATGAAGCTTAACGACACTGTCCACTTTTGATCTCATTTTTCTCCTTCCATTTCTTTTTTCACAGGTAAAATGAAATGACAAAATGAAATTAAAATAAAAATATAGCTGTCATTAAATGTCTCTCCTTTCAAACCTTAAGAACCTGCATGTTTCATACTGGTCACAAATAGCTCAGCCAGTGCTCTGCTTTATTTAAAATTATGGAAGAAAAATCACATGCTAGAGGTTGGTGTTGCTGGTGTAGAGTGTGAGATAGTGAGGAGGTACCCAAACGAACCAAGTCTGCCAGGTTTTGCAACTGCAGTTGCTTTTACCCCATTTTAAAATTTCAAAGGATACATTACCTGTTGTCTTTAGAGAGCCTGTGGTTTTAAATAAAGTATTTTAGCGTTAGGAAATTATCACCTTTTTTTTTTCTGTTACTATAAATTACATTAAGTCTAATGTCCTAAGTAAACTCATGGACAAAAATGAAAATAAACTTCTTGTCAGAGAAACTCCTGTACTTTGAGGAGAATACACAGTGGGGCAGAGATCACAATCATTTCTCTCTCTTCTTTCTTTCTCTTTCTCTCTTCTTTCTTTCTCTCTCTCTCTCTCTCTCTTTTTTTTTTTAAACTATTGACACAACTGATTCACCTTTCAGAGTGTGGTATTTACTACCCTTTCATAATGATTACATTCCATGGGATGATTTCCAAGTACAGTAGCTCTTATAATAATATCTATAACATTCCTTGAGACAAGAAATAATAACAACCCTATGGCTTAGGATTCTTCATGTAATATGGCCAGCCTGTACTGAAACAAAAACAACCCCCCCAAAAAAAAACAAAAAACACAACAAAACAAAAATAAAATTATTGTAACCTCTTTTAAACATACAGTTAGAAATATCAAATCAGGTGTTGCTTTTTTGATGGCCAGTTAACTACCCCAGGCTTCGCACATGAAGCAATTGCATTTGAGTAACCTAGATATCTAAAGCTGAATGCATTGTGTAAACTGATACTGATTAGTCCACGATAGGCATTTTAAGCTCAAACAGAACATAAGGATCGTCAGGTCTGGACTTGAATCTTCATGATCATTCATTTCAGTATAGGGTTTGCATTTCTTAAATAATGACCCCACAGCAGCTAGCTCCAGCTCAGAGATGTTTGTTGTCTGATTTGGTGGAGTGGTCCAGTAATGAGGACATTGCTTGCTAATCCTGAGAATGCCAGTTTGCTGTCGTAGGAAATGTGGTTTTATTTTTAATAGTGTGCTAGCTATAGCAGAAAACTATTGTTTGTGATGGTTTTGAGAATGCAAGATATCAATATTTGTAAAAGTATATTAAATTGCAGGCACTGTGACCAGAAAAATCCTTGTGTCAGCTTACATAAACTGCTAGTGGAAGAATATGAGAATACTGACTCAATCTATGAAGTCTTTCATCAATAATTTGAATAAGATTTGTCTTTCACTATAGTCAACAAACAAAAGAAAATAATCAGCTAATAGAAGCTTTTAGAAATAAAGTACGAGTGACGTAAGAGAAATGAACAACTCGTTCATCATGACAATGTTGGCTGCCATCTCTGTAGCGCTAAACACTCTGCGAGAAGACAAATACTCTCCGCAGCACAAAGTGTGACTGAGTGCCTTTAAGGCATAGAAAGTGCTAAATGACCTTTCAGCACTTTAATCACTTGACTGGGTTGAAAAATTTTAATGAAGGTCAGACAACTGGAAAAATATCATAGATGATAGTGTAAGTGGCAGATTCTTGACTGCTATGTGCTCTGTCTGAGTTTTTTTTTTTTTTTTTTTTTTTTTGAAAAAATGTTCTTTGTAAGGAGTGTCTTTTTTTCTTTAACTTTTTTTTTTTTTTTTTTTTTTTTTTTTTTTTTTCCCAAATAGCAGATAGTACATTAGCACAGTGATAGTAACAGTATCCTAATGAACTCCCTGGTGCTAGGTGGTAAAGATTGGTGATTCTTTAAAGCAGTGTTAGGCGTAAAAAAAAAAAAAAAAAAAAAAAAAAAAAAATGAATTTAAAGACCTTCTTGGTGTTAATTGTTTTTATTATTTTAATTGTTAATTAAATTGTTAAACAATTGTTATTTGTTTTTATTATTATCTGTTTGAATGCCTTTAATCCTGTTCCCACTATATAAAATAAGTCATTGGTATAACTACAAGTGATTCTGAAGGCTAATCATGGCCTTTATAATCTGGGCCAGAGAAAATAGTCAGTTTGGCTGTATGCTGCTTTCTGAAAATGTAGTGACTTTGTTGGATTCCCATCGTGAAGTAATGTCAGGAAGTGTAATCCAGCTACATCTAGACCTTCCCCAGAGGGTGCTTATCCCTACACAACGTGTTTTAATTAATGACAATTGGGAGTCTCCTGGGCAATTTTTTGTGGGCATGAATCAGGTGATTCTGTGGTCTGTACTTAAAAATAAGAATGTAGAAAAACAAAACAAAAGGCAAATAGCTGAGATGAAAGACTGAGCTTTCCTAAGAGGTTGGGATGAAGCTCTATTAGGCAGGTGACCTTTTGAAGACAGGCTTGGAAGGAGAGTAGAGCTTAGAGGTTTAGGCTTGACTTCTAAGTGGAGTGGTTGAGTGTAACCCTAAAGGAAGTGAGCAAGCTTCCTGGATATTTTGGACTGAAGAAAGCATGAGTTACATTGAAATTATGTTAACAGTTTTATTTGGGAAGCTTAGCTAGACCTGAAGACCTTTGCCCTCTCATCCTTAACTGTAAAACTTGAATGCAAGTTTATTCAACTGGGACATGATTGGTTTTAGTTCAGTTTTTTTTTTTTTTTTCTTTAGTTGGTTTGTATTTTTAAATACAGAAAAACATGGAATTGTCCACTACTGCCAAGAAGATGATAACCAAGAGTAAAAGATGAATCACAAATTAAATATTTGTGAGCAATGGATCCAAGGCAAGATGATAATCAGTTTTCAGAGATGATTGACCTGGTTTTGTGCAGCTCTACAACTAGAAATATTGGAGATCATAGTGCTGAGATTACACTAATTTTATCTGTTGGTATACCCTTCTGGCTCTGCCTTGCATGGATGGGTCAGTGTTGGTAACTTCTGAATTTTGCAGTTTTCTGGAACAGGTGTGCCTGTACTTTGCTTATGGGAGCCATTATTTTTTGATATTGTGGGGTTCCAGTTTACAATTACATTATCTCATTTCACAAGACTACATTTACATATACTTTATGACTCCTTATGCTGTAACCGGAGAGTTGCTTTATTATTCCTTTTCTAATTGGTACAATGAAAGCAGTCTGTAGAAGCATTAATATTAAACATCAGAAGACAGTTTTCTAAGTAGAGCATGCCTGCATCTGATGAGCCATGCGAGAGTTGCAGAGAAATAGGTCTATGCTGGCATTAAAAAATAAAAACATCCCGCCTTATTTGAACAGAAAGACAAATGAAACATTTGCATCCTTGGTAATTTGGATGCTGGCAAAGCAGCCTTGTTTGTCAGTCCTTTGACTTCAGACACTGTCATATAATTTTCACTCAGAAGAATACGTACCAAAGAAAAAGGAAGGCAAAGTATGTTTATTATTTCTTTACATGTTCAGCAGAAAGCCAGTGATTTGTTATTCAGACACATCACATTGTTATGCTACGCGATGCAATACCACGAAGTGATAGGTCTTGAAAGATGAAAATGTGTCTCTGTGGGACAATCACTCTCAGGGTGTTCATCTCTCAGTTTGCATGCATGCTCTTACTTTTTACAGATCAAATATGAACATAAACAGTAGGAGGCTTGTTCCTAAGATGAAATATGTAGTCATAGTGTCCTTAATATTTGTGTTCCTCAGCATTGACTGAATATTGCTGTATGACACTGGGCTTCAGAGGAGCTTGTGTAAATGTTGCCATCAGTTTCTGTTTTGTAAATTCATTCTTTTTGCTTCACTTCTTTTCCACATCAAATATAACATTATAGAAATGAAACTGTGTTGGTTCCTGGATTCAAGCTTGGTTAGAAGCCATGTAGTGGACAGGTGTAAATCTTATGTTTTCTACTCTGCTAACAGGCTGGTATCAACATACTGTTAAGTCATTATTGTGATGTTTTTGTATACTTGATTTTTTTCTCAAATCTTAACTTCTTGAATTCGTGTGATTGTATGGTAGTTTTAGTTTCCATTCCAGTCTGTTTCTATCCATTATGCCTGCTGAGAAAAACTGAAACTCTGAGAACAAATAGAGAAACTTTTTTTTTAATAAAATAAAAATAAAAACTGTTGATTGTGCTAACCATCATGTCTTCTAAATATGTGCAAAATCCTAAAATCTCACTGTTTTGTGTATCAAGTTCTTCAGATTCAGAAAGAACTTGTTGAATGAAATTCAGCCTGGAGCAGACATCGTGCAGAATGTTTCTATACCAGCACAAGTACTTGAACAAACATGCAAATGAGCAGAGACCTTTAGTTAGCTGTCTCCACAAGGGTGAATTTTACCTAGACAGTGTGTTATCCCAGAAGGTAGAAACAGCTGCTGTTTTTGTGTCATAAAATAGAAAGTAACTTCAGGGACTCAAAGTCACTGAAGACCCAGAAATGGAAAAAGGACAGATGAGGGAATGGCAGATTGCTACAAATCACAGTCTCTGGTTAATGTCTTCTGGGCTGTTTAAACAATTTTACAATTTTTACTAAATACAAACTCCCTGTGCTTCATTGATGAGAACAGCATGTATTTTATTTTTATGCCCAGATCTCACTGAAAGCCAGTGCCACCTGGCATAGATGCTGTCTTGAAGCTTTTCATGTTCAATTCATTGAAGGCTTGATTTTGCAGCTGCTGCTGCTTTAAGTGCCCCTCTCTCAGGATTCTGTGTCTGCAAACTGATTCTATCAACCTTGCTCATGAACTGCAGAAAGCAATCTTTCAAAAGGAATGAGATGACATTTCATGTGAGACTAGCCCTCGGTAAGATCTTGGAAGAAGCAGAACCTACAGTTTGTTGGTTTGGTTTTCATTCTCTCTCCCCTCCTTCTTAATCTGTAGCTTCAGAAAGAGCATTTGGGGGAGAATGATTTTCCATACCCTCTGACTCCCCAGGGAGGAGTTGGTGTAGTTTTGAAAACAGTTGCAGTTGCCTTTGCTTTACAGGCTTGGCTTCATTGACAGAAATTATCACTACCGGGGAGAGCAGCTGGGACTAGGGGGAAACACATTATATGTGCTTCTTCTAATAGACCTATTTTGCTTTTTGGGATTGCTAGATGAATTTTTCCAATGAGCCCTTTTACCATATGACTCCTTCCTAACCTCTGCAGCCAGGTTAATGTGTTCAGCTTGGTGTCATCTTCCATTATGATACGTAACAGCTGTGTCACTGGAATAAGCTGATGGTGTTTTGATAACAGACATGCCCTTCCACATTTCACCCAAAGGCTGGCCAAATAAAATGGCATGGTAATTTTATCTGATCCAACACAACAGTTAAGCACCAAGTGGAATGTCTACTGAATTATCAGTTTGTGCAATTGTGTTGCAGGTAGCTTGCAGAAAAGCACAAGGATTTTCTGTAGTTAATGTGAACAAGGATGGGTCTTAAATTCTGCCTAAAGTCATGGCTGAGAAATAAAGGAGAAACTGGAGTGAAATGTGAAGGCTAAATTAAGAAGAGGAATGTCTATGGACAAATAACAATATCATTCTGACTCTCTGATGAAGAAAGACAGAAGCAAGCCTACATGCACACATTTGCCTGAAGACTAGTTTTTTGATCTGTGCAGTGTTTCCAAGTGAATCTTCAGTTCTCCTAGGAAACCATTATTAGGCTAATTGAAATGCTGCTTGTATGTTTAAAAGCAACAAATGCTATGGTACATCCTTAAAGCCTTTCAAAAGATTGTATGAAATTCTTACTAGGAAGCCAGGTATACTATCTGTAAACTCTTAAACAGCATGAGATCTAAACTCTAAATGTTTCCAAAGCCAGCAGATTTTCCTTGTATTTTAAGCAGAGTATTTTAATGGTTTTATGATGTTGCCCAGCAAGATGAGGGTAGAAGTGGGACTCAGTCCCAGAGTGGGGACATTTTTGCAGGGAGATTTTAGCAACGGGAGTTCTATTCTCCTCTTTAGAAAGCAAATGGCTCACAGAATAGTTGCTTTCACTGCTAGTGTATTCTTGTCAATTGAGATACTGTTTTGTCTTCTGTTTGAATGAGAACATGGAACTAATAAGCTTTTAAATCTTTATGCAGCTCCCTCTCTCATTGAATGTTTTAATCATTCACACCAAGCAGCCAAATTCTCTGGTGCATATGTATGCTGTATTGAAAGATAATGGATGCATATGTTAGAACTAAATTTGGCCAACAGTCAGGGAACTTGACTGAAGGAGCTGATTCTTCTAGGCAATAATTGAAAAATATTGCTAACAATAGCCTGATATAAACTTGCCCTCATGGGTGTACGGGATCTTAACGGCTCAGCTCCAGTATGCATTAAGTGGAGAGCCTCTCACTGACTTAGTGGACACTGGATCAAGCTTGAATTGGTTTCTTTGTCTCTACATGCTTCACCCCCCGCCCCTTTTTGTTGTCAATTGCATTTAGATATCCAAGAACTCTTTTGCAACACTTATGCGTTCATTTCAGTTTTTACCCTCCCGCCCCCAAATTATAATTTCTCATCTGTATCACTTTAGAAAATAACGAGACATTTCAAACAGTTGTACACATTTTTGCTGCCCCTGTACACTGCTCTCTGTGTGACATACTGGAAATTAAAAACATTCCCTTACATTTCCTTCGTGTCTCATATTTGCCATGGGAATGTGAGGTCTAGTTTGTTGACTCAGTTTTATATACATATTCTGTATAGATCCCCACAAAGGCTTATGATGTATCTGCGTCATATGTTACAGTAAGGTGTTTGCCCTCCTGCTTGAGAGAGCCAGAAGCTGTGCGAACACATGTGAAGTAACAGACATGTGTCTCACCAGTGCTTATTAGCTCCAGCTCAGTGCCATGCTCGTAAGTGCTAGTCAGCTCACGGGCTGCGAAGAATTTGCTGGCATCTCCTTGCAAAATGCTCTCTAGCACCATTGCTAAATAGCTTTTCAGTATGCTGCCCTTTCTGTGCTTTTCTGAATAGAGGGAAGTGAATGGAAAAGAGTTTAGAGGGAAGGATACAAATTGTACCAAACGTGATGCTCATTAAGTGCGCAAAATACTCTTGAGTTAGGTTAGGGATGCTGTTAGCCACTGCGAGTGGTATTTTGCACCAAAGTTAACATCTTAGTGGTGGTTGGATGAGAACAGTAAATATTTATCGTATGTGGCTATTGAGCATCGTTATCTGTGCATAAAAATTGGTAGTTGTTTGTGAAGAGAAGTTTAGAATTTTCTTAGCAAACCTGTGAAAGGGGTTAATAAACAATAAATAGTCTGCAGGGTGTCAGCTGGGTAGAGGTGATCTTGCTAGCAAATTTGTTTATCCATTTGCATTTGAAGAATGGATGCTTGTTGCTTTTTAAAATGTTATTATTATTATTAAGAAAAGATAAAAGACTGTCCCACGCTGGCTCGCCATGAAGCTTCAGCTGTCTGCCAGAGACTTAATTTTCATGCAGAAAAAAGAGTTTGTTTTTAAACGGATAATTCTGGCACGTTTCTTCTAAAAAACCCAGCAAACAATCTTTTAGGCCCGCACTCAGAGTTCACTGCTAGAACATCTTTTCACACAGTTGTTTTCTGACCTCAGCTGCTTGCATTGCACAGGAGGCTTGGAAGTATCAAACCTGTGATGCAGTGCCAGTCTGTCAGGCACAAAATGTTGTCACTTCATTTAAAATAGCTAGCCTATAGTTGCAGCTGTAGATGGGTCTTGAGTCTATATGGAAAAGCAGTTATGACGTTCTTTTTTTTTAATTATTTTTTTTTAATAATAATAAAATATATTTATTATTATATTTTTTATAATAATAAAATAAAAATGGTGAATCACAGAGAGGCTCTGATGGCCCAGCCACGTTTGTTTTTATTTCCTTATCTCTAAATGGGATGTGACTGAGGAGCAGGTTGCCTCACCTCTATTATTATCCCACTCCTGACGTAAGATGCTGGAGTCCCCAGGCCAGAGCATGTAGGGCCTAAATAGGAAAGAGGTTTGTATGAAATACCTTTTTCTCCTGGAAATTCAGAGAAATGAAATGGCTTGATTTCATGCAAGATGCTTTTGGTAGAGCCAAGCCTACTTTTTAAATATAAGAAAATCTTCATTTATGTCCACAGGGACTATATTTCAGAAAATATGCCTGATTTACTATTTCAAACTTCTTGTAGTTTTTGATGTGTTATGGTAAAATTTTGTGATCATTTAGAAGTTACTTTCACATGTCTAGAAATTATATTTATGGCAATAAAGGTAGTTCCCAAATGTTTTGAATACATAGAAAGTCAATTCTGTGAGAGATCAGCAGACTTTGGGCTGATGTGCCACCATATGCTAATGTAAATGAATTTGCAAGTAATAGTAGATGAGGACAATGTGGTATGATAGATGAGGATAGCTCCAAATAATTAGACACAGTAATGGATTCCCATTCATTTTGGTTTTTTTTTTTTTTGTTGTTTAATTTTCGTGATTAATATAAAGCATTTTCATCTTCTGACCACAAACAAGTCAGCAATTCGAACTAAATGTGTGGTAAACTGGGATGCTGGGCGTACTGACATTTTTAAAAGGCTAGGAAACTGAAAGCTCTTCACTAATAAATCTAAAATATTTCCAGTATCTGGAAATAGCTTATTTCTATAAACATAAATCCAAATTCTTGGATGGTGCCGGTCAACACAGGTCCTAAAGAACATGAGAGCTTACCCAGCAGAGGACCCGGCACTGCAGTGTTAGACATGTAACATGACCCAAGTCCTTCTGGAAAATGAAGGCTGTAATTTTTGGAGGTCAGTGAGTCTGCATGACTGTGGTTCTGGACATAAGCATAGAAGACGGTTGTCATTAGTGAACTGCTGTCAGGACAAAAATGGTCTGCTCAGCCGCTGTCACAAAGGGAGAGCTAAGGGGTTGTAGGGTACAGGCTACTGCCCCCCGAACTGTGCCAGAGGTAGTTGGAGTAGCAAAATGGAGTAGAAAACGTGAGCATACTTTGAAAATTATCTATTTACTCTCTTGGGAATTGGGAACTTCTGCTTAATGGCTTGACAATAAACATGTTCTAATGAACTCGGGTCTGTTTTCTCCTACAGATGGTGCTATTTTCACATGAAAAATCTTAAAAGTTTGAAATGTCAACTAACTTCAATGCAAATTCATTTTCAAACCAGAGGGGGGAAAAAAAAAAAAAAAAAAAAAAAAAAAAAAAAAAAAAAAAAAACAAGATGTTGCAAGGACTATTAAACAGAATATGAAGGAGCATTGCTCTGATAGTGGATAAAAATCAAAAGAAAGCTTCACAGTAAGCTCCTCAAAACCGTCCCTTTCCTTTTTGCCTGATCTGAGCTCTGAGGTGCTGTCATGTTCTGGAATAGATTCATATAGTGCTGGGATTTGCTCCTGTGAAACTAAGTTATATTAGTAGGGGTGCACACATATGGACAAGTGGAAAATATGACTTCCAGAACTTCCACCTCCCTTTGTTTTTCAAGCTAGTTTATCCATCCTTTCTTCCTCTGCCTCTTACTATTTTATTGCATTTGAATATCCTGCAGTCAAAGAAGGGAAGTTATTGGAGGCATATTGGAGCATTCATTCACCAACCCAAGAACTAAGCAGATGCTAATGTTCACTTGAGAATCAGCTTCTATGTACCAAATATAGTGGACAGAAGTCATATATCCTGACAACTTCAGAAGTATTGTGGTGCTCATTCCTTTTCACTCTTCTAGTCCCACACCACAGGACCTGGGGGATGTTCATTCCCCTTAGAAAAACATCTACAGCTATTTCTGTGGTAGGCAGGTGTAAAGCTATACATGAGGACACTCCTCATAAAAAGAGCCTTTTGGCCCTGTTATGCCCTTAGGATGTTTTAGCCTATCCTGTCTTGAGTATATAGTGGAATTTTCAGCCTCTAAGAGTGCTACTGATACAGAGGGTCGTTATAATATGGGGAAAAAAGAGAATTTGGTGTCTATATTAAAAAGACAAAAAAAGCATTTGTAGATTTAAAGTCAAAGTACATTTTAAAAAGGCAGCAACAGCCCATATTGTGTTTTCTGTCACTTTCTGGAAAGCCCATTCTTGGTGCGTACTGTGAACAGGTCTTGTTGCTGATTCAGGCTCAGGCTGAATCAGAAATTTGTCAGGAGAAATTTCCGATACAGGACCTGAAATGGCAACAAAGCAGCACTGATACTGGGAGGAGTTGCCCTTCTCTGAAATCACACAGTGGGAGAGCAGAAAGGAAATCACATTTCTCCTCATCTCCTCATTCCAAACCAGCAAGATTTTTATTTCTTTTTTTAAGTAAATGTGTGTCATGGGCTGGCAGAGGCTGAATGTGTCCCTCTGTGAAGACAGTCGCTGCTGGAATCACGGTGCTGCCAGCAGAGTGTGTGACCAAAACAATACAGTTTTCTTTTTTTCCTTTTATTTCTCTTTTCAGAACAACTCCTAGATGTTCTGTATACTGGCAGGCAGGAGGAAAAGGAGACAGATGGTGTGACAGTGGGGGAACAGTCTATTTTAGCACTAATAAAAATGGGACTTGAGATCCATGTATGGCAGAGAAATTAGAAACTTGGAATACTAGGGAAAAAGGAAGACTAGAACTGACCTTTCAGTGTTACAGAGCTACGTAGTGATGGCTTTTCTTTTGCACTTGAAATTTACAGTTTTATTTTCTCCTCCTGTGAAATATGAATAAGACCTATGGTTGTACTGATGTACAGTTTAAATCCTGTCTTAAATAATATTGGCTAAAATATAATTTGGTTACAGAAGGTGAAATGTTCTCGTGTTCAAAAAGAAGGCTTTTTCCATCTGCATCGTTCTTACACCTGCTTGTTTTGCATGTTTTCTTCTCTTAAGTATCTGAAAAAAGGAATAAAAATGGATGTTCCCTGTTCTGTGAACTCTGATGGGTTCGTGCCAATTCACCTGTCTTGTGGGTGTAGGAGTGACTGGGCTTGTGTAGCTCTGAGGAGGTAATAATAACTGGGATGGAGAGGGGCTTTTGCAATCTCTGCGGGCATTCTCATGGTGTAGCTCTGATTTGAAGATTTTCTCCTTTAGTGTTAGTATCTGTTTTATTTTGAGGGCATGAGTAAGACTGTAGTTAGCATGGCCTCTTAGGGATATAAAATAATGGGGTTTCTTGTTTAGGCAATCATGAAGTCTCACCTCTGCCTTTGTATTGAGGGATTTTATGTCAGTCTGCAAACCTGGTAGTCCTAGCTGCTAGACAGGATAAAGTTTGTCAAAATGAAATTAATCTTCCACCTGGAAGTACTTTTACAGGTCAGCATAGCTAGGCCTCACTTAATTGTTTTGTTTGATGGAAAACACTTTTAACTTTCTTATAAGTCGTGCATCTGGAAAGAGGGAAGGAGGCAACAACGTGCACAGGTAAGACCAGATAACTTGCTAAGAAAGCACCCACTTTTGCAGGCATCAACAGTCTGTCTTCTCATTGGTAGGAAGGAAAAACATTATTGCTCCTCTTTAGAAGTATAGACACAGCTAATTTCCTGTGACCATCATCTGACATCTTGGATATGGCAAACTGCTGTAATTAACATTTAGGCTACCCCTAAGAAGTGTGTAGTACTTTGAACTTAGGGAAGTCACAGGCCTTCAGTTGATAAAATAAGTTGTCTCCAGAGCAGCTAAATATAAAATTGTTAAATTATTCCACGTTTGCTTCGATTCAGTTCTCTTACTATTACCAAGAAAAGTCTGAGAAAAAAATATGGTATTTCTACACTTTTCCCAAAAGTGACATCCCTTGGAAAGAAATGTCTGACTTTTATGGACAGCCCCACTAGACTCGGCAAAATTTGAGATGTTGACAGAAACAGGATGAATATTCCTATAGGGGTGGTGTCTGGCATGCTTCTGCCATGCTATGCCTGCAGAGATCCTGAGTGCAAAGTTTCCTGCATTTTTAGGAGTTTCCTGCAGTGCTCTGTTAACTGAGTTGTAAAAACAGATGTGTGTTGTATACAACTGTTCCTAAACTGTCCTGGTTCTTCAAGGATGGCTGAGAGGGTATGAAAGAAATTGTGTGGAAGGAAGGAAGCAACAGAAGCCCAATTCAACTGTCATGAAAGTCTACAGGAGTTTTTCCATTGACTTAATGGGAACTGAATTAAGTTGTTGGTGAGAGGCCATGTCCAAAAAAACTCCAGACCTCCTCTTCTATTCCACATCTGCAGTGGATCTGCTGAATTTATTAGGAGTAAAAATCTAGCTTACAGCATATGGAAAATAGAGGGGGTGAGGGTTATGAGAAACCCCCAACTTATTGATGTGGGAGTGGAAAAGTCCTGCAAAATGAACTGTTTCAAATATACTAAAAACATAACCCCCAAAAGCCCACAAAGCCTTCCTGCATTCATAGTCACTGACTTCATCAGTTTCACAGCATTACTTTTCAATCAGCAAACATCATAAAAACAGGAAGGCAGATTTATGGCTGTTTATTAGCCAGCACCATTACTGTATTTACTGTAGTGTGAAAAAGGAAATCAAGGAAAAGTGTTATAAATCTTGGTGGCTGCAACCCAGATGCATTTATTTACTTACTGGATACTTCACTAGTAGCTTAGCAGATGCCTGCTAGTTTACACATATATTTTGAGCATATCAGCAGACTGCTCTAGAGGGATGGGTGTTAAAATTCTGCTGGGGTCTGTTTTGGGCTCTGCTAGGAAGAAGTTAGTGAAATGTGTTCAGTTTAAGTGGATAAGCCAGTTATAGAGGAGATACCAACATGCTAACCCATCAAAGCTTCTTTAAATGGAGTATAATTATAAATACATAATCTTGCAATAACAGAAAGATAAAGATCTGGCTATTAAAATAATAGCAATAAAAGGAAAATGCCCGTCTTGTTGAACAGCTAATATCTTAATGTTCGAAAAGGTACCTCAATCCTCATAAATCTTATCCAAAATCCTAGATCTGTAATATTCCCCTTGATCTGTGGAGTCAGTGGTATCAAATATGGAGCTCCGTTTCTGGCAGACCAGGCCCAAGGTGGTACTTTGCCATTGCAGATAAAATTATGGTTTATCCAAAAAAAGTGTGTCATCTGACCCTGAATGACCTATTTCTATCTGCAGTCAGAAAAAAACAAACAACATTATCTGTAAATATGGTTGTGTTCAAATGTACATAAATTCTTTATAGAATGCATTTTTACTTTGTTTAAGCAAACGCCCTTTTCTTTAAATATCTACTTCACAACAGCAAATGTTGCCTTGGCTAGGCCTACTCTTTACATCTTCATTATCTATAAAAATCTAACTAATGAATGGAAGCTGAGTTGAATGCTTAGGCATTAAATGTCTCAAAGATCTATTTCATTTTTCAACTTTCTCAGTAAAAGCACAGCTTATTTTATTTTATTTTATTCAGTTTAGATTTGTGGTCAAATGTAAAATGCTGGATCTAGATTTGTGTTCAAAGTCCAAATGTATTTTTCCTGAGGGAAAATCATGAACCCATTTGAGCCAATTGAAATATTTCCATTGATGTTTGGTGAACCAGGAAATAAGTTAATCCCAAAACCTAACTGGTGCAACATCTCTATAAATCACCTTGGTTTTTATAGTAGCTGTTGTCTTTTTCTACTTACTGTTGGCTTTTGTTAATGTTGTTTTTAAACTGAACAGTAAAATGCAAAGAGATTATAAATTATAAATGAAGTTTCAATGAGGCTGTTGATTGCGATGACTAAAATCTAATTAAGCAGTTTAAGATCTAAGTGATATTATTATTAAAGAGTTACGTTAACAGAGCATTTGATCAGCCTCTTAATTTGTTTTATGTGAATTATGCTTGTAAGATAATGTGATTCTGAGTGACATAAAGATCAATTCTTTTTCTTCGTTTTTTTTGAGGGAGAACTAATGCTATGTTTAAATTGAAATAAATTGATGGAGAATTCTTAGGGAAACAAAAGCATTCTTTTGGCGTCTTAATTAACTTTGACTTCACATAAATACTAGTACTGACTACTTTCTGTGGGTTTGATATGACACTGTATAAAGCACTTATATTTCTGTTCTTATTTTAAAACCTGGCTGTGTACAGATAGCTGTACACTGTTACAGATTTGCTGATTTGTTATGGTGACAAGCTCGTTACCACTAGCCAGTGAGATGACTGTGTGTCACACTACATTTTTGCCTGTGAAATCATTGTAAACATCTTATTGCATGCATGTTTTTTTTCACTAAAATATAGTGCAGTGTGTTTTGAAGCCAATGAAAGTCTGTTGGGATGTGTGTTTATTATTTAATTTATGAATACAGTTAGTGCAATGTATGACCAGATTGGATTGCTTCCTGTGTGATGTTGCTAGGTACCAGTCACGAGGACTACAAACTAGATAAACATGTCCTTGTTTATGGGGACGGGACCTATCCTTGGTGGCTCTGGTAGGCTGTCTGGAGGTTCTGGCTAACATTTGTACTCCTGACTTTGTGAATTCCATCAGCCTTGTCCTCCTCAGCTGTCAGGTGCTCGCTGAACAAGTTTGTTCCTCAGTTGTTATGATAGGAAGTCAGGCAGAACTTAAGTTTATTAAAATTTGAGTGCAGTATAACTGTTGGTTGGTTGAAACAAACTGCTGTACTTGAGTGCACAGCCTGAAGAGTTGAACAGCACCATGGGGAAACGGACACAGTTGCAGGGAGCCGATCCTGCTGCAGGGTTATAGACACTGTTCCTTGGGCACTGCTGCATTGCCCCTAGTTTGGATGAAGGGGCCAGGTGACCCATGTAACAGCACTACCATCAACCTTCTACCTCCCACAGACATAGCTAGGACTCTTGGATCAGCTCCTGAATCCTCTTGAAAAACAGCTCTGTTTCTGCTGCTGCCTGTGCTCTCCCTGTTTGTGAATATCCAGTCCACAAGGACTTTAATTTCATTGAAATAGTTTTTCAAGGGGTATCTTACAGCAGATGGTCTCTGGCAGGGGAAGACATCCTTCTTAATTCACATTTATTTTTAAACATCCAAAACGGAGGAGAGAGGAAGAGGGGAAAAAAAAAACAAATCGTGGGGAAGATGAAGAAACATAATGCACTTAAAACACAGAGAAAGACAGGGTGCCAAACACTGCAGAGGAAAGAGAAAGTCATGAAGCAAAAAATGACACTACGAAAGGCAGCACAGCTGGTTGATTCACTCTTGTGCTGTGCTATTTGTGTATTTTTGACTCTTGTATGCAATAACCAAACCCTTATGCCTAACTTTATGTCCTTTCAACTTTGTTGTGCCTGTTGTCGTGTGGTTCATTCTGCATCACTCCTTGAAAACAATCTCTAATGAGCCAAAATGTACAGTATTGTTTTTGAATACATTCTTGTTTTTCTTTTTATGTCTAGAAGGATGGAAAATTACTTTTGCTCTTGAACTGGTTCAAAATCTTCCTCCCACACTGAGGAGCTTGGAAGTGGGTTTGGAAGACAGTATTTTCTGGCTGCAAGCATCAAAGTGAGATCCAAAGGGCAAACATCTTTAAATATTTAACTACTAATAACCTGGTTCATAAAACTGACTGGGTGTTTATGGAAGACAGTATTGCTACTTTATGGTATTGATCCAACAGATACAGTTAATCCTGTATTTTAGAAAACAAAAAATGTACAGAAGTCATTCTGGACAGAAAAAAGAAATACTCATCTCAGCAAACTGCTTTTAAATATTGATGTCTCAGCAGCCTTGCTATGTCATTAGCATTTTTTTCTTCATATGTTGAATTTAATCAATACTTTTTATTATTATTATTTTTTATTTGAGGTTATGATCAAGTAGCATAAAACATTTTACAAATTCTGTTTGCATGTGATATATTTTGTGTTCTCTGGAAGCTCCGTGTCTAATATGATACAGCAGACAGCGTTAGTAACTACTGACAGACCAGGGCTAAAATTTAAAGGTAAATGACTGCTTTTCATGTTTCAAATTTTAAGCATTAAACTAAATATACTTTAAAGAGATTTAATTTTCACTGGTCAGAACTGAATTCCTTCCAGAAGTCAGGCAACCACTGAGGCCCAGAAATCAACTCTTTATATTGAAATCACAAGAATCCCATGAGAATTTAAAGGCTTACTGTTTCCGAGACACCTTGAGATTCTTAAGTTCAGGTACAATAGAAGAAGAATTGTTTTATTAGTATGTAAAGTGACATGTTGATAGATACCTATCTTCTGAATGGTGGTTTCAAATATTAAATGATGATTATCCAGAGCTCCAAGGCACTGATTCTTTGAAAGGGCTTTCAATATTGTGGGAGTAGAATGACAGGAGGCTGATTGCAGCTGATTAATTCTGAGCTACTAATCTGTAGACTTTTTTTTTTTTTTTTATTGTTCTTGACAACTGGTATAATTTAAGTCCCATAGAAGAAGAGACCATCCAGTTTGAGGGCAATAGAGAGCCTGGTTTAGTAGGAACTCACTTCACCGTGCTCCCTGCCTTTCCTTCCTTGAGCATCTCCCAGCTTCAGAGAAATGCTCCACCCCTCTCTTCCAGCAGCCCATAGGAGGAAACTGTTGTGTTTGCTCTGTAGGCAGACAACAGGAGATATCCACATCCTACCAAGTATAGGATGTAGTTAGTTAAGATGGGCAAAGTGTGAGAAAAAGGAAACAGATAGATCTACCTTTGTTTATTATTTATACAGACAGCATGTGATGCATGCACTGTCATTATTAAAAAAAAAAAATGAAAAAAAGAAAAAAAAAAGTGTAAGGATAAAGAAATGTCTATACTTACAGAGTCCGAAGGTGTTACTCTGACTCTCTACCCCTCCTGTACCTGGCATATTGACTAATGTTTTCTTGGACATGACAGGTAAAATAGTGATTTGTAAAAGAAAAAGAACATGTCCCAGTATGACTAGTACAGCTTGAACTTTTAATTTTAGTTTTTACAAAAGTATCATTCAGCTACACAACCCCTCTGCATTTTTCTCCCCTCTAAAGGTCAGATACCACTTCCTCTTCATTATGTTCTTTTGCTTTTAAGCAAGCAGCTTCTGCTTGAAAATTTTCATGTATCACTCATACATCTGTAGGGCAAAACATTGCTTCTAGGCATTTATCACTCGCTTGCAGTTGACACATAGTCATAAAGGTGACCTATTTCATATTAACAATCAATTTCCTTTCATTGTCACCACCAGGCTATGTTCTACCCTTTCACTTCCCTTGTCAGAAGTGTAGATTTAGGGGTCAGATTGAAGATTCTTTGAAGGTAAAAGGATGATTGTTTGACTCTATGCATCACTGAATTCTGTCAAATTTGTTTTAATGCTGAAGAAAAATACCCAAGCAGTGCTTTCTAACAGAGAATAATGGAACACAGTCAGACTTTAGTATCAAACTTTGTATGCAATCTTGGTAAAATTGTTTCTGTAATGCAAAGAGCTTTATATGAATCTCATAAATTTCAAGGCGTAATAGCAGCTTATTGGAGTTCTTTGTGTGATTTCAGAGCTTTGTGTCTTTTATATTACTTGAATTATGGTGTTGAATCTTGGAAAAATTAATAAAAAGTCCATTTTAAAAAGAGATACTTCTGCATGTTACTGAAGTCTGTGTTATGCAAAAGAAATAGTATGCATAAACCTACCATGTTCCTGACATCTGTTTGAATTGTTGAGCAAAATGGTCTGTGTTCACATTTTAGGAGACACAATAATTCACCAAAAGGTGCAATCTGTCTTTGGAGAACCCACAGGTTTGTCACTGAATTTCATTATCAATACAAGGCATTTTTGTGTGAAGAAAATGCCTTGAAGAGGGCTGTCTGCAGGAAAAGAACAGGATAATCTTTAGAATAAAGATACTTCTCTGTTTCATAGAAATCCTCAACAGCTGATCAAATTTTAGCTGTAGTGTGTATTGGATTAGAGTTTATTTTTATTTTGGAGTTTAAAATTCCTTCCCCCTTCTTCCCTAATATTCATTCTTCTCAAAGCAGTTGAGAGTAATTTTTACTTCTTGTTCTAGTTTTACCTGAATCCAAGTGATGTAGAAAATCAGTTGACAATAATGTTTGACTAATTGTATTGATTTCCCTTCTGCTTTATTCTGCTAAGATAAACGTGCACAAGGTAATTTGAAATATATTTTTCCAATAGTAAAAACTGCACCCATTTAATGTGTTTATCTGGGATGTGAGAGATCCAGTCAGGTCACTGGCATAAATATTGGCTTTGCTTTGTTTTGTTGGTTTTGTTCTTTTCAAAGACAAGTGGAAACAGAAAGTCCTGTTGCTAGAATAGCAACAGATTACACAAGAAAATTCTCATATACAGAAATTTCAGGGCTTGGGAAATCCAGCTCCCATTCTGCTCCTCTGCTCCTAATGCAACACAGATATAGCCTGATGGGGTTAGTCATGCTGCATGCCGCCTTCAGGATTTGTTCCACTGGCCTTTTTGAGGGCTAATGTGCCAGTCAGCTTGAGTTAGCACACCAGAAACTGGTTCTGAACAGAAATATTATGCTTAGATTTGGCAAACTTTTTGTTGGAAATTCTGAATTAGGAACTTTTGAAGTAACCTTCAACATTGGTGTGAAGTAGAAAAGCTTGCGTTGCTCCCTGCTTCTGACTGGTGAGACATTGTTACCAGCATGTGGGCCCTGAAATATCATACTCTTGGTTATAGTTGGTTTTAGCTTTGACCTTGGGAAGATCCTGCATATGAATCACTTTGTTTTCAGTTCCATGAATTCATCTTAAAATTATGAAACAATAAACAGTGTGGCAAAGGACAGCACATTTGAGAAGGAGACAAAACAAAAGAAGAAAAAAACCAATATTGCTGTAAGCAGCAAGGCAGCCACAGAAGTGTTTCATCAGTAAAAGACAAGAAAAGAATGCCTAAAAATTTCAACTTTTCTGAAATCAAAGTAAAGGGAAGCAAATAATTCTAAACCTACAAGATGTATACAAAAATATTTAGCCCACCTGCAGCTATTCTGAACTT